>NC_136274.1:44211487-44368987 GCF_964187855.1 Myxine glutinosa
CGTTCAGGTCGACGGCCTCTGTGGTCAGAGCCATAGTTGTTGTCGGCGGCTTCTTCACTTTCCATCCTGTAAAATACTTTCTCATACAGAGGAGGACTAGAGATTTCATTAGTGCCCCCCAAATTACTACCCCGATTATCACAGCCAGTGCGGTCAATAACCACTTCACTATGGTGCCCGTCCATCCCTGGAACCAGTCAGTGAGCCAGCTAAATGTATAAGAATTTTCGCGCGCGATCCGATCGATCGTCAGGGCGTGGCTAGTTTCCCTTAGTCTCACTATTGCGGCTGACACTCCTTCAGATGGATCGGGTATGTAAGTGCAACATTTTCCCTCTATAATTCCGCATACCCCTCCTTTCTCTGCCAGGAGCATGTCCAAAGCCACCCGATTCTGCATCACCATTGTACGCATGTGAATTACCGTGTCCAATAGTATGTCATGAGCCGTAGCGGTGTCGTTTGCCACCTTTTCTAGGGTCAAAGCCAATTTGTCTATTCGGAAACTATCCATGACTGTGCCCGCTCCTGGGAAGAAGAAACCAAACACCTTTTCCCATAGACTCCCGTGTAGTTTAGTGGTTCCATCTTCGTTCATGACTGACCTCTTATAACGCCTGTCCAAGGACTTTGGGTCTAGCTCATCCAGTATCTCAACGTCAGGAAGGACTGAACCCAGATAACATGTGCCCCCCCAATTATTTGGTAAATAGGGGTAAGCCTTGTCGCCGCATATAAACATTGTCCCATGGGGTGGGACCAGGTGGGTGGATAAGCACTGGAGTCCCTTTACCACCCCATTAATCCTACTAACCCCCCTAGAGAATGTTATAGCCGTTATGTTGTGGTTGTGTTTATCTTGCAGTACTATTCGTAATGTAATCCCCGAGCTCCCTTGTCCCAGCTTCCCGGGGAGAGTGTAGGCGCATTCTGATTCTCCCATACGCAAGTGGCCGGAACCCTGGAGGCAGACCCTCCCTTTCTGTGGTTTGACCCAGACGGGGGCAGGCCTCTCGGCCACATGGGCAATCATTGACGGGCGATAATTAAATTGTCGATTGCAACTCTTGCCGTTGTCAACCCCTTCTCTTTCCAGCGTGGTGACTAAACATGGGGAATCGATAGGTTGTGAGCAGAGGTCATTGAGGGACGGAGGTAGCACTATCATGTGTATTCCTGTGGTGCCTGCTTGGGGAAAGCGCATGCACGACCAGCAGTGTGTCCTATTTTGAATTGTTGCCACTTCCCTGGCCACTTTCCAATATGTGTTTTCCCCCCTCTTTGGGGCCTTATCCTGGGGTTGTGGCGTGAGTATGTATTCGATGCATGGTATGTAGTTCCTTTCGCCACCGGCCGCGCCAGGGGTCCAGACGCTGCACCGGACCTGCATGGTCATGTCTTTCCCTAGGCGTGTGCGTGTTTGTAGCTTAAAATCAGGGGTTCCCCATTGGTATCCTGGTTGGGCCAAGGTCTTAATGCTAGCTTGCCCGTCTTCCCGGAACTCTCGTTGCTTTTGTAGTACCATGCCAACGCGTCCAGGCCCTGCCGACAGTGCTAGCCATTTTACGCTTACCCAATTTGTGTGCAGGGCTTTCTGTTCGAAACATGGTAGTGATACTCTTTGTCCCCATGTTACGGTGAGGTGTCGGGTTTCGTTTTCGCATCTATTGGAATCGGAGTTTCCCCTAGCTGCTGTCGCTATCAATAGTATTGTACCTATGATTAGGCCCATCCTTACTGTGTTCTGGGGGTGTGGTGTCTGGTGCTTGTATGGCCAACTTACAGTGCGTGGCGTGGATCCACGAAGTCTTGCCCTCGCAAGAGACTGCCGTTGGTGTAGTCAGCAACACCTGGACTGGTCCCTTCCACCTTGGTTCCAAGGCGTTCTTGCAGGTGAAGTGCTCCACGAACACCTGGTCTTTTTCCTCTGGTGGAACACCTGATCCACAAGTCTCCTGGGAGCGCCTGGTCTACAGGTCTCCAATTTCCTAATCCACTTTTTTCCAAGTGGATCCAATTTTATTCAATATTCAATTTTTAAATTCAATCCCATTTAATCCAGTCCAATTCAAATTAAATTCCATCCTTCTCTCAGCATCCCATTACCTGTTTCCAACATCAATAAAAATAAAATTATAAAATTAATAAAAAATCAATCATCTCAACTCTCAAATCGAATCAAAAAATAAAAATAAACGAAAATTACTTCAGTGAGAGTTTCAACTAGAATTAACACAAACAAACCACCATTAACCTCCATTAACACAAACAAACCACCATTAACCTCCATTAACACAAACAAACCACCATTAACCTCCATTAACCTCCCCCTATTATTTATTTATTTTCACGAATAAACAAATAATAGAAATAACCTGGTCTACTTCCAATTTCAATTCTGGTCAGTTCTGGTGTCTGGTCACACACAATGTTTTCCTCACCCACTGTGATTCGCTCAAAATAGATTCTCACTGTTATGTCTGAAATTAAGCTACCCTACTGGGTATTCGTGAAGGGGGTCCATCTTTCCCAACCCCTTCCTTCGCACCAGCCACTTCACGTTGTCCACCATACTCACTGAATTGTCATCAATTCTGAAATTCGTCTCATGAAAACACATCCCAGAGTCTAGTGTAACAGCCAGACAAACACATAGACACGCTGAAGACCCCAGGGTACCCATCAAACTAGCTTGTCCCCAGATCAACAACACAGCGAAACATGTAATTTTACTAAAATAATCACTTACTCATAACTAGCTGGATAACTAGCATAACTAGCTCAACACCTGGAACTCATAACTAATACTCATACCACTAATTACTCATAATAACTCATAATTACTTCTGTAATTACTCATGCCAATACTTACTCAAAATAATGTAATATCCCAATCTTCGCCCTTTATGCAAATCGAAGCACCCCGGACAACCCACGACCAATATCAACCACTGTAGCCGCCTTCCCCTCCAGGCAGCCACACACAGCCACATACATCTCCATCCACGTCACACAAGACAACAGCCAACGAGTGTGTCCACCACACAGAAACCTTTGGCAATGCAACAACCGAACTCCCAGACAACCAACAACAAAACCCAATCCATCTCCATGGCTCATCAAGCAGTTCCAACTTAATCCAGCTTCACATACCGATTTCCCCAAAAACTCGTGAAACTTCACCCCCCCTTTGGAAAAACCCTGGACTAAACCCTGACACCCTAAATAACTTCAGACCCATCTCCAATCTACCCTTTCTGTCAAAAGTTTTGGAACGTGCTGTGGCCACTCAACTCAAACATCACCACTCTGCCAATAACCTGTATGAAACATCCCAATCCGGATTCTGCTCCAGCCACAGTACTGAAACTGCTCTCCTCAAAATCACCAGCGACCTTTTCTCTCCTCCGATGCCGGCAACCTCAACATTTTCATCCTCCTCACCTCGACGCCTCCTTTGACATCATCAATCACACCATCCTCCTCACCCTGTTTAGACCAGCTTGTGCCTATTAAACCCAAATCAGTTCACTCCCAAGCTTCACATGGACCACCTACTACTGCAAAGATGTCCTCTACTCCACCTACTACCCTCAAATTATCCACTCTGGCTCCGGAATCCCAAAAGCACTCTTCTCTACAATAAACAAACTAAATAAACAAACTTTACAACGTGAACAAAACTCCTCAGCGCCCTGGATACCGCCACCTTGCTCCACACACCTGTTGGTGCACACCTGTGCACTCACACCTGGTGCCACCTGCACCCTCCTTCCTTCCTGGACCATTCATCCAAAGCAAAATTGACAGCATCTACAACAGCTTAATCACCACAATTCACTCCCCCTTAAGGTGTCCCCCAAGGTTCAGTTCTTGGCCCCCTCCTCTTCGTCCTGTACCTATCCCCCCTTGGTCACTTAATCCGTCATGCACCATAGCCAATGCACCATGGTCTCCAATTCCACTGCTTCACCGATGACATCCAGCTTTTTCATCTCCACCAAATCGTGCTCCACCACCACCCACTCTATCCTGACAAACTGCCTAACTGAAATAAAATTCTAGCTTCAGATCAGCTTCCTCGAACTTAACTATGCTAAATCTGAATTAATCTTCATTCCCCCCAACATCGATGGTTTCCCAGTATCCACATCCGGAATCTTGGCATCATCATTGACCAAAACCCTCTCCTTTGAAAAATACACTAAACAGATCATAAAGACCTTAAACCTTAATCATAAAAACTGAAAAATGCTTCGCCATGGAATAGTCCACCACTCATGTAAATAATCATAAGAGTTCTGCGAAACATCTCCATCTTTAAAACTTAGCCAACCAAAGTTAAACCACATGTTTTCCCCCCAAAAACAAGTCACATTCTTTGTATATTGCCAACATTGTTCATCGTTTAAGTATCATCCAGACCTAAATTTTTATAAACCATCAACTTGTAGATGCATTTATTTATATCCCATTAACCCAAGAACTCTCAATTGCTTGGTTATATTTTAGTAATGTCATATATCCATATTTCTTTTCCAAAATGTTCCTGATATACACATTAATCCCATCTGTCTTTGTTTCCAGATCAACTCAAATCAGGAAATCAACACAAATCCTTATTACCTCCAATCAATTCAAAATTAAATCAACAATTCAAAACCAGATCGGATCAGCGATCAGAAATCACTTTTCCAATCAACACATTCCAAGCAACAATTCATTCAAAGACCAAGCTTAAAAACACAACTCTCATCTTACTGTGACAAATAAGCAACCAACCTACTTCACACTAAAACAAATAACTTTTCATCACCCCTTTCTTCTCCACCGCCTCTTACACTTAAACAGATCATAATTACTCACTCATACACTGTTGCCCATCACCCAGTTGCCCCAGACCCA
Source organism: Myxine glutinosa (assembly GCF_964187855.1). Classification (NCBI taxonomy): domain Eukaryota; kingdom Metazoa; phylum Chordata; class Myxini; order Myxiniformes; family Myxinidae; genus Myxine; species Myxine glutinosa. The sequence continues at coordinate 44,216,393 of NC_136274.1, forward strand.
AACACAGGTTTGAAATCCCAGTAGGTTGTTCTTCAATCCCAACCATCATGTGATCCCAACATCTCTCCATTTATTTCGTTCCTCATGGGGTTGGTGTTTTATGGCCTTTACCTCTTACCCAATCACACTGCACATTATTCCCCGTCCTTGATGGATAATTTTACATCCAGATGGGCACAGTATCCCATTTTTGGCGACCCAGCCCTAAAACAAGCCCCTGGACTCCTTGCAGGCTGGACCAAAACCCCCGGACGAAGTTGCATCCCCAAACCCGTCCATATAAACTCCGTTGTTGTCCTGTTCATCTCTCTGTGTTACATTTACATTTTGTGACTCACAGCTCCTGCCTCCATGGAACAATGACGCCTGAGCACTCAATTAGCCCTCCCAGTACCAAAGACTTACAATCAGACCGACAGACAGACAAATAACAGAGGCATGTCGCCAGCCCCAGCACAGGACATCCCCTTTCCGGGCAGGCATAATATAATCCACAGCATCGAAATGCCAATTTCTATCCGGGGCCTCGCAAAGCCAAAATCCATGCATGCGTGCTCCATCATGCAACCCGATCTGTACTCGGTGCGCCCGGCGCCCCCTATAATCAGTGAGTTATAATAACCACAATATCTCTGGCACCCAACTCGTGATACCACAATTTAATCCACGTTACTTGCATCTCTTCATCCTCACAAATGTCCTCCATTTAACGTGACTCAAATCCATCTCAAATCCCCACCGCTCGGCCCGGTTAAATTAAATTCCAAGCGTACTGTATTCTCTGTCCACTAATTATGTACATGATTTTGGTTTTACCCACAATATAATGTCCCGATATTCTCCCCAGATTTAGGTCCTATATATCCTGTCGTTAAAGCAACACCCTGTAGACTGACTCCGCCTGTCGTTCTTCCAAGGTTAGTGAATTACCTCTGACCTTTCCCTTGCATATCTCGAACAAAGGTCAACTAAACTTTAAAAGGTCAAACTTCGAATTGGGGTAACCAGCGCTTTATTATCCCACAAGTAATGCAAGTCCGGCGACAATGGACAAATGACCATTAATGTGGCTCTACATAGCATAATGCTAACTTCTACGAATCCAACAACCGTCACACTTCGTCCAAGGACCTTCCGTACGAGGCGTGCTTCACAATGCCCATCGCACATCCTTCCTCGTTCGCACAACGCTTCATCAACGCACCTCCTCGCGCCCACACCTTGGCACAAGCCACACCACATACCGACAGTTGAAACCTCAACCGTCCTCCTTCCTCGGATCAGCGTTCTGTTGAAAACGTGACATTTCTGTTCAAATTATTGAATTTCCAAATACTCTCCCTGCAGCGCCCGTGAGGCAGCTTGTCCCACATTATCTGCCTCCAGACCCATATGCGTTTTAATAACTTAACCTTATCAGCATCGTTCGCCAGCATACCCTTTGTCCGGCGCATCGATCATCCCAAATGCTTCGATGCATCTTCCAGCCGCCACTCCGCACTGTACCTTACTGTATGAACAAGACTTCCTGTTGGAACTTGACTCCGGAAATTAATTACTCTGTCTTGAAATCGTTTATTTTAGCCATCTTAAATAAATCCATCCATCTATCCATCTTATAAATCCATCTTAAATAACGTATTCGTCCTGTGACATTGCCTGGCATATATGTCGCAGCCGGCCACTATTCCGACATGGCTCATGACTCATGTCTAATTCTGACAAGAAGATGAAGGATGAAGGACATGACATGAAGAAGAAGATTCTGACAAGATACTGACATGTGAACGTCCGACATCCAGCAAAGTCGAAATGACCCACAATGCACCCGGGCACACATCCTCCTCCGAGAGTGGGCGAGTTATCGCCGGCACTCTGAGCAGATAATTAAACGAACATTGCCAGGACTCTCGGATAGACGTTTAATTTCACAACACACATGACAAAAATCCGATTTAAATTCAGAGATCGCCGATCGACCCGGCACAACCATCTCAACGCGTACCTCGCGTTGGGACATGCAGTCGGCTGTCATAACAAAGTGCTGTCATAACAAATCTACGATCTGACATGTAGTGAGCTGTCAGAACATTGAGCTGTCAGAACTCATCCCTAGCTAACAGGATCTCCGACGCTTGACCTCTCTGACCCAAAATGCACTATATGACACCAATTCCAAAGGTGAGCTGCCTCAGCGATACATCCCACACATACAATACACAATATCTGCCATTGAATGAACTCTTCAATTCAAGTAAAACACACATATTGATTCGAATTCTGCAACCATCTCCAAGAAACCGCTTCATATCAACAGTAAATCGACAAGGGCACTCCGGGTGCTTTCCTGACCCGATTTATATCAATTCGCTTCCCAAACAACTCCCAAACAGATGAAAATCCGGACTCAGTTCAGGACCTCGCCTGTTCTCTCGGATAGACGTTAAAATGGACATTCCCGGCCTGAATTTCCCCCAAGTCGAGCAGATCGCTTACAAAGTTTCACACCGAAACCCTCTGCTTTGCATATGTCATACAGACAAACACATTGGCCAGACACACACGTCAATTAACATCCCAATATACATTCATTCCTCATTCATGTTACGTCTCTCATTCAAGGAAAAGGATTTTTGGGACGGGTTTGGACGGGGGTTGGTTGAGGTGAAAAAAAGGGGAAGGCAGGGCGGGGTGTTGGGGTGTTGCCTAGAGCCCTGGGACTGAGCTCAGGTCTTGGGGGGGTGGGGGCATGGTGGCTACCTCCCCTTTCGCGGGGTCTTGGTCCGGATTATGGACGAGCGGCATTAGCCGCTGATTTGCTTGCTTAACTACCTCCTTAATTGTTTTGTCCTGAACTTTGCTTCCTGAACTTGCTTCCTTTGGCTCTGAAGCTTCAAATTCCTACAATGCAGCTCCTGCTTCAATTTTCAATATTTCAAAACCTAACCTGTCCTTCTCAACCTGTGGCCACCTGGCCCATTTCCTGTGAGCTTATTTATTTTCTCTTGTCCACCAGATCCTGGCCTGCTTTATCTGGACCTCTTGTCTAGAACTTAGTCTAGAACTTCCTGGCTTGACCTCGTAGTTGTCACTACCTTCTTGTCAAACCTACCTGGTACCTACGCATTTCACCCTTCCTGGCCATGTCCCTTTGGCCGTCTATGTTCCTATGGCTTTCTATCTAAGTTTAGCCACAGCCCTTCGTTCCCTGGCATGCAATGGCATACCCCATCTTGTCTCTGGGCTGTTCCTTCCTGGAAAAATCTTGGCCACCTGGTTTCAACCTATATGGCTGTCCGACCTCATTTTCCCCTCCTGGTGCTAACTGTAACTTTAAGCTTACTGTTAAGTCCTTACTTGTATCCTTACTATTATTTATTTATCCTGGCTTTAACAAAGCTACGCCATTCTGAGGCCTAAATGAGCCTCTACTTACAATTTCTGTTCGAGTGCAGACAGCGGGGAAGACAAGGAGACTAAGCCCGCTCGAAGGAGGAAGGTACGAATTTGGAATAATAGCCCTCTGATATCAACGTGCCGGCGCCGGCCTCAGGTCAGCCTTCCTCCTGTCCATCGGGCTCCGTTTCCCGTCCTCCGCGTCTGTTGACACCCCACTCCTGGTACCATCTGTGAAGAATCAGCTCTTCGTTTGCAAAAGAAGTCCACAATAGCCTGGAATGGCGCAGCTTTATTAAAGAACCAACTTATACGGATCCGGAGGAGACCGACGTCTACAGCAATCTACAGCAAGAACATGCCAAGTCAAGCCTTCCTGAAAACACATTGATTCCCAGTCCATTTATATAGGGACACGTTTTATCAGGAAATCTCCGAGGGAACAAACAACACTGGGAGAGGTTCCTCCCACCGTTATCATTCGGGGGAGTCAGCCCGTCCTTATCATTTGGACCAAATGTTTCTCTGGGCTCCGAGAAAACAGAAATGTAACTCACAATGAGGAGAGTGTATGCTTAGCCAAACAAACCCATATATTTTATGGGTTTGTGTACATGAGTAATCCAAAGCATGTTTATACAGAGTCATGCGTTGCTGAGATTAAAACAAAATATATATGGTTAACGATCATGTCATTCTACTAGCATTACGCTAAAACAAGCGCATGTGGGCGTGGTTTTACGACCAGCCTCGAAAAAAGCACACGTATACAATCTGTTCAGCATGACCTCATTTTAAGCTTTTCCTCATCCAAAACTAAAACGAAGCAAAAACCCTTTATTTACTTTATGAAATAGCATTTTTAGACATCATATAAATCATAACACATTAACACCCAACGTCTATAACTGAACTTTAGGCAATAACAAATCTACTACTTGACATATATATATATATATATATATATATATATATATATATATATGTATGTATGTATGTATGTATGTATGTGTGTATATATATATATATATATATATATATATATATATATATATATATATATATATAAATGTATGTATATATATATATATATTGTTATGGATTCGTCACTTCCGTCTTTGTGGTTTTCATCCACTTGAAGCATTTTTAGTTTCATGTACTATTATTGTTAGTTTGAGTGTGAAATGAAGATAACTGTCTTAAAAGATAACAATTAGTGTTTCAAAAGAAAAACGACATGGATCGGGAGAAAACCGGAGGAAGAAGAAGCGGATCAAGTGAGATCGGGAAAGAAAGGCCGATCTGCTTCGAGGTGGCGAGCGGACGCTGGTGGACGTTGGTCACGAGCAAATATTGGTTTCCCCGGGAAAGGGATTCCTGTGACAGTGTCGTTAATACTGTGGCAGATAAACCTGCGTGACGGGTTTTGCTGTTGGTTCCGAAAGTGAATCATTATTGGAGAGCAGGTACGCCTCCATTACGGGCCCATCCGCCATTTCACCTCGCACCAGCCATTTCACCTCGCACCAGCCGTTAGCCTGGTTCTCGTGTGTCGTGGATTTCGTGGTTCTCCGCTTGGGAACTGCTGATCGTTCATGTCAGCGTCATTGTCTGGTGAACTGAAGGTGTGAATTCCCAGTCGCCTTTCCAGCATGTAACAAAAAATATATATATATAGATATATACAGACTTGGCATTTAATATGGAATATATTTTTTGTGGGGGTAAACTTACTTTTCAAGATGACTTAGAACCAAAAGTTCATTGGAATTATGTTGAAATTATTCTAGATTTTGTTAATGTGACCTTTAAAAGAAACAAAAACCACATTTGACATTTCGAAGCAAATAAATTGATCCTTGAAAGTGATGTAAACTGATATCGAACTCAAATCACGGACAGTACTGTGTTAAACTTCTGTACGTTTTCCAGAAGTATCTCTTTATTTTGCACATTAGCCAAAAAAAATTTCAACAAAAACAAAATCGAAATTATGACTGGGATTACGGACAGTAAAATTACAGTTCAGTACTTCGTGTAACCCCCACGAGCATTCAGGAGAGCACGTACACGTCGAGGCATGCTGTTCACGAGATTTGCCAAGGTTTGGACAGGAATCGCTTGCCATGCAGTGACAATAGTCTGCTGCAATTCACGCACAGAGGTAGGCTGCTGGTCCAAGTGGTCGATTTGATGCGTTAATTCTGCCCACAAGTTCTCTATCGGATTCATATCCGGGGACATGGCAGGCCACTCCATATGCTCTACACCACGGTCAGCAAGAAAGTGTTGGATCATGCGAGCACGATGAGGCCGTGCATTGTCATCTTGCAAGACAAAGTTTCCTCGAAAGGCTGCACGAGCAAATGGAAGCAATGTTTCTTCCAGAATGACCCTGTACTTGAACTGGTTCAGGTTTCCATTCAGAACAACCAGGTCAGTTTTGCCCCCTGCATGAAAAGCAGCCCAAACGGTCTCCCCACCACCTCCAGCTTGGACTCTTGGCACTATACAATCTTCGTTGTGGGCTTCATGCACTTGTCTGCGCCCTCGGACACAGCCATCTTGATGATAGACCAGAAATCTAGACTCGTCACTGAAAGTCACGTGATTCCAGTGTCCTGGCTGCCATTGACGGTGCTCTCTGGCCCACTGCAATCGGCGCTGGCTGTGTTGTCTGGTCAGGCGTGGCTCTCTCAGGGGATGCCTGGCACGATAGCCTGCTTGAACCAGTCGTTGGTTGACTAGCCTTCTGGATACAGGCACATTTGTCAGTTGCTGCCACTCAGCCCTAAGCCGATTCGCTGACTTGGTACGGCCATTGCAGACTAACCGGTGCAGCTGGCGATCATCTCTCCTTGTGGTTCTGCGTGGACGTCCTGGCCTCGGTATTGGAGTAGGGACACCCCTCTGAGCATTTCGTTTCAGGATCTTTGACACCTGACCTTGAGTGATGCCATACTGCTGAGCAATAGCACGCTGTTTCATGCCAGAATTTCGTAAAGCCACCACTCCATGACAAACAGCATTGTCAAGTTGACGGACCATCTCCAGAGGAAGCGGCAATAACTTTTGTCGACGTGCAGCAGTTGTTTTCCACTAATACAGAACGCAACAACCCTTATATACCCGATTGTGAAGCCAATCGTCAAATGTACCTGTCCTTACATTTTGTCTCGTCACCTGTGATATAATCCTGTTATTGACTTCTTGCTGCGAAAGACAATCAGTGACATGGTTCTTTCAACAAAGACATCACCGAAGGGTAAAATAAACTCACCAGATTGATATACTGAGTTCAGAAAGTAAAACCAAGTCAAGAAAAAAAAAATACCATATTAAATGCCGTCTGTATATACACATATATATATATCTATCTATCTATATATATATATATATATATATATATATATATATATATATATATATATATATATATACATATATATATAATGCAAATATTAATTTTATTATTTTATTTTATTTATTTTTATTTTATTTATTCAAATATTTTTGAATAATTTTATTTTTATTCAAATATTTTATTTATTTTATTTATACAGCTAATCTCGGTTTGTGCACATTGGCAAGTAGTCTAAACTTCTGCCTGAAGTGCTTGCAATTCTCTTTGCTGCTTTTCACCTTAATCTAACAGTATTATGAATTTTAAATGCGTCTCTGGCTCAGTGGCACAAGTTGTGTTTTTAATATTCTCAGTGGGCTTTCTTAAAATGTCTACCATTAAAAAAATAATAGTGTGTGAATCGGCGTTTGCACTTGCCACACCTTCCAATCCCCTCCTTTCTCATGCTCTCAGAGCTGTTTTGTGGTCTCACACAAATCTGTTTGAATTATTTAGGCCTTGAGACGTTTATATTTGAAATTATTCATTATCTGGTCAACTCAATGGCTCCATCAAGATGTCTTGTATATTCCTTTACAATATGCATTTCTCTCTTGCAAACACTGTAATGGCAAATCGTTTGGTTGATTATAATGCAGGCCAGATCTTCAAACAATATTATTTCCTTGTGTTGTGTGACCTCCTTTGTAGTGTTTCACCGTCGACCCTCTCTCTGCTAACTGCCAACTCAAGTCTCACTGGGTCACAGTTGGTCATCTATCAACCCGTTCGTTCATTGTCTGCTTCCCTAAGCCCTGATTGTCTACTCATCTCATATAATTTGCTTCCCTCTTATGGCTGTGTCAACCCTCATGTCTCTTAGTAACCTTTCCTTCTCAATCGCCATTTTATTTGTTTCAAATTCACCTGTTTCTAAACTGGATTTTTTGATATGATGATGTGTACCTTACTCTTCTTCGAGTGTGGCTCTGAAATTGGTGCTGCTGAAGTTGTTTCTTGACATGGGTTATACTGGGTGGTTTTCTTAACAGTCACTCAGGACAGGAATTTGTAATTTGTTCAGAGTGTCGGTGATAAGTTGTTCGCCTACTCCCCACGAAGGAAACTGTATGGGATATTTACGTTATAAAATGTATATACGAGCAGATGGGACACAGGCTACCTAGATCATGGGCCGAATAAGTAAAATGGGTCTAGTTTTTTTAAATTTCGTGACCCACCTCTGGTATCTAGCTCACATTTTGCATATATTTAGTTTTAAAATCACATAAAGAATTAATCACTCGTCAGTGCAAAAAAAAATGCCCATTAATTAGTTATGCCAATTAGATTATTAAAAACTATAGCAACATCTTGTGTCCATTATTATATCGCTGTCTATAACTGAATGGGAATTGTAAATATAAAGTATATAGTCTATGTGGAGATGGGGAAACTGCCAAGGAGTGTGGGTAATTGAGGTCCTACACACACACACACACACACACACACACACACACACACACACACACACACACACACACACACACACACACACACACACACACACACACACACACATCTCGTTTTTTCATTTCTGTTCCTTACAATTCTATCCCTCTCTTTCATTCACACACACACACACACACACACACACACACACACACACACACACACACACACACACACACATATATATATATATATATATATATATATATATATATATGTATATATATATATATATATATATATATATATATATATATATATATATATTGTTGTGGATATGAGGATTGTGTTTTTTTAATTGTTTTATTGTGGACCCTCCTCCCTCCAGTTGGGTAGAAAGGTCAAAGGGCGTCCCGTAGTTAGGTCATATACAATCACGATTAGCCAATAATAGATTTCCTCCTTGTTGGTAGTTATTTCCTTATTCTGTGTATTAGGCTAAGGATTTGTCTTCCATTAATTGACACTCCATTGCACCGAATTCAAATAGATAGATCCCCTTTCATTCCCATTCCCAAAGCCTCAATTGCCACTGCATTCACCGCGACTCCATTAGCCACGAGGTAGGCTTGGAGAAGAAGGGGGAGGAGCTGCCGAATCCTGGGCGTGCTGCCCATCGTCATCAAGGGTGGAGCCAGAGGGCCCGTGCCGACCAATCAGGGCCGAGGCGAGCTCACCGATGGGCGTGTTCTAGAGGCCGGCGGCTTGATTGCCCGCGGCGTTATAAAAAGCGCGCGCGGAAGCCTTTGACACAAGTGCGGAAAGAAAGTGATGAGAAGGAGTCGAAGGTGGTTGCAGAAAGGAGAAGTGCGCCAGAGACGGCAGAGGAGTCCGAGTCCAGAAGTGCGAAACCAGAAGTGTGCCAGAGACGGCAGAGGAGTCCAAGTCCAGAAGTGCGAAACCAGAAGTGCGCCAGAGATGGCAGATGAGCTTAGAGTCCACCACCACCACCACCAGCTTTGAGACCACGCAGTTTCGACCCGCTGCGACGCGGGGGCCAGATTGCGGTGGCATCGGTGGCCGTCGAGGTCCCGCCCGACGTCCCGTGCAGGATCAAGCTCCAGCTCCGGTTCCCGTTGGACCTTCCTCTCCTACCAGTCCTTCCATTCCTGTCTGCCATTTCCCCATTCGTGTGAGTTTGATTGTCGTCCGTTTTGTGTGTCTTGTCCTGGGTTAATTAAGACTGTAGGTAAGCTAGCATTGCACTGTGTCTCCTTGATTTCTTCTGTAAATTATTTTATTATCCTTCCTTCTCCTTGGTTACTTTTGGCTGTAAATAGCAAATAAATTATATTCGTATTCCCTACTTCTGTCTTCCTCTTCTTCACATCCGTGTCGCCTTTGTCTTTTCCCCATTGAATATCTGTGGCACGATTTGGCCCACGTTTAAGGAATCGGGTCTTAGTCATTGTAAAAACGGTTCGGGCCGCGGCGCCATCCGCTCGGCAAATTAACATCTTATCCGCGGTCCGTAACAATTGGTGCCTGGGAGTGAGATTCGGACCTGAAGTGCGAATAGCGCGCTCAAAATTACGGGTGGCCCAAAATTTTGTTTTATTTAAAAACTTAAATTTGGAAATCGTGCCATGGCTAGTCAAGGCGGCGGGATGCCGGTGGAGGAAATAGAAGAGGGGTTAGGAGTAACCCAGGACCAGGGGGAAGAAATGGAGGAGAGAAATGATGATGTGGTTGAGGAGGTCTTGGGTGCACAAAATGGCGCCCTCGCGCACGTGGTATCAGACGCACAAAGTGGCAGCTCGCACGAGCGCGGGGCAGCCGCGCCCGCTGCGCAAATAGGGGGAATTGATGTGCGGGACCTCATGGCGCAGATTAATGCAGCCATACTAATGGGGAATATGGGGCTAGAAGCCAAAATTGAAGCAATAACGAACGAAATGGGGGGCCAAATGGGAGCAATGAGGGACGAAGCGAGGGGTACCGGTGAACGGTTAGACAGTAAATTTGCGGGGTTAGACAATAAATTTGAGGGGTTAGACAACGGGATAAAAGAGGTGAAGAATGGGTTAACGGGGCTAGAAGATAAGATGGAAGGCAAATTGCGGGAAATAGGGGAGCAATCCGCCCGGGAAATCAAACAGATGGGGAACCAGATAGAGGAGGTGAAAATCGGGTTAGAAGGGAAATTGGATGCTCAGAGGAATGAATTGGAACAGATGAGGGTGGCATCTACTAAAGAAATGGAGGAGATGAAGGAGGAAATAAGACGAGGTGTAAGTGAGGAGGTCTCGGGGGTACGCGAAGAGGTAAAGCGAGGTGAGAAGCGTATGGAGAAAGAGGTGAGGAATAATACGGCAAAGTTACAAGGGGGCATAGAGGACCTGACGCAGGAGGTGGAACAGCTGAGGGTGGGACAGACGGAATTAGTGGAGCAGGTGGAAAAGAACACTGCGGTACTAGGAGGGTTGAAAGCGACACAAAAATAACTCAAAAATGACTTGATAGCGACGAAGAGGGAATGTCAGATGGTACGTGAGGGACTGACCACGAGGTTGGACGAGGTGACGGAGGCAATGGAGACAAAGGACCGGGAGGTGAGGACGCACATAGAGATGGTCAAGGTGGCCTTAGAGGACGAAATTGAGGAGACGCACCGGGAAATAAAAGAGGTGAATCAAAAGTTAGAGGAAGTGGAAGAGGGGGTGAGTGAAATTAAGAAGAGACGGAGGGAAAGTAAGAGGGAGATAAAGGAGGAAGTAATGGAATATGTGCAAGGTCGGTGCTCAAATCGTTATGGTGTGCTTGCTAACCAGATAAAGAGTTTGCAGGTGGCAGAGGAGGTGCGACGACGAGGTGCCAAGGTGAGTGGCGATATATGCGGAAATGTATATGGTGTGAGGGGAGCTTCAGTCGGCTTGGGGGTTGGTTTGGACCCGGGTGTTCGTGAGAGGCCGTTGGTGAAGTGTGCGACAGGTACGGAGTACGAGAGAGGAGGTGTGCGAGATTGTCCGACTCTGGGGTGTGTGAGGAAAAAGTGTGCGCCGAGGAGTGAGTGTGCTGTCGAGAGTGAGTTGGTCGTAGCGCGTGTGCGGGGGGGGGGGGGGGGCACATGGAAGCGCGTCGTGGGGAGTGTTACAAGGGATGTAACGGAAGCATGCACACCTGTGGTGAGTGTTACGGAGGGTGTAACGGGAGAGTGTGCGTGAGAAAGGTGTGTAACGGACGGGTGCATGAGTACAGAGTGCGCTGTCAAAAGTAAGGGTGAATGCGCGACGGAGTGTGGTGGTGAAAGTAGTAAGAGTGACACGGAGCGTGAGTTGGTTGTGGCAGGTGAGAGAGGATGTACACCTGGAATGGAAGGATGCGCACCTGGAATGGTAGAACGCGTATGGGAATGCACACTGGAGTTGGTAGTGAGGCACGTGGTTGGGTGTGCAAGTAAGAGCACACCTGTGGTTGTCACAGAGGAGGTGACCGAGGAGGGGGCGCGAAGAGGTGTGTTGGTGAGGCGTGCGAACGACGAGTGTGTGCAAAGGTGTGCGGTGGTCAGGTGTGTGACAAAGTCTGTAAGCGGATTGAGTGTACCTGGGTGTGTCAGGGAGATGCAATGACAAAGAGCATGGAGACGGCTGGATGTATGAGCAAGGAACGGGCTGCGGGGTGTAAGCATGCAAGTGGAGCATCGACGCTAACCGGGTTAGCGGTTAGAGCGACTTATAGCCGAAGCGGGCCCTCGGGGCGTGCCGGGCAGCTTTGCGTGCCGCGGGGACCCGCGGGGATTGTGACCGCGGCGTTTTCGAAAGAACCGCCGTGCGGGATCCATGCCGGGCCGCGCTCTGACCGGCCGTGTCCGTGCTCCGCTAGGTGGAGTGGGCGGCCCGGTAGGAAGGGTCGTCAGGGCGACCCCTTTTTGTTGAGGCGTTCCGGCAGGGCGAGATCGGACCATTGGACGGCTCTGTGCCGAGATGGTGCGTGGGATCTCGGCCCGGGTAAACCTTCCCTGCACCGAGTGCCGGACGGATCCAGCCGCCGGCACCAAGCAACCCGCATTCATTGCTCGGCTTTACGAAGCCGAGCTTTAGAAATGAATTGGCGCACCGAGAGGCTCAAGTGAGTAGACGTGTGATGAGGACAGTGTTTTGGACCCGAAATTGGAAAAAGCAAAATTTGATGATTGGCAAAGGATTGGCAGAGTGATGATTGGCAGATGATTGGTAGTGATTGGCAAATTTTTAATTAGCCGGAATTTGGTGTGCAAAATAGGTAGGGGAAAATACCCGATGTGATGGGATGGCAACTCTGTCATCTCTCACAGTGCGGGGGCAAAGGAGCACTAGTTATGGGGTTGGCAGTGAAAACTAGCCCGGGAGGGTTAGGATAATGATATGGATCTAGAGAAGATGACCTTAGGTAACGGTAAGATTAGGTAGTGACAATAATACCTGTAGTGGGGACGCAGGTAGATTAGTGTGGATGATAATGACGTGGTTTGTGCTTAGTTTAAAGGGAAGACGGGGAGCACTAAGTTAGCAGGGCAACAGGTAGTTCAGATGATGCCGTGTGTATGGTTAAAAGGTGTGATTGCACAGGTGTGCAACTGGACAGGTGTATGGAGCAGTGTTTGAGTGAGTGATAGTGATGTGAGTTGTGCTGACCAAATGGTCCAGGAAGGAAGGAGGGTGCAGGTGGCACCAGGTGAGATTGCACAGGTGTGCAACTACAGGTGAATGGAGAATGGTTGTGTGGAATATATGGAGTATGGAATGGATGGTCGTGGAGTGAGTATGGTGGAAACTGTGGAGTGGAGTGGATGGTGCGAAGGTGTGGATGGGGGAAAGGAGGATGGACCCCATCACGAATACTCGGGGAGGGTAGTGTAAGTGTTAGGTAGAGGGTACAGGTAAATTGTGGTTGGATATTGGCATCTGTGGTGCGTGTGGAAGAATGGTACTTGGATGGGTGCATTAGTGTTGTGGAAATGGCTGGGCGTGTAGCCTGTTAGTGTGTGTAGTTGGTTGACACTCCGCCACTGTTAGGATGTCGGCCAGGTGAGGCCGCAGGTGGGCTCTGGGAGCCGGTAGTTGTTGTGGATGGGTCCCGAGGATCCGGAGGACGGACCCGGGTAGCCCAGTGCCAGAGGGCACCAAGGGGTGACAGAGCCAGGAGGGGCCTTCCCCAATTAGATAGGTTAGGGTGAGGAGCTAGGTAAGCTCGGCTGGCAACTGCAGTGGTGGAGGTGTGCAGGTGGGTAGGCCTGCTGGGAGAGCTACACGCCCCAGTCCTGAAATTGTGCAAGGGCACAGGGAGTTGCATCGGGGGAGTGAGACCCCAAATTGAGGGAGCACCACAGTTTGGTCAATGGGAATTTGGTTCTTAAAACCACATAGAGTAAGTTGGCCAATGGTTTGGCAGGGAAAGACCCCGGGTAGTGTAAAGTGTGTTAATGTCATTTAGAAGGTAGTTAGGATTGAAATCTCCTCGCACCAGCTGCATCCACTCACCTGGGGTGACGCTACTCCACACCATGCCATGGATGTTTTGTTATTTTATTATGTTGATGCAAATGTTTGGATTTGAGACGCATCATGACGTGGGTGTGACATTGTGCTGATGTTCCATATCGTCCTCCTTATGAGGATTGATGATGAATTGGGTGATGGCAAATTTTGGTTAGAGGGATTGTGGTGACGAATTTGCTATAGGAGAGATATGGGGAGACGTGACAGTCGTGACGAATTTGTAAATGTGTCGATTTTGTACATATGGGGTAAGGGCAAGGGTAGTGTAGGTGACAGGGGGGGTGACGTACGGTAGGGACGAGCTTTTCTCCGCTCCGTCTCCATACGCACCTCACCTTGCATTGCCTTGTTTGATGTGTACCCTTGAGACCTTACCCCTCGCTCATCTGTCTTTTCCCCCCTTTGTCTCCCACATGAGGACTGTGCGCCACTGGGCGCCGAGGGGAGCGTGTGTGAGTCCGCCATTGGGCGCCCGAAACTCTCGCAACCACAGCTGTCTGCATCGATGCACCACCTTATGGACCACATGTCTGTGGCTGAGCACCACTTATGGACCCCATGGGTTGGGGGCATGGCCCCTCTGCTGGAACCGGCCATGAAGGCCCGAGATCTTGCTGGCGGACCTGGGTCACAGGGCACCTATGCCCCACAGGTGAACCACACAATAGTCGGCCCTGTGGGCCATAAATAAATAAAGATGGACACGTTTGTGCACTTTTATTGCAAATAGGCCGCCAGCAAAGAAGATGACAACATCAGGAAAATAACAATAGCCAGCAGAGGGAGCCGAAGAGGAAGACAGCACCAGGGTTTGTTTGGTTATTTTTATTATTGAACTGCAATGACTGTGCACCGATTGGTGCTTGATGGTGTATTGGTGCGTTTTGGGTGCTTCCTGGTGCGTCGATGCAGAGCAGACTGTTTCCCCCCCAAAACAACAATCACAGGTCCTGGGTTGCGTATTGTAAATAAAAGTAGAGTCATTGTAAATAATGCACCCCCAGCGTAAATGTATAGTTTGAAGACAATTCCGCAATTCGGTTAGCTGTGGGCGTGAGTCTGTTAGGTAGGGTGCAATGGAGCAGCGGGACATATTTATTTATGTTTTAAAACTGTCACACTCAGGGTCAGGTTAAATGTAGAGGGAATTACACCTACGTGCCACACTAAAAGTAAAGGTAAGAGGCCCGGAACGTGCCTAAGAGGAGGAGGGTGCAGTGTTGTGGATATGAGGATTGTGTTTTTTTTATTGTTTTATTGTGGACCCTCCTCCCTCCAGTTGTGTAGAAAGGTCAAAGGGCGTCCCGTAGTTAGGTCATATACAATCACGATTAGCCAATAATAGATTTCCTCCTTGTTGGTAGTTATTTCCTTATTCTGTGTATTAGGCAAAGGATTTGTCTTCCATTAATTGACACTCCATTGCACCGAATTCAAATAGATAGATCCCCTTTCATTCCCATTCCCAAAGCCTCAATTGCCAACTGCATTCACCGCGACTCCATTAGCCACGAGGTAGGCTTGGAGAAGAAGGGGGAGGAGCTGCCGAATCCTGGGCGTGCCGCCCATCGTCATCAAGGGTGGAGCCAGAGGGCCCGTGCCGACCAATCAGGGCCGAGGCGAGCTCACCGACGGGCGTGTTCTAGAGGCCGGCGGCTTGATCGCCCACGGCGTTATAAAAAGCGCGCGCAGATGCCTTTGACACAATTGCGGAAAGAAAGTGATGAGAAGGAGTCGAAGGTGGTTGCAGAAAGGAGAAGTGCGCCAGAGATGGCAGGGGAGTCCGAGTCCAGAAGTGCGAAACCAGAAGTGCGCCAGAGATGGCAGAGGAGTCCAAGTCCAGAAGTGCGAAACCAGAAGTGCGCCAGAGTCGGCAGAGGAGTCCAAGTCCAGAAGTGCGAAACCAGAAGTGCGCCAGAGACGGCAGATGAGCTTAGAGTCCACCACCACCACCACCAGCTTTGAGACCACGCAGTTTCGACCCGCTGCGACGCGGGGGCCAGATTGCGGTGGCATCGGTGGCCGTCGAGGTCCCGCCCGACGCCCCGTGCAGGATCAAGCTCCAGCTCCGGTTCCCGTTGGACCTTCCTCTCCTACCAGTCCTTCCATTCCTGCCTGCCATTTCCCCATTCGTGTGAGTTTGATTGTCGTCCGTTTTGTGTGTCTTGTCCTGGGTTAATTAAGACTGTAGGTAAGCTAGCATTGCACTGTGTCTCCTTGATTTCTTCTGTAAATTATTTTATTATCCTCCCTTCTCCTTGGTTACTTTTGGTTGTAAATAGCAAATAAATTATATTCGTATTCCCTACTTCTGTCTTCCTCTTCTTCACATCCGTGTCGCCTTTGTCTTTTCCCCATTGAATATCTGTGGCACGATTTGGCCCACGTTTAAGGAATCGGGTCTTAGTCATTGTAAAAACGGTTTGGGCCGCGGCGCCATCCGTTCGGCAAATTAACATCTTATCCGCGGTCCGTAACAATATATATACACACACACATACAGTAAGTCGATGTCAATGTAATTCAAAGGCAGATACTTTGGCATGAAAAGTTTTTATTGGCATTTAAAGGACAGGACAGCTGCACCAACACTGTATGTACAGTCTGAAACGAAGCATGTGAATGGCTGATTAATGCTCACGGCCGCTCGTGGCCTATGTTACACGTGCTGTGATTGGACAATATTTATAAAAAGATCGTCAACATTTTGGGTATTTTTTTCCACATTTTGAAAATATGTGCAAGTTTTTTGCTTGACAAGTTTCAGATATGAATTCTGTTATAGTTTTTACACAACATCTTACTATATTTCACCAAATGTCCGTCTGTCTGTTCGAAGGTACCGCAAAAATGACTCAACCGATCGCAACGATATTTTGGGTGGGTATTCCTGGGACCCCTGGGAGTAAAATAGGCTATATTGTTTTTTTCAATTTTCCACGTTTTCCCATTTTTCCAAACACGATGGAATAATATTTACCGATATGAACAGTGATGTGGCTTTTATTGAAATTCTACAAATACTGTTTAGATTTTGATGACAATTATGAACCTGCCGCGAATGCGGAAGTGAACAGATTACGGCAATGCGCAGGTTTGATAATATCCAAATACAACCGTCATTCAAACGTAACGTTAAATCGTTAAATGTTAATCGTGTTAATCATTTTGTTAAAGTATCAATTGATGATTGGAATTGAGTGAATACAATTACGATTTTGAATTCGTAATTGTATTCACCCAACCGTACGGAACTTCACATCAGGATTTAAATATTTGTTTATGTCACGAATGTTGTTAAAAGTTTATTTTTTATATTAATGTCATTTCATTTATGATTGGAGTTATGCCGTTTGGAATGAAAAAAAGAGATGTCGAGTTCAAGTGAATGACAAAATGCCATGACGGTTTCTACTTTCTATACGTGAATTCGCGGATCGCCATATGCAGATTCACCATTGACTGGGTATGGAACAAACGTACCCGTTTGTTTGCCAACGGGTACGTTTTTCATGGAAGTCCTTCACAAACTTGCTGTCCATGTCTGACATGTGACTGAAGGTGCTACAGGAATGTGGAATTTATTGGTTTCATGCTTTAGCATTCGCCATTTCTGCATTGTCTGTTTGCTTCTGGCCTCCCACCCGTGCGTAGCACGGGTACCTCACTTGTATTATAAATGCAGGTAGATATGCGAGGTGGGTCACAAAAGTGAACAAAGCAGTGGCTCGGCCCACAGTCTAATCCAGCCAGCACTTTAAAAAGAAATATCGTGATTCTTTATCCTCTCTCAGTCCCCTTTCATGAGCTATAACTAAAAAGACAATTGCAGCTATGGCTCTTAAGAAGTCAAGCAGCGCCTGGGCCTTGTCGGCTGAAGGTGCCCGGCGCTCGGTAATATACGCGTGCAGCTCATAGAGACAGTATTGAGTGAGAGAGGTGTGCAATAATTGATTGGTTAATTATATAATTAAAATCAACAAATGATGATCATAAAATATTTTCTTAATCAATTGGCTAAGAGCATACCTAAACCACCAGTGCTTCATCCGAAGCCGTAACTTTTTGAAAATTAATTAAATAAGTCATGAATCAAAATATCTATATAATAATAGCGTAAGGACTCGACTTTGTTATCCCTTTTACGCCGCACCCAGTGACCCGATGCCCACGGCACTAATGGATTTACGATCTACGAACCGCGCTCTTTGTTAATCACATACAGCCATACTCGAAAAATCTGAATGAGCCGACGTTGGGGCCCAAAAGCATCTGATTAACTGCCGATACGACGCCATCTTACGACGCCATCGTATTGGCGTCTGCTGGGCGAAGGCGAAGCAAGCTGTCCGCTGATTGGACAGGCGAAGGCGAAAGCAAGCCGTCCACTGAGTGGACAATCCAGAGCATGCATTTGTGCCGGTGTCGGCGATTGTTGTTCATATACGCACTCTTCATTCTCATCTTTCTTCCTAACTCTTACTCGGACAAGCAAATCCCCTATGCCATCCATAATGGTACACTCTATCCATACACCACATCCTCCCTTCCGTGGATGTTCCATGGGTTTCGGCTAGTATATATATTAATTGATTAATCAATAAATAATTAATCAATTTATTGATAAATCAATAAATGAAAAATATCCTTTATAGCCATATCACTTGGTCACTGCCGTGTTCAAATGTCAGCTTCCTAGCTCAAATGGTGCCTGAGATATTGCCCAGATGAGAAAGAAAATAAATAAATGACAAAAATAACAATAATAATAATAATCAACAACAACAAAAAAATTATAATCAATTGGCTAATAGAATACATAAACCACCACCATTTCATCCAAATCTGTAACTTTAAAAAAATTAATTAATCAACTTATTCATCGAACAATTAAATAATTCATCGATTAATTGATTAATCAATAAATCAAAAATAGCCTTTACAGCCAAATCACTTTGTCATTGGCATGTCCAAATATCAGCTTCCTAACTCAAAAGGCGCCTGATAATGCCCAGAAGAGAAAGGAAATAAATAAGTATTTAATTAATCGATAATAATTAAGTAACTAATTACTCCCGCCAGGGAGTAATGCATTCGATCGTGTGTGTGTGTGTGTGTGTGTGTGTGTGTGTGTGTGTGTGTGTGTGTGTGTGTGTGTGTGTGTGTGTGTGTGTGTGTGTGAGTGTTCGTATGTTCGTATGTTCGTGTGTTTGTGAACAAGATATCTGGAAAAGTTCTGAACGGATTTGGATGAAAGTTGGTGGGATGATTGCCCTTGGGATAAGAAGAATTGATTAGTTTTTGGTGAAGCTCAGTATATTATTCCGGATCCAGGAATTTTTTGAAGGATTTTTTACCATTGGAAGATAGGGCTCAGCAGCGGCCACCCACGGCGGGAGTATGCGCTCTACTGAGTGGCGTTCCAGTTAATTTTTTTTGATTAATCTGAATCTTTTTGATTAATTTTTTGAATTTGATTTGAAATTAAAAAAAATACAGTTTTTGACAAAGTACTTACTCACTATTGTGCCCAAATTTCAGCTTCCTAGCTCAAATGATGGCTGAGATATCGCCTGGACAAACAAACAAACAAACAAACAAAACAAGAAAACAAACAACCAGAGTGAAAACTGAGTACTCCCTTTCAGCGTCCGTCATTGCCGAGCCCTCTTTGGTGCCGGGCAATGACGTTATGCAGCACCTAGAGATGGCATAGGAAAGGTGCAGTGCGCAATATGACAATAACACTTTAATCCCAATGTCGTGAATACAGAGTTAATGGGTTGAAGCGGTGTATGGTTCATGAATCAATGATAAGTGGTGTACGGTACAAACAACTGCAGAAGTGAGGAATTTGCCTTGGTTTTTTGATGGCATGTTATTAATTCAATCCTTGTGGGGTATATAGATTACATTAGATCTTCCCTCAGTTCTGGAAGTAAAACTTCCCTCACGGATGTCGGGATTCCTCCAAATTTCTTTCTCTAATGTTATAAACAGCATTAGCGACTGTTTAAAAAGCTAATCATGTGTGTTTGTGGTTTGTAATATATTACAGGCCCCGGCTACGCTGCTTTTAGACTTTCGGTCTTGTTTTTGTACACCGCTCCTTTCCTATTCCATCCCCAGGTGCTGCATGATGTCATCGCCGGGCACCGAAGGGGACCCAGCGATGACGCTCGCCGAAAGGGAGTACTCTGTTTTAAATCTGGTGTCTTTCTTGTTATTTGCAAAAATCGAAGATTTTTCAAGTGTATTGGTTGGTCTTGTGCGTTATTCTGTCGGTTTATCTGTTTGTATGTGTGAATTGCATATATGGTCTGTCCGTTTGTCTGTATGTCAGTCGCCTACAGGTCACAATTTTCAACCGATCTTCACGAAACTTCACCAAATGGTTGAGTTGGTCATAAGAAAGAAGCCTATTGTTTTGGGGTCAAACGGTCAATAGGTCAACATAGGCCAAAGGTCACCAACTTTGTCAAATTTCCAAAATTCTCAATTTTCATCCGATTCACTTGAAATTTGAAGAGGATATGCATATCTGGTCACTGAATTGAACCCCCAACTATTTTTTTAGGTGAACATAGGCCAAAAGGTTAACATAGGATAAGTTTATAAAATCCTCATTTTGCATCCAATGAATTTGAAATTTTAAGAGTATATGCATATCTTGTCCACTGAATTCAACCCCCAACTATTTTTTAGGTCAACATAGGCCAGAATTCTAAAATCCTCAATTTTCATCCAATTAACTTGAAATTTTAAGAGGATTTGCATACATGGTCACTGAATTCAACCCCAACTATTTTTGAGGTCACCATAGGCCAAAAGGTCAACATAGGGCAGATTTCTAAAATCCTCAATTTTCATCTGATTGACTTGAAATTTAAGACTCCACTCTCTGCCGCTCCATTCCTCATCCCTCAGATCGGCAGTCTGCAGCCTCCTCACTCTCTGGAGACCTGGACAAAATCACAGACTGGTCAAACAAGTGGAACATGTCTTTCAATCCTGACAAATCTCAGTCTCTTACTATGTCTCTCTGAAAAGACCGACTGGAAAACCCTCCCATCCACTTTCTCAACAATCCTCTCCAATAAGTTCTGTCGCTCAATCTTTTGGGTCTCACTATCTGCCATGATCTTTCTTGGGAAAACCACATTTCCAAGCTGGCCTCCAAAGCCAGTCGCCGACTGGGCATCCTCCGTCGTGTGAAGTCCTTCCTTGGCACACCTAAGCTCCTCACCACATACAAGGCTTTCATCTGCAGCTCAATGGAATACTGCTCCCCCCTCTGGGCTGGTGCTCCTCCCTCACACCTAGCTCGGCTTCACGCTGTTGAAACCAAAGCTTTCAGAATCATTGGAATCTCCTGCGATGAAGCTATCTCCGAGGGCCTTTCACTCACCCATCGCAGGCAGGTTGGTGGTCTTTCTGTCTTCTTCTGACTCCTCTCCGGCCTTGCTCCCCCAGCTCTCTCTGTGCAAAGTCCCCCAAATATTCCTACAGGTACACAAGATCTGCCAGCAACCCTCTTATGGTAAAACTGCCAAAATCTAGGCTCTGCTCACCTTCACTCATTCATTCCCCTTTTCTTCCGCCTCTGGAACAAACTCCCCCACTCCCTTCAATCCCACCCCTCCCTCCAGGTCTTTATAACAGCTGTTCACCACCATCTCTTATCTTCCCCCATCCAAAACCTTGAACTTTTCTACCCCTGCTAATTTTTACCCCAGATACACTTATTTGAAATTCCAACTTCTTTCCTGGAAGTCCTTGCAGTGTCCATGTGTTTTATACCTCTCCCACCTCCCCCCAAGCCCTCTCCCTCCCACAGTTCTCTCGATGTCCTTGCTCTCAAATGTTGTGTTTGTGTCCTTCCCCCTCTCAACCCATCTTGTCTATCGCTCCCCTTATTTTGTGTCAGTTTGACTTTTTGTGTGATTAATGTTAGCTCTTTCACGAGCCTCGATCTTGTATACAAAAAAAAGAAAAAAAGAGGATTTGCATATCTGGTCAATGAATTCAACCACCAAGTATTTTGAGGTCCACATCGGCCAAAAGGTCAACATAGGGTAAATTTCTAAAATCCTCAATTTTCATCTGATTGATTTGAAATTTTAAGAGGATTTGCATACCAGGTCACTGAATTCAACCACCAAGTATTTTTGAGGTCATCCTAGGCCAACAACTTATTTTAGGGATTTCGCAAGTATCGTGCTATGCACGACATATTTCTTGTTTGTTTGTTTGTCCGGACGATATCTCAGCCATCCTTTGAGCTAGGAAGCTGAAATTTCGGCATAATAGTGAGCAAGTGCTTTGGCAAAAACGCTATTTTTCAATTTTGATTAATCAATTAATTGCTTTGTTATTTAATTATTATCGATTAATTAAGTACTTATTTCTTTCGTTTTTCATCTGGGCAATATCTCAGGCACCTTTTGAGCTAGGAAGCTGATATTTGGACATGACAATGACCAAGTGATTTGTCTGTAAAGGCTATTTCTGATTTATTGATTAATCAATTAATCGATTGATTATTTAATTATTCAATTAATGACTTGATTAATTAATTTTTCTAAAGTTTCAGATTTGGATGAAATGGTGGTGGTTTATGTATTCTATGAGCCAATCGATTAATAATTTAATTATTGTATGATTATTATTTATTTATTTTCATTATTAATCATTTATTTATTTTCTTTCTCATCTTGGCAATATCTCGGGCACATTTTGAGCTAGGAAGCTAAAATTTGGACATGGCAGTGACCAAGTGATGTGGCTATAAAGGATATTTTTGAATTATTGATTAACCAATTAATCGATTAATTAATTTATTGATTAATCAAGTAATTATTTGATTTTTTTGATAAATGGCTTATTTAATTAATTTCAAAAAGTTACAGCTTCGGATGAAGCACTGGTGGTTTAGGTATGCTATTAGCCAATTGATTAAGAAAATATTTTATGATTATCATTTGTTGATTTTAATTATGCAATTAACCAAACAATTATTGTACACCTCTCCCTCCCAATACAGCCTGGTGTTGGCTTAGCGGTTAGGGTGCCGGCTTGGGATCCTAGGATCCTGGGTTTGAATCCCGGTCGATTGCTGAATTAACGCCAGGGGCGTTGACTCAGCCTGTCATCCTTCCGAGGTCGGCAAATTGAGTACCAGCTTGCTGGGATGAATGATCCCGGTGTGTACCCCGGCTTAGAATAGGTACGCCGTATCCCTGCACTTCATAAGAGGCGACTAAGGGTTGGCGTCAGGAATCGCATCCGGCCATAAAAACATTGCCTCGAACAGGGAACCATGATTGTCATGGGGCCCGCAAGGCTAACCGCCGCTCTAGCGGGGAAAATGGCCTTAAAACGATCATTCATTCATTCATTCATTCTCCCTCCCAATACAGTCTCTATGAGCTGTACGGCGGTATTGCCGGGCACCGAGGGCGCCCCGGCAATGCCGGATTGGAAGATATTTAATTATTTGGCATGGGGGCAGTGTACTTTGAATGTATCTGTTATTGTTTGTTTGTTTGTTTGTTTGTCCGGGCGATATCTTAGCCATTCTTTGAGCTAGGAAGCTGAAATTTCAGCACAATAGTGAGCACATGCTTTGGCAAAAAAGTATTTTTTGTTTTTTGATTATTCAATGAATTGATTGATGACTTAATTATTATCGATTAATTAAGTATTTATTTATTTCTTTTCTCATCTTTTCAATATTTCTGGTACCTTTTGCGCTAGGAAGCTGATATTAGGACACAACATTACTTCCCGGGATACTCTGAGTAATAGCGACGTCGTAACAATGGTGTCGCATTTATCACCGCACTCAGTGGGGCATTTCCTCAGGAGGAATTTCCTCCTCCCCATGGATGCCAACTGATGGGGATTCTCCATGCTCTATCCTATTAAAAGCTGAACGTCAAGCAAAGAAGCAGCATGTACCATTTTTAAGTTTTGGTATGACTCGGCTGGGATTTGAATGGCCGACCTCCCAGACTCGGAGCAGATGCTCTAACCATTACACCACCGTGTTTGGTCAGTCTGATCAATCAAGTCTGGCCAATTACACCACCGAGTTTACTTTTTGTATCCCACTGATAGGCCGAATCTGGATTCAGACCTGAACCAAAATGGAATTGGTTTGTTCTTGTCACTTACCCAACTCATCCACCAGGTTTTGTCATAACCCCTCCCATGGATGATCGACAACTAGATGATTTCATGATGAGGAAGATGTTGAACGCACCATCTTTCAATAATGAACAATCACCAAAAATTTATATTTTGAAAACTCGTACCCGGATCCATATCGTCCTTGTCATACACCCAAACGGTCCACCAAGTTTCGACATAATCAATCCATAACCTTTTGAGATATCCTTCTCACAGACAGATAATATGTGTGAAAACATAACCACCTTAGATGGTGGAGGTAATTAAAAACATGTATAGTTTAAAATAACTTGAATACCACGTAGGGATACCTAAATAATGGGCAAAGGAAGACAATGGAGAATGTTTGGAGAGATAAAGGATAGTGGATAAAGCAAGACAGGGAACAGAAGCTTGGAAAGATATGGAAATGTGGAGAAAGATGGGAAGAGCATACCTGGGCAGGTGAGAGGTTGAGAAGGCAAAGAGGTGTTGGGGGAGGATTGTTCCTTAATACTTCAAAAACGACTGTTTGTATATATTGATTGGGATACAATGCAAACAATAGACATCTAATCCTTAAGGAAACTGGGTCCTCGTGCTTATATATTGTAATCCATTTGTAGATGCCTCAGCATAATCACGAGCAAATATCTCAATACGGGTGTCTTGAACTTTATTCTTCGCACAATCGCTTGCACACCGTAAGGAAGTTTCGAACTCCTATTGACACCGTAGAAACTATTACGGTGCAAACAAAATACAAATAGTTAGAACAATGTCACATTATCTGATATATACCTCAATAGTTCAACTTTCCAATTGCAGAGACATATAGCATGATACATGAACTCAAAAGCACGTGGTTTGGGCCCAGAAACATGAGGGCTGCGGAGAGAACCGAAATTAAATAACACTAAAGCTTGACATTAAAACCATTGAAACCACATAATACTTTGTTCCATAGATGCCCGACATATTTATGCCCCGAATTATAACGAAAGGATACCTTGTTGCCTCTTTATGCTGGGCTCTAGAGACGAGTTGCCGTGCTTGGATTAATACGGTTGTTCTCCCATCCAAAGACGTGTGGCGAATGAATAAAAGCCGTTTGGACTACTTTTGAACATGGTCTAAATAATCACACAAGTACATTACAAAGTATTCCAATGCATAACTCTGGGCTTGACAAACACATATTGTGGTAACAAAGTGTTCAACCTGAAGTATATTGATACAAATCATGGGGAATATACAGCACTATTTCCTGCTTACGTATGTACACAAAGTTGCGATGTTGCGACGCGGTCCTCGCCAAGTACGGTATGACCTGAAATGCGTTCGAAATAAATCAAGATATTAGTTGATTAAACTTAACATTACCAGTTGCAGTGCAACGAAAATGAAAATATATCATATAATGAGGCTATATTTAACAACCACCAACAGCAATATATAACTAGAACGCTCGGACAAAATGTTCTACCGAGTGCTTCTCTCTGCTTTGCATCGGTATTCTAGAACGGGCACTCGGTAGAGCGCATACCTTCGCCGCAGCTACTGTTCTGTACTTGGCATGGGAGTGTAGGGAACAGAACAGTGAACAGTTTGGTGCTGATTTCATGCAAATCGGATAAGAATTGACCGAGTTATGACAAAAAACGCACATTTTGCAAGGTCGTGACCCCCCTGACCTTTGACCCCCAACCGCTAACAAGGGTAATGTCTTCACTGGGTCATGTCGTATATCACAAGATCGGGCATTGAATTCTGAACATTTTGGCATTAGTTGCATGCCAATTGGATAAAAATTGACCGCGCTATGGTAAAAATACGATTTTGACCTTTTTGTGACCTTGACCTTGACCTTTGACCCGATTGCTCCCAAAATCTAATCAAATGTGTCCCGTATAATAACCAATCATCCCACCAAATTTCATGCAATTCGGTTGAATACTTTTTGAGTTATGCGAATAACATACACACACACACACAGACATACAAATAAATACACAGCGATCAAAACATAACCTTCCGCTTTTGCGAAGGTAATTATACGACGTTGTCATTTACACCATTGATTACAGGTTCAAACCCTGACCCTGCTGGCAAACCACCAAGTGTATTCGTTCCCCCAAGATTGCTCCGGATGTATTTAATCTGCTAAAGGGGACAGTTCAGTACGTTGAATATTTGGAATTTAAATGCCTGAAATACATTCAGTTACCTTTCAACTTAGCTCGTCGTACAGCAATGAGGAAGAGGAGCTATAGGAAATGGCTTAATGAATGTTTGTCCCGATTCACATCAAGTTCCTTTGCTCTCTGGGCACAGTTGAATAACTTTTTGTCAGGTCCCACGTCGGATTATTGCAATCCGTCTCCAGGGAAACTGACATACACTTGCCTCTTTAATCTTCTCTGCGCCTTTCTTAATGGAAATATTTTTTGAATCAAAGAAATTAATTCTTTCTCAAGTGTTCAGATGGTAATAATGACAATAAAAATGACATGTTGCGATGTCTCTGCTCTGAAGTTGCTTACCCATCCGAGATTTTGCCACGACGAGTTCGGTGACTTGTCAGGTCATAAATCTTAATTAAAGTGCGGCCTGACAGCTTATTTAGCAACAAGGAATTGGACTGACGGTGAAACCCCAACAGGGCCTTGACACCTCGGCACCCCCATTGCCTTTCAGCTCATTCTTCCCCAAAAGTTTTTCCAAACACACCCATCTTCATTATTATAGCAATTCTGGCGATGGGCGCAATCATGTCCCAACAGTGTAGGCCTACGCTTGGCGAAGCGCTTGAGAATCAAACTTAGTTTGACGAAGAAAAAAAGGAATTATTAACGTGTCTGCACAGGACGTTCCTTTCTTGTTTTGTTGCTATTATTATTTTGGTGTTTTGACGAGGCAATTTCCTCAGACGAACGTCTTGTACTTTATTAAAGGTCAGGACATTATTTGGGGAGGAGGAGGAGGAGGAGGAGAGGAATTGATTCCGCACGTGGTGCTTCAGGAATCACTACAACAGATGGAGATTTCCAGCATCGTGGTGTTCAACGTCACTCTCGGGCTGCCCTGCTGGGGATTTACTGCAATTTGGCGAAGAAAAGGGGACAGCAACAGCAGAGAAGAAAAAAATGGTGAAAATAATAGTCCCAATTCATTGTGCTACGACTAACTATAACTACCCGTGGGATTGTTAAGCCAAGGCAGTGCACAGGTGATTCTGTGAAAAGTTTCCCTTTGCACACTCTTACCAAAAGTTGGTGAAATATTGTTTCCACATTCCTGAAACTAAAGAGAATTCCACCAGCAACAACTCTCACATGTATGTGATGGCCTTGCTTGACATTGGGGTTCACGTCCGTCAACGTTGATGGTTGTGACCCCCAGATTGACGGCCAGGTAACAGGGCGCTCATTATTGTCCAGACCTGTCATGGCCCGGTATAAGTTGCTCACGAGGTATGGACAACTTTTTCCTGATAGGATGTCAACAAACTGCACTGCGTTTGTGGAAAAAAAACAACCGTGCAATGTTGAACTGCCTCCGTAGGCCACGTGCACACGCTTACCTGTACGTCGGCACAACGACAGAGGCCATAGTCCTCCATCATGATAGTCCTAAGCTTGTAAGTTGGTATCAGTAACTATGTTGCATATACCCACAGCCTGAAAAGAAAACTCCAATTATCTATTCATGACTTTATATTCCCCAATCAGATCATCGTACCGATCATCGAAACAACTCAGGAGGTTTCAAACAACCGAGGTTAAAGGTGTCGTACACTTGTCACTCGGAAATGTGACGATGGAGATGTTGCTGTCCTCCGCACACTGTCCTCACCCCAAGGTTTTGCTAAAGTATCAGATTGCAATTCTTATTCATTCTCAAAATATACCTGTGCTCTGAGTTCTCAGCCGGTCCAGGATGCACACAGTCTTCCAGCAATCACCTCGTTAACTTTCCACGTTTCTCTCCCCCTTTTCATCCTCATCTCTTCCCTTTTCTTCTCCTGCATGTGGAATTGCTTTCCCGGAGATGGTACAGTCTCACTCGTTTCTCCGACTCTTTAAGATGCCAATACATTGCTATCTCATGTTGTCTTCCATTACAACACCCTAAATATTTTCTCCCCATTTACCTCGACAGTCTCTCAGGATAAGATTTTTTTTTTTTTGGAAACGTTTTTTTTTTCTTGCAAAAGTGTTTCACACTGCTACCTTTACCTTTTTTAAAGATAAAATATGAACCTTCCTTTCTTGCATAATATTGGGATTCTCCCAAATTAATTTATTCTTTGTTGGCATTCCTCATACCTGCAGGTTACTATCAATCTCTCTCTTCTCTTCGTT
The DNA here is from genome assembly GCF_964187855.1 of Myxine glutinosa. NCBI lineage: Eukaryota > Metazoa > Chordata > Myxini > Myxiniformes > Myxinidae > Myxine > Myxine glutinosa. The sequence goes on from NC_136274.1 coordinate 44,244,655, forward strand.
TCTTGTTTGCTCATTCCCTCACTTGTTTGTCTTGACCCCACTACCTCACTGTCAGTATGTTGCCCTTCCCTTGTCCCTTCAATCATCCTGTTCTTCTCTGAACCCTAATTTTTGCATTTCTATTGAAAAGAGCAATGTAATCATTGGAAGGAGATCAAGGGAACACTGGGATACACAGGCACAGCTGTATTGGTATATCTTCTGAATTGGGAAATTAAGCCCACCAGCACTTCATGCTGTATTCAATGCCAGTCAAGCTTGTTGTTGTTGTTGTTGTTGTTATTGTTGCTGTTGTTGTTGTTGTTTTTCACACTGATTGTGTATCCTTTCCTTGACTGCCTGCACTCCTGTTCCATTGGGAGTACGTCTTCCAGTATCCCTTTGGTGTCCAAGTCTTTCACGAGTCTTGATCATTGTATAATAACAATAAAAAGTCCCCACAGCAAATCCACAATGAGTTTTAAAGGTCCACAGACACTGAATTTTCTTTTGATGTGATGATATAAATTTTTAGGTAATAAACAAAGAACTCAATATGGTTTTTAATATCAAATAATTTTGAGGTTCTACAGTTAAAAAAGCAATCCTGCCACGTGACGTAATCAATGGCAAAGTAGTCGCAGCACACAACGGATAATGGCCTCAAACTCACTTCAGACCCGTCAGAAAGTGAATTTGACTAAGATTTTTCTGCTCAATAATCCTGTCATAGTCAAAATCATAAAAACTACCCGCAGCAAAACTATCCTCGAAATGATGTAGCAGGTCACGTGGGTAATCAAATAGCCCTTTTTTGGGGGTGGGGCCAATCGAGCGTAAAACGACACCCAAAAACATGAATATCTTCCTTCCAATATATTATTCAAAAAAGAACAACGATTAAGTGTTAAGTTAAGCCATATATTTATTAATTAAACCAAACATGATTTTCTGGATTTTATCTTAAACGGATTACAAAAGGAAAACTTCTGCATATGTATACTCTCATGTATTGTCTTTGTGCCAAGTTTGAACAAGATCGGTCCACGCATATCGAGAAATGTTTGGAAACACATTTAAGGAACAAAATGGCCGCCAGTCGGCCATTTTGGTTTGATCTCGAAATGTAAACCATCATTCATTTTCTGTGTCTCAAATTTGAACAAGATCGGTAAATGCATGTCTGCGAAATGGTTGAGGACGTGGTCAATATCGTTTTTTTTTACAACTAAAATGGCCGCCAGTCTACAAGTCGGCCACCATTGGTCATATCACAAAATAAAGTGAAGTGCACGTATACGCTGTCATGTGCTGGGCTTGAGTTTGAACACAATCGGTCCCTGCATGTTTAATAAATGGTTGGAGATGCGTTTAAGTAACAAATGGCCACCAGTCGGCCATATTTGATCGCATCGTGAAACAAAATGACGTGCATATGTATACCGTCATGTATTGTCTTTGTGACAAGTATGAACAAAACTAGTCCATACATCTCCGATATATGGTTGCAGACGCATGCACGGATGGACTGATGAGACCCAATCCATAACACCCGTTTTGGACTAAGTCCAACGAGGGCTAATAATACATTAAATCATGCACATCTTACCTTTAATATAACATGTCCACTCCACTTACCACTGAATTGAACTGTTATCCAGATATTGAAGCGGTTATTTATAATGGATTTTTGTATTTTCTCCATGCAGCACTGTCCCCTAGCAACCACTGAAAATTGTTTACATTTCTGTTACACACACACACACACACACACACACACACACACACACACACACACACACACACACACGCACACACACACACACAATTATTTGTACAGTATTGGTTGTTTCTAAACTTTAATGTAATTTCACAACATCCCATACAACAACAACAACAACAACAAGCATTTTAAGGCCATTTTCCCTGCTAGAGCGGGGGTTAGCCTTGCGGGCCCCATGACAATCTTCTCCATTTTGCCCTATTTTCTGCATCTCTCCTTGTTAACCCCCTTGCCCGCATTTCTCCTTCCACCATCTTTAGCCAAGTCTTTCTCGGTCTTCCCCGTCCTCTACTTCCCTCTACATTCATTTCCATCACTCTTCTCAACCAGTCACTTTCATCCTTCCTCAACACATGACCAAACCATCTCAACCTGTTTCTCTTCACAGCATCAATCACAGGCTCTATTCCCATCATCTTTCGCAATTCATCATTTGTCTTCCTCTCTCTCAACGATACTCCGCACATCCATCGAACCATTCGCATTTCCACCCTTTCCAGCCTTCGTTGCTGCTCTACGTTCATTGCCCATGTCCACGTTCATTGCCCACATCCCATATTCAACTTTATTTAAATTGCAAACCTCAAAACCTAAAGTGAGAACCCTAACCAGTAAGAAATTGATTATAGTTTCCTCACTGCACACTGCACAGATCATCAGCTGGGCACCGCTCTTCCTCGAGGTTTTGATCCTTTCAGCCCAGAATCTCTCCAAACAATAGATCCAGATCCACAACCTCTGCCATTCATCCACATCGGTAGATGGTAGATGGTACATCAATAGATGGTACATCAGTAGACGGTACATCAGTAGATCCACGACCTCGGTTGCGTCCAACGCATTCAGTCAACCCATCAATGCAACATCACTTATTCAACTTTAGTCGCTAGAGGATTTAATGTCTTATCACATATTTATAACTCTCCTTACACATACACATCTTAACTTAACATCCTTAACAATAACATCCATCCATCCTTAACATCTTAACATCATCAAATTCAACTTAACATTCTTACACACACGCACGCACGCACGCACGCACGCACACACACACACACACACACACACACACACACACACACACACACACACACACACACAATAACTCAATATCACTATGAGCTCTTTACTGGTGACAGGTGGATCCAGGGGGGCAGGCACACTGGGCGCGCCCCCCAAACGCCCCCACTCCCATCAAAAGTGGTCCTGTTTCACATGTAAGGAGGTGTTTATAACCGAAGATGAGGTCTCGGAATGTGGGAAAGGAAACTCTCTCGTGCAGTGAATTTTTATTTAAAATTTCCACTGTAAAGACAATATATAATAATAAGGTAGGTAAGTCTACCTAATATTGCATCACGTTTCAAAAAATTGAAAATTTGCAACGTTTATATTTAAGAAAATGCTTTTAAAGTGTTTAATTATGATTACGTTTTTTACGTGTTCCAACACATTATGTCAAAAATCCGAATGTGTTAGTTCCTAAACATTGTTGAAGAAGATGGATATCGATTAGGTAGGTACAATATTTTCGGTATAATTTCTGTTATTGTCATTTTAATTTCCCGATTTAACAACATTAATAACAAGAACAACACAGCAACAAGAACAATGGCGGAAGTGGAGCGATGTAGTTCGTCCAAAAGTGTGAAAATTCAAGAGTATTCGCAGTTGTTTTTTTTTAAAGACAGATTTAAAGGACCATGATCTGCATGGAGAAAGAAGGTAAGGAATAGTTAAACTGTTACAATTTGTTTTTTTCTAATTTGTTACAATTTTCTAATTTGTTGGTGTTGGCTTAGCGGTTAGCGTGCCGGCTTGGGATCCTAGGATCCTGGGTTCGATCCCGGTCGATCGCTGAATTAACACCAGGGGGGTTGACTCAGCCTGTTCATCCTTCCGAGGTCGGCAAATTGAGTACCAACTTGCTGGGATGAATGATCCCGGTGTGTACCCCGGTTTAGAATAGGTACACCGCATCCCTGCGCATCGTAAGAGGCGACCAAGGGTTTGCGTCAGGAAGGGCATCCGGCCATAAAAACATTGCCTCAAACAGGGAACCATGATTGTCATGGGGCCCGTGAGGCTAACCCCCGCTCCAGCGGGAAAAATGGCCTTAAAACGATCATTCATTCATTCATTTTTCTAATTTGTTACAACTCTAATAATTGGTAGATCCATCTCAGTCGGTTGGAATTGTGTAATTACGAGTAGGCCTCTAGCCTTGTTGTTGGTAACATATCTTCATCGTGATCATGAACTATCCAGCATTGAAGAAACAGAGCGACCAGACTGTGTGTTGTGATGTAATTTAACAATTTCTTGGTATGCAAGAGATCCCGAGTATGAACGTTTAATTATGTATTTTTAATCACAACGTTAATTTATTTTTAATGACACTTCCACTTCCGGTTCCTCGGGCAAGATAGTGTACTTCGAGCTCTCTACGACATCAAAGTTTAAGTATTTTCCCATTCGTGACTTTGTCAAATTTCCACTGGTTATTTTATTGTGTATGTGTTATGTTCTCTAATGTTTTATTGTATTGTGTATGTTCTCCCCATACCTCCCACAAACATCTCACCCTTTGTCTAACGTTTTAAATACAAAAAAAACCCCCAAAAATTGCTTTATTGTTTCCTTCTCTCCTCGCAGACACATGCTTGTTGTCTCGCCCCACCGCCTTTATCTCCTTTTTCTTCCACCTCCCCAGCCGATACTCTCCTTTCCAACTTTAGTTTCCACCATACTCCTTCAACCCTTTCTCCTTCTTTCTCAAATCCATGCCCTCACTTCAGGGACTTTCCCCAGATTGTTTTTCAGGGTTTTGTATAAATATTATTTAAATATGTTTAAACTTTCCCCTGCAGTGTTTTATTCAGGGGTTTATTACAACATGCTGTTTTTCTTCATATTTAAAAGGCTTTTTTCAATTTCCTCTTCAATTCATTCCACTTCAAAAAAATTCAATCTCTTACAGTTCTTCCTCCCTGCATTCTCTAAACTCACCTTCATTCCAACCCTCCTCTATCATTTTCAAATGGATCTCTCACTTTAAAATCACAATAAACCCAGTTTGTAATAAATGTTCGTTATTCATTAATTATCTACTTTCTAAACTCCCCCCTCACACCTCCCATCCTAAACTCCCCCCTCACACCTCACCTCCTAAACTCCCCCCTCACACCTCACCTCCTAAACTCCCCCCTCACACCTCACCTCCTAAACTCCCCCCTCACACCTCACCTCCTAAACTCCCCCCCTCACCCATCCCCGACGAGTCTGGCATTTCACTCTGGCCGACTGGCATGGTCTTCAAGCAGCCATCAATCATCTGGACTGGTCTGCCATCTCTACCGCCTCTGACATCAACTCTTCCTGGGAATTCTTCCAAAGTAAACTGCTCTCTCTTATGCACAGATTTATCCCATCTCGTCTTCAGTTGTCATACACTTCCTCACGTCCAGGTACACTGAATTTTGTGGTGAGGAAGTTGCCCTGAAACAACTTGCCTTTGCCTCTTGGAAGGCTAATCCAACTGAAGGCAATCTGAGTTCCTTTCACAAAGTCCGGACCAAGTGTTCCGAACAAGTGTGCTCGGAACAAGCCCGTAACGTTTTTTACCATTTGAGCATTGGTCAGTAAATTTTCACCAAAGCGTAATTGTGATAATATGGAGAAACACTATCTCTCCACTCTCAAGACTGAACTCTCAAACCTGTTTCCTTCCTCCAAATCCTGGTGGCATCTGGTCAAATCTGTTTCTGGTGTTTGTTCCCCCTCCATCCCCTCCCTTACCTCAAATGGCTACACAGTTGACACCGCACATGACAAAGCCGAATGCCTCAACTCTGTGTTTGCCTCAAAATCTTGTGTCCCAAACCCATCTCTCTCTGTACCACCTTACCCAGTCGAACCCAGCTGCTCCTGGACTCTGTGTCCTTCTCTCCTGACAAGGTGGAGAAGTTTCTGTCAAACGTCGACTCTGATTCTGCAACTGGACCAGACGGCATCAGCCCACAGGTCCAAAATCCTGTTCTGCCGCTCTATCTCGCCCTCTCTCAATTCTTTTCACCCTCTCTTTTGCTCAAGGTCATCTTCCATCTGCTTGCAAATCAGCCAACATTAACGCTTCACACAAGAAAGGTGCAAAAACAGATCCTTGCAACTACAGACCAATCAGCCTGCTCCCAATAATCAGCAAGGTCATGGAATCGATCATCGCGTCTGACATCAAATCCTTCCTCTTCTCCAATGGCTTGTCTCGGATCATCAACTTGGATTCAGACCAGGCCACTCTTCTCTGGACATGCTAATTCTGCTGTATCAACAATGGATGGAGGTCCTCAATGCCAAACAGGAAATCAGAGCTGTCTCCCTTGACATATCTCCTGCCTTCGATACGGTCTGGCACCCCGCCCTGCTCACCAAACTCTCCTCGTATGGTATCCATGGAAACCTCCACCGATGGCTTGCAGACTTCCTTTCTGGTTGCAGTCAATGTGTGGCCCTGAATGGTTTTCTATCATCTCCCCTTCCTGTTCAGGCTGGAGTTGCCCAAGGCAGTGTTCTGGGCCCTGTGCTTTTTCTGGTCTTCGTCAATGATCTCTCCGTCTCTCTGGAAAATCCTCTCTATATCTTTACTGATGACTCCACTCTCTGCCGCTCCATATCCAAACCCTCAGATCGGCAGGCAGGAGCCTTTTCACTCACTGCAGACTTGGACAATATCACAAACTTGTCAAACAAGTGGAACATGTCCTTCAATCCTGACAAATCTCACACTCTCACATTGTCTCTCTGAAAAGACCATCTGGAAAACCCTCCCATCTACTTTCTGAACAATCCTCTTGAAGAAGTTGTCACTCAAGATTTTGGGTCTCACTATCTGCCATGATCATTCCTGGGAAAACCACATTTCCAAGCTGGCCTCCAAAGCCAGTCGCCGACTGGGCATCCTCCATCGTGCAAAGTCCTTTCTGGGCACTTCGGAGCTCCTCACCACATAAAAAGCTTTTATCCACAGCTCAATGGAATACTGCTGTCCCCTCTGGGCTGGTGCTCCTGCCTCACACCTAGCTCAGCTTCACGCGGTTGAAACCAAAGCATTCAGAATCATTGGAATCTCCCACTATGAAGCTGATTCTGAGGGCCTTTCTCTCTCTCACTGCAGGCAGGTAGGTGGTCTTTCTGTCTTCTACCGACTCATCTCCAGCTTTGCTCTCCCTGCTCTGCTCTGTCTGTGCTCTGTCTGTGCTCTGTCCCACAAATATTCCTACAGGACACACAAGATCTGCCAGCAACCCTTTGATGAAACTGCCAAAATCAAGACTCTCTGCTCACCTTCACTCTTTCATTCCTCTTTTCTCCCGCATCCGGAACAAACTCCCACACTCTCTTCAATCCCTCTCCTCCCTCCAGGTCTTTAAAACAGCTGTTCACCACCATCTCTTATCTTCCCCCATCGAAAACCCTAATCTTTTCTACCCCCGTTAAAACGCCCCAAATTCCCCTCTTTCAATCCCCAACTTCTTTCTTGAAATTCCTAGAAGTGTTAATTTGCTTTGTACCGTGTACCCCTCCCTCCTTCCCCCAGCCCTCCCCCTTCCACAGATCTACCGACGTCCCTGTTCTCTTCTGTTGTTGTGCTTTTGTGCTTCCCTCTTTCCCCCTCTTGTCTCCCACTTCCTTCATTGCATGTTTTATGTGTCTGTGCATGTTTTCATGTTCAATGTGTTAGCTCTTACACAAGCCTCGATTCTGTATCCAAAAAAAAAAAAAAAGAATCAAAATCTCTACATGAATCTTCAAGATTCTGAAATGATAAAATAATTAAATAACTTATTCAAATCAATTCATGTTATCCACTGAGCCCATAATAAGAAAACATCCTAATTTGAATTTATTTTTGTTGCCAGACTTCTGTGCAAGGGAAGTAAACACCAAGGGGATTTTCAAAGATGGGGGACATCAATCTGTGTGTACAGAAGTTGAAGACATGGAGAATGTTGATGAAAACTTAACATTATAGAACACAGTAGTACAGACAAATGTATGTGTGATTGACACAGAAGTGGATGTGAATGCTCAGTTTGAACAAACTCTAATTAAATCAGACACAAGAGATTATAATCGTCTCCATGCAACAGATGATCTTAACTTCAGTCCGAGCAATAACAGGGAACCAGAAATTAGCTTTAAATTTCCAGCCAAACTTTACAAGGACAAGCGCAAATCATCTGGATACATGAAAAGATTCTGTTCAAAATGTCTGATTTCATATCGTATTCTAAAGCAGATGATGGTCTTTATTGCCTTGCCTGTCGTCTTCTCCCAGATCCTGCACACCGCCGCCCAAAGAAATTCATAAGTGAACCTTTCCAAGATTGGAAATGTGCTGTTTTTGACCTCAAATCACATTCGACATGCGACAATCATAGGAGCATATCAAGGAACACAGGAATCCATCGAAACAGATCAATGGAGCATTCTCCCATGAAGCTGAAGCGTGACGTTCTTAGAATGCCACCTACACATCTAAAACATCTCAAAATGAACTCTTACTCTGTATAAAGCAGTTCCTCCAGGAAATGATAATGGCCAAAGTAAAGGATCACGCTATTGGGCCGTATCCACGGAATACAGTGCGATGAAGTAACTGATACTAGCAACTGGGAGCAACTCGGTCTGGTGCTGTGCTGCACACTAAGGAACCAAGCAGTGGAGCGCTTATTGGATTTTGTCGCTTGTGATGGCACAACGGGTCAGGCCATTTGCAATAACATTATTAAATCCCTTACAGGTGTTGATATGATCACCACATTACAGGTATTCTATGAAATGTATGAGGCCCTTCTCGCTTGCCTTGGAGCCATCAGGTCCCTAGAATGTGGATGGGATGGGAAAGATGTTGCTGAAGCATTTGCATTGATGATGCGTATCACAGAATCAGAATTCATCGTATCCTTTCAGACATTTCTTCATTTTTTTGGATATACAGTATGATTGGATTGAGTAAGAAGCTCCAGGGTTCCACGCTGGATATTATGCAAGGTTACAGGATGGTGGAACATGTTAAAGGAACCATATCTGCTGCAAGGGAAAACAATCATGATTATGACGCAATATACAGAAAGGCAATCCCTGGTGTTGGGCTAGCAGCTAGGGTGCCGGCTTAGGATCCTAGGATCCTGGGTTCGAATCCCGGTCGATCGCTGAATTAACGCCAGGGGGGTTGACTCAGCCTGTCATCCTTCCGAGGTCGGCAAATTGAGTACCAGTTCACTGGTAATTCCCTGCTTGTCGTTAAAGGCGGCAAAAATGGTTGGCGTCAGGAAGGGCATCCGGCCGTAAAACATTGCTTCAAAAAGGGGACCGAAAAACAACAACAACCACAGTTCCCGAAAAAGGCCAACCCCCGCTTGCGGGGAAAAATGGCCTCTAAAGGTGGTTTTTATACAGAAAGGCAATGCGGATGGCAGAGGTGGCAAACCTCACATCATTATTTCCACCTAGGTGTTGTGAAAGGCAAACTCAAAAAAAGAATATACCTGCACACACACCATAGGAGTACTTCAGGCTTGCCATTTTTCGTCCTTTCCTTGACTCGTGAATCCAGCAGTTTAGCTTGTAGTTTGGTCAAGCAAGCTGTAAGAGCCATGAGTTTGATTCCTTCACAGTTGAAACAAAAAAGAGCAATCAGAGATTTCAGACCCTCGCCATGACGTGTTTTCAGTGGTTTTTACGGCTTTTGTGTTGAAGTAAATATAGCAGATGAACCACGTGACATGACGTCATCATTTATTTTTTCTCCACCAATTTATACCTAGATGATGCTTATGAAATTTCAGCTTGATCAGATGAAGTTTTGTACTTGTCGAATTATGACATCATAATGGAGGAAACTATGACATCATCATTAACATATGTTATTCCCCAATGGAGAGTTCTTTGCAATGAACCATGTCTCAATTTTTCCATGCAGCACTTTCAGACATATAGAGGTGCAAAGTTTTTCCAAGATGGCGCTGTACCACGTGACCTATGATGTCATAATTATCATTAAAAAATTCTACAGGAGGCGCATCTGTGGTGAAAATTTCCTGTCAATTGGACCAACGGTTGCAGAGAAAATCATATTTATTCTGTGCGGACAAACAGACAGACTCCAATGCAATACCCTCTCGTCTGGCGAGGGTAATTACTGGATCAGCAATCTTTGGACACCACCTTGAATTACTATATGGAGGACTTGTCTATGCCGTCCACATTCAGGCAAGAGTTTGTGTTACTGCGCCGTATGTGAGACGGACAAGACAGCAAGCCTGATGACACCTCAACAACCGTTGAAGACACTAAAACCTGCCCACTGATGTACCAAATATCACCAAAATCCTAAATTTCTTGCTGCTAACATCTGTGACATCCAGTGGTGTTGAAAGGGAAAACTCGTCACTGAAATCCAAAAAGAATGCATCCAGGAGCACCATGGGGGAGGATCGATTCAATGCTTTGGTGGTGTTATATGTGCACAAACATATTGAGTTAGACATTGAGAGGATTGTGGACATGTATGCAAGAAAACATCCCCGAAAGATGTTATTCATGAATCCTCCGTCTGATTAAATAGGTTTTATCAGACAATCACAGTGACGTCTCAATCAACTCTGTTGGCCGATTGGTTATTATGGTTGCAGTTTACGTCGGAACAATTGATTTGTTATGATCATTATGCCATTTATTTAATTATATGCAATGTTTGCTTTTCAGTCAATTGGGGTTTTATCATGAGATAATAATGAACAGATGATGCTGCATTTGCAACTGTTGATGAAATTGTGCACTCATTGAATGGATCAACCTGTTATAGATAACCTGAAGGCCGGAATAAATTATTAGAATGTAAATCAGTAACTTATGCCAGACACTAAAGAGTGCTCACATGTGCATCTTTTTTTAAATGTTTTTGTAAGCCTGATGTTAGCTTAACGGTTAAAGTGGTTGGCTTAAGATCCTGGGATGTTGAGGTTAACCACCTGTTGTGCCATTGAATTAACACCAGGCGGGTCGACTCGGCCTGTGATCCTTCCAAGGTCGGCAACATGAGTACCAGCTAGTTGGTAAAGGGGCACTGCAGTCTGCATCAGCGTCACAGCCGCGTCCCCAGAAAATGATGTAACCAACGAGCCATAAAGTTGCATATGAATAAATAAACAAAGAGACGTCATGCAGAGCATGATACTTGCAAAATCTGCCCCCACCCCAAAATGTTTCCATTGATACAGCAACTTGTCCATTTCATCAAGATTAAAATTGACGATCTTGATCAAAGCTCGGGTCAACAGGATGAAAAACGATGATTTTAGAAGTTTGACCTTGAGTTGACCTTTGACCATTTGACCTCAAAAATAGTTGGTTTCCCAATGCAGTGAGGCAATACGCAAACGTTGTTCTATTTTCAAGTCAATCAGATGAAAATTGATGGTTTTTCAGATGAAGATTGATGATTTTAGAAGTTTGACCTTGAGCAGACCTTTGACCTTTTGACCTCAAAAGTAGTTGGTTTCCCAATTTAGTGACTCAATATGCAAATGCTATTCAACTTTCAAGTCAATCGGATGAAAAATGACAATTTTAGAAATTTGACCTCAAGATGAACTTTGACCTCAAAATCAATAGGGTTATTCCTCATGACCAAATCTACCATATGGTGAAGTTTCGTGAAGATCAGATTTAAATTGTGCCCTGTAGGCGATTGACATACACACAGACAGAATAACGCACAAGACAATCCAATATACTTAAAGAATCTTCGATTTTGCAAGTAATAAAATGTACTTGTAAAGGCCTGAGTCCTTCTCTCTGTGCCTCCTTCACCTTTATGTGGTTGTTTTTCACTTTGTAACCAGAAACCCTCCAGCTATGGTCTTTTTATGGCTTGTATGGAAACGTTGCTGGACATGGAGCAATGTTCGACCCCCATACTGGTTTGAACGCAGACCGGCCACATCCAGTTACAGGAAGACATTTGATCTTCAGCTGGTACATCAATGAGTATTTGACCAGCAATAACATTTTCATTACAAACAACTCTTTGCTATAGTAACTATTTACTAACTCTCTTCCTTCTGGACATGGCAGGATGAGCATCAATATATTTCTATATAAAGCGTTGTAAGACCCATTGATAGAACTCTGAATGCTTCGGGAATGTAAATGTGGCCACTTAGACATTGTCCTCATTCTGAAAATGTTCACCGTCCAGACATTTCTTTCAGTGGTGAAAGTTGGACGGGATCATACCTGTGATCTTGTGTCCTGAAAATCCCTTCTCAGCCATCTCACGTCGATTAAAGGATCTTGCCAGTCGTTTAAAGGTGAGCCCTGTGGAATTGTTATTGCCTTGTAACACGTGAACTCCTTATTCTGTGAGCATACTAACTTGCCCTGTTTTTCTTGAAAAATGCATAATCTTTCAGTGTCAGCATCGTGTGGGATGATGTGACGGAGTGGGAGGAACCGGGTGAGGCATTCATGGATTGTTCCTTTTTGTGTTGAATGGGTTTACGGTGTTTCTCTTGATCTGACGCTCTCTCAAAAGTACAACCAGTATACAGGTAAGGAAATGCACAGGGAGGAGTGAGATAACATATTTTTACTTGGTCTGCCTGTCTGGTAGTGAAATAAAATGGAAAATCATTCCAAACAGGAAACGCACTGTTTTTAGGTATTTTTAAGGACGTCATAAAGGGCACAAACAACAGGCACAAACAACTAATGCAACGTGTTAAATAATGCGGTGTAAAAGACACGGCATCAACGGCGGTAAACATCTGGAATTGTTTTTTTATACGACATTTATAATCTTAATTTTATTAGCTTGGGGACGGGATTTTGCAATCACTTCTGGGTGTGTGTGTGTGTGTGTGTGTGTGTGTGTGTGTGTGTGTGTGTGTGTGTGTGTGTGTGTGTGTGTGTGCGCGTGTCTGTCTGGGCTGTAAATATTTTTACCATTTAAGCTTTTGTCATCAAATTTTCAACAAAGCTTTATTATGAATGAGAATATGGAGAAGACAAATTAATGGTTTTGTGAAAAGGTCGAAGGTCAGCGTCACCGAAAATCATCAATTTTTATTCAATTTAAACCCATCATTTGAGATTTTTCATCAAATTTTCAATAAAGCTTTATTATCAGAATATGGAGAAAACAAATTAATATGTATTTTTTTTTAAAGGCAAATGGTCAGGGTCACTTAAAACCGTCAATTTTCATCCAATTGACCTGAAATTTCAAGAATTTGAAAATTGTTTCACTGAATTGGTTCAACAATCAAAATATAGAAGCCGATTGTTTTTTTTTTAGATCAAAAGGTCATAGGTCAAGGCTGCATAAAATCATAAATTTTCTTCCGATTGGCTTGATGTTTTAGCAGGGTTTGCATGTTGGTCCAATGAAGCATATAGCTTTTGAGGTCAAAAGGTCAAGATTGCTGCAAATCATGAATTTGTTGTTTTATTTTTTAGCTGTTTTTGTCATATTTAGAATATGGAAGAAGAAGATGTCTGAATACAAAGTAGACGCGGAAAACCTTTGCATTTTTAGATGTTTTCTAGTTTCACTTTAATTGTATATTTGAACACTGTAGATTACGTAGAACACAAATTCCCTTCTTACCGCTTCCAAAAACCTTAACTTTTGCAGTACTTGGACATGTCAAATAAGGTTTTGTATAAGATGCTGCACAACAGCGGTAAACTTCCGGAAATTTTCTGTACGACCTTTAAAATCATTATTTTTTTCAATTTAATTATAGACCTGAACACTTCATTGGGTAAGGTGTTCTATGAACTCCATAGTTTTTGCATGTTATTACCCTCGCCAGAGGAGAGGTTATTGCATTTGAGTCCATTTGTCTGGCTGTCTGTCTCTTTGTCCGCAGAGAATAAATATGATTTTCCCTGCAACAGTTAGTCCGATTGACAGGAAATTTTCACCATAGGTTCAACTCCTCCTGTATAATTTTTAATGATAATTATGACGTCATAGATCACGTGGTATGGGCGCCATCAAGGAAAAACCGAAAAATGTTGCACTTCTATTTCTCCGAAAGTGCTGCATAGAAAAAATTGAGCCTCCTGACCGCGTTTCGGTAGACCGCCTCAAGCCGGCCCACCTCGACGTGGACCATCCACCGCCAGTGGCCCGACCCCCACGTCGGGGCCGCCCCCCTGCGGGCAGACCCCCGGCACCGCCCAGCCCCGCCGCCATGCCGCCCCCCGGTCCTGCACCCATCCCAGGGGCAGCCAGGGGCATCCCACCTGGCATCCCTGCACCCCGGACGCCGCCGATCGCCAGGGGGCTCTTCGGCCGGGTCATTCGTCTGCCCCGCAAACTGGCCCTCAAGGTGCGCGGGAATTCTGGGGGGGCGCGTGTGGCGGACACAAAAGCCCACTGGCGTGGTGACATCATTCCGCGCACCAAGTGGGCGGTGGCCATGCCCGAGGGGTAGGCGTGGCCTCATGATATACACCGGGCGCGCAGCCCGGAGCGCGCCAGTGTTACAGTGAGCTCCTGAAATAAAGACGCTTATAAGTTACCGCTTGTCTGCTTCCTCCTTGCTCGCAAGCAGCGCGCGTAACGCCGCGCTTTAACATCATCATTAACATATGTTATTCCCCAATGGAGAGTTCTTTGCAATGAACCATGTCTCAATTTTTCTATGCAGCACTTTCAGACATATAGAGGTGCAAAGTTTTTCCAAGATGGCGCTGTACCACGTGACGTATGATGTCATAATTATCATTAAAAAATTCTACAGGAGGCGCATCTGTGGTGAAAATTTCCTGTCAATTGGACCAACGGTTGTAGAGAAAATCATATTTATTCTGTGCGGACAAACAGACAGACTCCAATGCAATACCCTCTCGTCTGGCGAGGGTAATTACTGGATCAGCAATCTTTGGACACCACCTTGAATTACTATATGGAGGACTTGTCTATGCCGTCCACATTCAGGCAAGAGTTTGTGTTACTGCGCCGTATGTGAGACGGACAAGACAGCAAGCCTGATGACACCTCAACAACCGTTGAAGACACTAAAACCTGCCCACTGATGTACCAAATATCACCAAAATCCTAAATTTCTTGCTGCTAACATCTGTGACATCCAGTGGTGTTGAAAGGGAAAACTCGTCACTGAAATCCAAAAAGAATGCATCCAGGAGCACCATGGGGGAGGATCGATTCAATGCTTTGGTGGTGTTATATGTGCACAAACATATTGAGTTAGACATTGAGAGGATTGTGGACATGTATGCAAGAAAACATCCCCGAAAGATGTTATTCATGAATCCTCCGTCTGATTAAATAGGTTTTATCAGACAATCACAGTGACGTCTCAATCAACTCTGTTGGCCGATTGGTTATTATGGTTGCAGTTTACGTCGGAACAATTGATTTGTTATGATCGTTATGCCATTTATTTAATTATATGCAATGTTTGCTTTTCAGTCAATTGGGGTTTTATCATGAGATAGTAATGAACAGATGATGCTGCATTTGCAACTGTTGATGAAATTGTGCACTCATTGAATGGATCAACCTGTTATAGATAACCTGAAGGCCGGAATAAATTATTAGAATGTAAATCAGTAACTTATGCCAGACACTAAAGAGTGCTCACATGTGCATCTTTTTTTAAATGTTTTTGTAAGCCTGATGTTAGCTTAACGGTTAAAGTGGTTGGCTTAAGATCCTGGGATGTTGAGGTTAACCACCTGTTGTGCCATTGAATTAACACCAGGCGGGTCGACTCGGCCTGTGATCCTTCCAAGGTCGGCAACATGAGTACCAGCTAGTTGGTAAAGGGGCACTGCAGTCTGCATCAGCGTCACAGCCGCGTCCCCAGAAAATGATGTAACCAACGAGCCATAAAGTTGCATATGAATAAATAAACAAAGAGACGTCATGCAGAGCATGATACTTGCAAAATCTGCCCCCACCCCAAAATGTTTCCATTGATACAGCAACTTGTCCATTTCATCAAGATTAAAATTGACGATCTTGATCAAAGCTCGGGTCAACAGGATGAAAAACGATGATTTTAGAAGTTTGACCTTGAGTTGACCTTTGACCATTTGACCTCAAAAATAGTTGGTTTCCCAATGCAGTGAGGCAATACGCAAACGTTGTTCTATTTTCAAGTCAATCAGATGAAAATTGATGGTTTTTCAGATGAAGATTGATGATTTTAGAAGTTTGACCTTGTGCAGACCTTTGACCTTTTGACCTCAAAAGTAGTTGGTTTCCCAATTTAGTGACTCAATATGCAAATGCTATTCAACTTTCAAGTCAATCGGATGAAAAATGACAATTTTAGAAATTTGACCTCAAGATGAACTTTGACCTCAAAATCAATAGGGTTATTCCTCATGACCAAATCTACCATATGGTGAAGTTTCGTGAAGATCAGATTTAAATTGTGCCCTGTAGGCGATTGACATACACACAGACAGAATAACGCACAAGACAATCCAATATACTTAAAGAATCTTCGATTTTGCAAGTAATAAAATGTACTTGTAAAGGCCTGAGTCCTTCTCTCTGTGCCTCCTTCACCTTTATGTGGTTGTTTTTCACTTTGTAACCAGAAACCCTCCAGCTATGGTCTTTTTATGGCTTGTATGGAAACGTTGCTGGACATGGAGCAATGTTCGACCCCCATACTGGTTTGAACGCAGACCGGCCACATCCAGTTACAGGAAGACATTTGATCTTCAGCTGGTACATCAATGAGTATTTGACCAGCAATAACATTTTCATTACAAACAACTCTTTGCTATAGTAACTATTTACTAACTCTCTTCCTTCTGGACATGGCAGGATGAGCATCAATATATTTCTATATAAAGCGTTGTAAGACCCATTGATAGAACTCTGAATGCTTTGGGAATGTAAATGTGGCCACTTAGACATTGTCCTCATTCTGAAAATGTTCACCGTCCAGACATTTCTTTCAGTGGTGAAAGTTGGACGGGATCATACCTGTGATCTTGTGTCCTGAAAATCCCTTCTCAGCCATCTCACGTCGATTAAAGGATCTTGCCAGTCGTTTAAAGGTGAGCCCTGTGGAATTGTTATTGCCTTGTAACACGTGAACTCCTTATTCTGTGAGCATACTAACTTGCCCTGTTTTTCTTGAAAAATGCATAATCTTTCAGTGTCAGCATCGTGTGGGATGATGTGACGGAGTGAGAGGAACCGGGTGAGGCATTCATGGATTGTTCCTTTTTGTGTTGAATGGGTTTACGGTGTTTCTCTTGATCTGACGCTCTCTCAAAAGTACAACCAGTATACAGGTAAGGAAATGCACAGGGAGGAGTGAGATAACATATTTTTACTTGGTCTGCCTGTCTGGTAGTGAAATAAAATGGAAAATCATTCCAAACAAGAAACGCACTGTTTTTAGGTATTTTTAAGGACGTCATAAAGGGCACAAACAACAGGCACAAACAACTAATGCAACGTGTTAAATAATGCGGTGTAAAAGACACGGCATCAACGGCGGTAAACATCTGGAATTGTTTTTTTATACGACATTTATAATCTTAATTTTATTAGCTTGGGGACGGAATTTTGCAATCACTTCTGGGTGTGTGTGTGTGTGTGTGTGTGTGTGTGTGCGCGTGTCTGTCTGGGCTGTAAATATTTTTACCATTTAAGCTTTTGTCATCAAATTTTCAACAAAGCTTTATTATGAATGAGAATATGGAGAAGACAAATTAATGGTTTTGTGAAAAGGTCGAAGGTCAGCGTCACCGAAAATCATCAATTTTTATTCAATTTAAACCCATCATTTGAGATTTTTCATCAAATTTTCAATAAAGCTTTATTATCAGAATATGGAGAAAACAAATTAATATGTATTTTTTTTTAAAGGCAAATGGTCAGCGTCACTTAAAACCGTCAATTTTCATCCAATTGACCTGAAATTTCAAGAATTTGAAAATTGTTTCACTGAATTGGTTCAACAATCAAAATATAGAAGCCGATTGTTTTTTTTTAGATCAAAAGGTCATAGGTCAAGGCTGCATAAAATCATAAATTTTCTTCCGATTGGCTTGATGTTTTAGCAGGGTTTGCATGTTGGTCCAATGAAGCATATAGCTTTTGAGGTCAAAAGGTCAAGATTGCTGCAAATCATGAATTTGTTGTTTTATTTTTTAGCTGTTTTTGTCATATTTAGAATATGGAAGAAGAAGATGTCTGAATACAAAGTAGACGCGGAATACCTTTGCATTTTTAGATGTTTTCTAGTTTCAATTTAATTGTATATTTGAACACTGTAGATTACGTAGAACACAAATTCCCTTCTTACCGCTTCCAAAAACCTTAACTTTTGCAGTACTTGGACATGTCAAATAAGGTTTTGTATAAGATGCTGCACAACAGCGGTAAACTTCCGGAAATTTTCTGTACGACCTTTAAAATCATTATTTTTTTCAATTTAATTATAGACCTGAACACTTCATTGGGTAAGGTGTTCTATGAACTCCATAGTTTTTGCATGTTATTACCCTCGCCAGAGGAGAGGTTATTGCATTTGAGTCCATTTGTCTGGCTGTCTGTCTCTTTGTCCGCAGAGAATAAATATGATTTTCTCTGCAACAGTTAGTCCGATTGACAGGAAATTTTCACCATAGGTTCAACTCCTCCTGTATAATTTTTAATGATAATTATGACGTCATAGATCACGTGGTATGGGCGCCATCAAGGAAAAACCGAAAAATGTTGCACTTCTATTTCTCCGAAAGTGCTGCATAGAAAAAATTGAGACGGCTCATTGTAAAGAACTCTCAATGGGGAATAAAATATGTTAATGATGATGTCATCGGTGCCTCCATTATGACATAATTCCTCAAGTACAAAACTTCATCGATCAAGATGAAATTTCTTGAGTGTCATCTAAGGATAAATTGGTGGAGAGAATAAAATAATCATGACGTCATTGGTCACGTGGTTCGGCCGCCATATTTGTTTTAACACAAAAGCCTAAAAAACCATTGAAAACACATCCTGACGAGGGTCTGCAATCTCTGATTGCTCTTTCTTGTTGGTGTTGCTTTGGTGACTTTTCATTGCATTTTCTCAGCTGCCATACTCATAATTATACACCCTCGCTTCGCTTTGCATGGATTTGCAAATTACATTAATGGCTTTTATAGTACAATGATGGCAACACCCTCAACTCCATCCTCATAAAGCACAGCCGCTTGACATGGTAAGTTACCATGCGACTGCCTAACTGTTAAGACGGATATGTTAGCATGAATTTTTGACAGACGGACATATGAGCACGACGGAAGTGGGAGGAAATACCGGGATGCCCTGACCTGAAGGTCACGCTGTGAACTGAAAGCCATGCCTCCACCCAGCCATCCATACTTCTCCACATCATCACCGGCATTTGATGGTGCACAGACCTCAGGAAGGGGAGAGCCAATTTCCCAGTTGTCGCCGCCTCGCGTTTTCTACTGGTCCATGTTCCCACCAACTCTGCCGGGTTTGCCCAAACACTCTTACTTTCTCATCCTACACACTTTGTTTGTCTGTTGTGGTGTGTCTGACTACTATAAGACATATATAATTAAGGGTCCCATTTGTCGATTGATCATGAGGTAGGTAAGTGTTTACTTATTTAGTACATACTACTTGCTTGATTCTCCTTGTGTTCCCTTCCACATGACCATTTATTGTTTCCTATTAAATATACCTAGTCTCGTGGGTGAATTCTGTCTGTTGTGGTCTTCTTTTGGTGGTTAAGAAAAACCCGTTTAGGGATAATTGCCTGCAGCATATAACCACGATGTCTGGACGGTACGGTCTGGATGAGGATCCAGAGCGTACCGTGCACCTCTCAGCATCGTTGGGCTGTAATTGGGGATGAGGTTTATGGTACCAATTAGGTAATGCTTGGCTGGTTCGACAGTCCTACAGGTACGGTATCGGAAGTAGAAAGGCCGTAATCCGGCTGGGGACTGCCAAATCAGCTGAACGTTATGGTCGGATTGAGGTGACTCGCCAGATTCGAACCAGGCAACTGGGATGAACCGGGTGACTATAACAGTATGTTCCTGTAATATTTCTTATATTTTAAGAAATAATGAATTTGAAGTGCAATCTTCCTTTGTTGTAGAACATAACCCCTTTTAATATGGAAAATGGTTCACCTTGTACAGATTCACGTTGCATGTCAATTTCACAGATTGCAACCTCCTGTTTTCAGAACCTTTTCTGAGACGAGCAAGGAGTGGATGGTGATCCTACACCAGTTGAAACATTCGTTCCTGGAGGAAAGGCACTGGCAACAGCGAGATATAGCCAAGGTATAATTGATATCCGACTAGGCCTAATTGCTGACAAATGGTTGGTTCGTGGTCGGGCCTCTTTGAACAAAGACTCTGAGAGCATGGTTGCTTTAGATGAGCGGTAGTGCGACGGTACCTTAAGGTCATGTCAAGTGTCATTGTTCTTCCAGGAAGCCAGGTGCAGAAACACATTGGAAAGCTTGGTTTCCTCCTCCTGTGGTAGAGAAAAAAACATGAGCTTGACCCCTTGCAAGGTCAGATGAGGATTGACAAAGTTGAGGATCTGAAAAAGGCCTTGTCTACTTAGCAGAATATTTTTAAGACTGTAGTGCAGGAAAGGCTGGCTACTCTTCGAGCACGTTACAGGTTGCAAATTTGATAGGAGAGGCGAGGGGACATTTCGCCGAGGGAGATTTTGTGAAAGAATGCTTTCTAAAAATGGCTGCTGAGTTGTGCCCAAATAAGAAGAGTTGTTTGAAGGACCTGAGTCTGTCTTCCGTTACAGTTAGCAGCACAATGGAGAGTATGGCTGATGACTCACTCAATATTTTAAAAGAAAAGGCAAAAGCTTTCAAGCAAATTTTCACGAGCACTTGATGGAACCACTGATGTATGTGATACAGTTCAACTACTTATACTTGTGCAAAGGATTAATGCAATGTGCCTGAAGAATTAGCTTCGCTTCGGAGTTTAAAAGGGGAAACTACAGGGAGGATAGTCCTACAGATCTTGTCTAGGGGTAAAATGGGGTATATATTACACTAGTTATTTCATAGTACATTTTAATGCAAGTGTGATGTAATTCCCATCAATGGAAAAAACGTCTGAAGCATGTGTTTAGAAAGATCAAACCTCCACCTAAGTTTCAGTATCTAAGCCCTGCCTCCCCACCACTCCCGACATTCTTGAATGATCTCCCTCGTTGAGTATCTGTCCTTGTATGGTATTTACTCCCTATAATAAGCAATTAGCATGACCCCTCTATCATGAGGTCAGCGGAAGGCCACGAGATGGGCCAAGGACATGCCTGTATAAGGACGACTGTCTGGCAGCACTATCCAATGAACACACCCATGAGCACTTGAAAGGGGGTTATAAAAGAGGGGACAGTGTGGTGGTTTGTGGTAGTGCTTTGAATCATGGAGAGACTTCGTGGTCTGCAGTTGCGAGTGTGGCAGTGAACGTGGCAGCGTGGTCCAGCTTTCAGGGTCTGTGCTTGTGTCGTGGTGCCTTGGCCCTTAATCTGCGGACAGCAGCTGGGTGGGCTGCTACTGGGGAGAGGCCATGAGCCAAGAACTGCTGCTCGCCCAGACACTACCCCAGTGGCTGACCGGGTTGAGGACTGACCAACACCATGTGCATTAGCAATGCTGTGCAGATAAGTTGTTTGTCTCATCATTTCCCTACTGTGTCCCATATTTCCCCTGAGTGAATGAGCAAGGTGTATTTGCTAAGCTGTAGTAATTTTGTGGCGCGTTGTTTTATTTATTTATTAAATTGTGATCATGGCAATGCTTTCTATCCTTTTCCCAATTTATTCTGTTTATACATATCCCTGTTTTGATGGAAACCTGTGTGGTCAATGAGAGTGGGCTCCATAGCACGAAGAGAATTGGCTGATTAATGCGGTAGATTGGGCCGTTTGGTTTGGTTTGGTTTGGTGTAGAAAGCCTGGTGTTGGCTTAGCGGTTAGGGTGCCGGCTTGGGATCCTAGGATCCTGGGTTCGAATCCCGGTCGATCACTGAATTAACGCCAGGGGGGTTGACTCAGACTGTCATCCTTCCGAGGTCGGCAAATTGAGTACCAGCTTGCTGGGATGAATGATCCTGGTGTGTACCCCAGTTTAGAATAGGTGCACCGTATCCCTGCGCATCGTAAGAGGCGACCAAGGGTTGGCGTCAGGAAGGGCATCCGGCCATAAAAACATTGCCTCAAACAGGGAACCATGATTGTCATGGGGCCCCCAAGGCTAAACCCCACTCTAGCGGGGAAAATGGCCTTAAAACGATCATTCATTATATATATTGGGCAGATTGGGTCCTTGCTAACACGCATCAAGTGCTGAACATCAACTAGCTTCGCTCCGCTATTCCTGTCGACGATTCTGCCACGTTCATTGCGTTCGCAGCCGCAGATCCAGCCAAATTAACTCGTAGGATATGGAGATGTCTTTGTCCCATACCTCAGGGTGGCGTGATGATCGATGAATATTGTACGAGACCATAACCATATTTTTCACACACTTGAAATGCTGTTAGACTAGACGGATTTATGGAAAAAGGCCATGTATAAGCTTCTAGGTGCATTTTTGGGTAAAAGTTGGGAACCTCACTTTTTAACATAATTATGGTATTGAAGCGCGGTGCTACGCACGCGACTTGCTACCAAGGAGGAAGCGGACAACGCGGTTAAAACAAAAGTGTCTTTATTGACAAGAGGTCACTGTAGCACTGGAGCGTTCCGGGCTGCGCGCCCGGTGTATATCCCGCGGCCACGCCTACCCCTCGGGCGTGGCCGCCGCCCACTTGGTGCGCGGAATGATGCCCTCGCGCCAGTGAGCTTTCGTGTCCGCCACAGTATGCTGAATTTGATTAATCCGGTTCCCAAGCCAAATTGAGGGTTTTTTTTCAGTTTTGAATAAACTGCTGAAGAACTTGGGTATTGGTGAACTCACAGAGGAGACAATCAAATATGCATAATATATAATGTGCACAGAACAATCTCTGTTGATTCAGCACAACATATGTTGTTCTCCAAGACTGGTAATCCAGAAGCAATGTCACCGACAAGTGATGCTCTTCATTTCCATTTGATGCGAGTACACTATCAGGCCATTGTATGGAGAAATGCTCATTGTGCCATACCTGACCTTCCTGCACCTGTAGAAATGGGATGGAAACGTGGTGATTCAGGACAAGAGCTTATTCTGATGTCACTGAGGCCAATCCCAGAAAGTTGCCTCGAGATGATTTGTTGTGCATGCCAGTAGCAATGCAAGACTCGACGCTGCAAATGTCGCTATTCATAGTTCAGGTGCACATCAGTGTGTGCCTGTCAGCAACAGTGATGATCAGACCCCTTGTATGAATTTGATGTAGTTTGGCAAAACAACATGTGTGACATTCCAGAATGTTTGTGCTTCATGCCCATGTATACTTAATTTTAGAATAAATGGTTGTATGAAACATTATCTTATTAAAACCATTTCCCATTTTATAGTGTCCAATTTCAATATCAGTTTGAATGTCTTTCAATATGTCGCCAACCATAACATAGACGACGGATTTATGAAAAAAGGCCAAGTATAAGCTTCTAGGTGCATTTTGGGGTAAAAGTTATAAAGTTAAAGTTAAAGAGCTGCATGTATAGACATGAGATATAAATGCTTGTTCAATGAAATTGTCCAAAAATGGCTGTTGGCGGCCATTTTGTTTATGCTAATTAGAAGGTCAAAAACTCAAAATTCGCCTTGGGAACCGGGTTAGTCGAATTCAGCACACCCTAGTTATGTTAAAAAGTGAGGTTCCCAACTTTTACCCAAAAATGCACCTAACATTCACATTTCTCAGAAATCCATCTAGTCTAGTAGCTGAAATGGAAGAGTTTGAAAAGTGTGACCACAGATGGTGCAAAGAATATGGTTGGATGCAAGTCTGGGGCCATGTGATGCCTTACGCCTGAGATGGAATGCTCAACGCTCTAATGCTGATCCTGTCAAGCAGCTTCTCTGCCTCATACACCGGCAGTCACTAATGCTGCAACGTCGTGCTTTCGGAATCTGGAATTAATGTTGTCGTTTCGAGTGCGAATTTCATCCGCAGCCACAGATTGAATTACCGACAGTTTCGCCAGTGTTTGTCAGAAATTGAGGTCGAGTCCTGGGATGTTTTGTCCCATACTGAACTCACTTGGCTTAGGAGGGGAAAAGTTTCATAGCGTTTTTTGAGCTTTGCCGTGAGATTGACATTCTCCTCACTGAGAAAGGAAAGACGTCAGAAATATTATCTAATCATGAGTGCATCTGGGGCTCAGCATTCCTGACTGACATATCGCAGCATCTCAATGAACTGAACGCGAGATTGCAGGGTGAAGGGAAGCTCGTATCCGATATGTTTTCTGATATAAAGGATTTTCGCTGAGGCCTTGAAATAGTTCCAGAAGGAATTCTAGGAAAAGGTTTGACATGATGGGTTATTGCCATAGCATTTGGATGCAGTGAGGAAGGGTTTGCGGTTGATGAGGCATTAGTTGTGCAGCTCCCGGTTGATTCTGTTGTGGAACAGGTATGATGCGCATTTGTCTACCTGAGATGCACTCTTTCCAGCATGTTTCAAACCATCTACATCATCCTCGGTGAAGAACACCATAAGTGCAGCAATTAAATTTACTCGACGATGGGTTGTCCTAACCAGATGATTAGTCCTCTTGCTACAATTGGTTGCTAGAGCAGACTGGTAGCTCCTCATTTATTTATTTTTGGTTTATTTTTCGTTACTTAATTATTATAATTTTTGAAATTGTGATGCATTTATGTCCAGGTGACATTGGAAAGCTGAGGTTAATACCGGATGTTTCTGATGTGAGACTCGCCTCCCTACCCCAGGATTGCCTGCACTCATTGGGCAAGGTGCGGAGAGGCTGAAGCTGGTCGTGATGCCACCAGGATCAGGGTACGGGTCACCATGGAGGAATTTGCAGCATTTTCCTTCCAATACAGGGTTGAATGTAAATGTCGCTTGATCCGAAGTTGTGTTCATCCTTCAGTTCAAATTTTCTCTTAATTTTCACTGTTACCATTACACTGGACAACAAAGAATTTGCTACTGGGGTAGAAACATATGTTCTAGAATCTAGACTAAATCGAGTTTGCTGATTATGAATCTGGTCAGAATTTTCTCAGTACGTCAGGATTTTGAGTTATGCATATGGTGCAATTACAGTAGCTTACCCAGGTGGGTGATTTTGAGTGATCATAAATTATTATTTTTTGTATTTTGTATAAGTAATTACTAAGCACTGATATTACATGTACAATGTGGCGATCTGAAATAATAAAGTATCTGAAATAATAAAATTTAGCATGCCGGGTATCATTAATACAAATACATATTTTGAAAACCTGACGTGCTGTCTAAATTCTGACTACAGATTTGAAATCAGCAGCCCAGATTTAGCAAAGAATACCTGCATTTCCCTTAGCAGCAGATGAAGAGGTTTTTTTTGCCCAGTGTTATTTGTATATTCCTTAATTGCAGTTTATGCCTGCTGATTGGTAGAAAAATGCATCTGTCTTTATGTAAGCAATGGCGGTCCTGGTGGGTGGGGGTGGCACAACCTCAAGATGGACACTACTATAACTTTCAGGAAAGAAAACGGAATTTGAAAAAGGTAGATTTGGGGTGTATTAACGTGGGTAGAAAAGATCAAGGTTTTGGATGGGGGAAGATAAGAGATGGTGGTGAACAGCTGTTTTAAAGACATGGAGGGAAGAGTGGGATTGAAGAGAGTGTGGGAGATTGTTCCAGAGGTGGGAAAAAAGAGGAATGAAAGGGTGAAGGTGAGCAGAGAGTCGTTATTTTGGCAGTTTCACCAGAAGAGGGTTGATGGCAGATCTTATGCTTCCTGCAGGAATATTTGGGGGGCAGAGCACAGACAGAGCAGGGGGAGCTAGGCCGGAGAGGAGTCTGTAGAAGACCGAATGTAAAAAATCATACTGAATGTAAAAACAGACCACCAACCTGCCTGCAGTGAGAGTGAAAGGCCCTCACAATCAGCTTCATCGCTGGAGATACCGATGATTCGAAAAGCTTTGGTTTCTAGAGCGTGAAGCCGAGTTAGGTGTGAGGCAGAAGCACCAGCCCAGAAGGGAGAGCAGTATTCCATCAAGCTGCGGATTAAAGCTTTGTAAGTGGTGAGGAGCTCAATAGTGTCAATAAAGGACTCCGCTCGATGGAGGAAGCCCTGTCGGTGACTGGCTTTGGAGGCCAACTTAGAAATGTGGTTTTCCTAGGAAAGATCATGGCAGATAGTGAGACCCAAAAGCTTGAGTGCCAGAACTTATTGGAGAGGATTGTTGAGGAAGTAGATGGGAGGGTTGTCCAGACGGTCTTTTCAGAGTGACATAATGAGAGTGTGAGATTTGTCAGGATTGAAAGACATGTTCCACTTGTTTGACCAGTTTGTGATTTTGTCCAGCTCTGCAGAGAGTGAGGAGGCTGCAGACTGCTGATCTGAGGGATGAGGAATGGAGCGGTGGAGGGTGGAGTCATCAGACAAAAAGATAGAGAGGATTATCTAGAGAGTCAAAGAGATCGTTAATGAAGACCAGAAAAAGCACAGGGCCCAGTATACTGACTTGAGGAACTCCAGCCTGAACAGGAAGGGGAGATGAGATTATTCCATTCAGAGCCACACATTAACTGTGACAGGACAGGAAGTCTGTCAATGGAAAATGTGTGGAGATCTCCATGGATACCATAAGAAGAGAGGTTCGTGAGCATGGTGGGGTGCCAGACTGTATTGAAGGCACGAGATATGTCAAGGGAGACGGCTCTGATTTCCTCATTGGCATTGAGGACCTGCATCCATTGTTGAGACAGAAGAAGCAGCATGTCCAGAGTAGAGTGACCTGGTCTGAATCCAAATTGATGATCAGAGATCAAGCCATTGGAGAAGAGGAAGGATTTGATATCCAAAGCAATGATGGATTCCATGACTTTGCTGATAATTGGGAGCAGGCTGATTGGTCTGTCGTTGCAAGGATCTGTTTTTGCACGTTTTTTGTGTAAAGCGGTAATGTTTGCTGATTTCCAAAGTGATGGCAGATGGCCTGGAGCAAAAGAGAGGGTGAAGATAACAGAGAGGGGGTGTGAAAGAGCGGCAGAGCAGGATTTTAGGACCCGTGGGCTGATGGTCCAGTTGCAGAATCAGAGTTGAGGTTTGACTGAAACTTCCCCACCTTGTCGGGAGATGACACAGAGTCCAGGAGCAGCTGGATTCGACTGGGTAAGGTGTAAACAGAGAGAGATGGGTTTGGGACACAAGATTTTGAGGCAATCGCAGAGTTGAGGCATTCAGCTTTTTTCACGTGCAGTGTCAGCTGTATAGCTGTTTGAGGTAAGAGAGGTGATAGAGGGGGAACAAACATCAGAAAGAGATTTGACTAGATGCCACCAGGATTTGGAAGAGGGAGAAAAGGTTTGAGAGTTGAGCCTTGAGAGTCGAGAGATATTGTTTCCTGGCTCTCCTGAGGGTAGACACACACTTGTTCTGAGCTGTGTAAAAGGAACTGAGATTACCTTCAGTTGGATTTGCCTTCCATAAGGCAAAGGCAAGTTGTTTCAGGGCAACTCCCTCACCCCAGGATTCTGTGTACCATGGACGGGAGGAAGGGTATGACAGCTGAAGACGAGATGTACAATTTATTATTTACAGCACCATTTATTTCTCATGCTACATTTATCTCTGAGGTGGTTGCCCTTTTCATTTTTGTCTCTCTTCATATAAATACACCCACCCAAATTTGGCCTCAAGGTACCTTGGTACAATACACCTCCACCACGTATTTGGCAGGGTGTTACCTTGGTCGAGTCCACCCAAACACCTTTTTCATTTTTTCCATTTAGGCCTTATTCCGATGCTAAGGTGTCCGAAGTGGAATACTTAGACATAAGGAATTTTACCATTCCCTTGTGTCTGAGTCGATAGAGATGAGATTTGTAAAAAGGTGCTTTCAAGCATTACCGATAATGATTCTGAGAAACATTTTGGATTTGAGTCGTTTTGGATTTCACTGGGATCAAAGGTCATCATTGGTCACAAAATTAAGGTTTCTCGCTTACCTCTGATGTGTTTGAACCAATCCAGACAACAATTGATAAAATTATACCTTACCACAACCCGACAATAATAATGGCAGGCAGGTATTACTGTGGTGTGTTGCTTTGAATTTAATGGGGGTCAAAGATCAAAAATTGTCACAAACTAAGGGTTTTGGCCTGTCGAACCTTTATATCCTGCCGGGATCTGACACAAAAATACCTTGCCACTGTCCCATCCTATTAAAGCAGGTAAAAATCGGTTCCTTTTGATTTTGGAGTCAAAGTGTATGGAAGAGGATGAGGAAGGGGCAGGGAGTTGAGGGTTTGGGCACTCATTGCATTTGCTGGCGAATGTCTGTCATTTTATTTTGCATCACCAATCTGTTGTATGTATGTATGTATGTATGTATGTATGTATGTATGTATGCATTCATTCATTCATTTATTCGTTTGTTTGTTTGTTTGCTTGCTTGCTTATTAGCTCTGCTGTGCAGGAAGTGATAGCCAAGCAAGATAATGCGGCAGCGCAGTTTTTCGATCAACGAGATAGAAGTCACAAAGGCAGGGTGGGATTTCCAGCTGAAGAGTGCGGTGTATGACGTGGAAGTAAACAGCAAGAAGGTGCAGGCTGACCTGGCTTACCAGCTGCAGGTGTATGTTAGCATGGGATAAGAATGTCAGGTGGTTCATCTGGCAGGTAAATGTTAACCACCTGTGTTCACTATTCTTGACCCACCCCTTTCGATTGCTATTCTCACTAGGTGGCCAAGACAAAACAGCGCATTGAGGTGGCTGTGGTGGAGAGGTGACAACTTAGGAAATGCCTTGTTTGATTATGGAGGCTTAGAGTGAAGCCATCACTTACATCCCGGTGTTTACCCCGGTTTAGAATAGGTACACCGTATCCCTGCGAATCGTAAGAGGCGACTAAGGGTTGGCGCCAGGAAGGGCATCCGGCCATAAAAACATTGCTTCAAACAGGGAACCATGATTGTCATGGGGCCCGCAAGGCTAACCCCCGCTCTAGCGGGGAAAATGGCCTTAAAGCGATCATTCATTCATTCAGAGTGAAGCCATCAAGGTAATTACAATCTTGTATTACGGTTTTCGTTGGAACCAAGTCGTCCTCATGGCATTCGGTCTGGCATCCATGTCTGATACTGAGTGTGATTTTTCTCTCGTGCCCGTGCCCACCAGGCCCACCATGCTCCCCGATCACACCTGTAGTTGACCTGAACCTGCCCTCGTGAAATTGGTTCCTGGGCATCATGAGAATCCACACTCGCACCTTTTCTCGGCCACACTGGTTTTCATTTCTGGTGTGTAATGACCTTTGTCCTGTAAACTTGTTGGCATTAATCAGCTTAAGGGTGATGCAAAGACACTTGTAGGTTTGTGCGTTCATGTGATAGAGTTATCCAGGTATGGTTTTAATGTTACGACATGGATGTTTTTTTGGTCACTTGAATTCTGTTTGCCTAAATGATGGTTGCATTCTACCTCATCTTTAAAACCACGTCACGTGATTTTCGTCATAAAATGCCTTGCGATAGATCAATATAGTACTGGTATCTTGTGTCATTCCATGAACATATTGCGCATGAAGTTTGTTTAGCATCGGTTTGTTCAATGTGGGGCAAATATGAGTTTCAAAGATTTAAGAGCAGGTTTAACCTTTTCGAGTTTTTGGGATATTTTTCCTTTTTCCTTCACCTGTACCTACCTGTTAACTAGCATTTCACATTTATCTTCCGCGTCCTACATGATGGTGCGGAGGTTGTGCACTTACTTTTGAACTGTGTCGTCTGGGTTCGATTCCCAACCCCACTTTATATAAAGTCTCGAATTGTTATTTCCCAGGTTAGGTGATGCATCACAAAGTGCGCCGACCCTGGGTGGACGTTAAGCCAGGTGTCCCATTTACCAGCATTGGTTGGTGGACGTTAAAGATCATCCCACGGTGTTTTTTGACGAAGAGTAGGCAAGTCATCTCCGGGACTCAGAACAAATGTACCTCTCCCACCTCTCCCCAAGCCCTTTCCCTCCCACAGATCTCCCAATGTCCCTGCTCTCAAATGTTGTGTTTGTGTCCTTCCCCCTCTCTCCCCATATTGTCTACCGCTTCCTTTATTATATGTTTTATGTGTCGGTTTGACTTTTTGTGTGATTAATGTAAGCTCTTTAACGAGCCTCGATCTTGTATACAAAAAATAAAAAATAAAAAGACTCAATGGTCCCAGTCGACCTGGCCACCCAGTTCGTGAAAGACTCAGGCCAAATGTCCTTCTTGGTCAACCGCACGAGATGGTAGGATTGATTGTGGCCATTAATGATTTAAATAATTGTGGATTTCAAATTAATTTCCCAACTTCGTTTCGTCCAACTTGTTTATGTTTCTTCTCTTCTGTTAACATTGATGTCTGTTGCTTTGTTCTTTAATCGTTCCGCATGACATTTTTTAATCTGTAAATTGTTCAAAATGTGTGTCTGATCTGACCTCCATGAAGTTTCGCTTCAATAGGGTAAGCGGTTTCTCAGATATAATTATTTAATATTTTCCTTCAATCCAATATGGCTGCCACAATATGACTGATTATGTTTTTGTGATCAACTTTTATTCGCCATGCCTAGTCGGTGAGAAACGTAAAGTTTTGAGTCGATCGCTTTGGTGGTTTGGGGGAAGATGTTTTTTTTAAAGGTTTTAGGTTAAATCCAATATGGCTGCAAAACCATGTGACTGATGATGTCATAAATTGAATATTTCAATACAAATAGGTCTTAGATCATGTGCATGCAATTTCAGATTTTTAGGATAAGGCATAAGATGAAAACATTTATCGCTGGTATAGCACTTCAGCGATGAAGTCATCATTATCATGCTTTTTGTTCCCCATTGGAAGTCCTTGACAATGTGCCAAGTTTCAAATTTTTCCATCCAGTGGTTTCCGAGAAATATTTTTTTAATTATTTATGTTGAATCGAAGAAGGCTACCATACCACGTGACCTATGACATCACAAAAAAAAAAAAAACTTCCACACACCTTCCTACTGGAATTCTCGCAACATCAGTTTGACTCGAAATGCCGAATGCTGCCATATTTAAAAAGAAGGCATTTCTCTGTATGTGTGCGTGTACGTCTGAAGACATTGAAAAGAACAGGGCTGGCCCGATCTCCACCAAATTTTGCATACATTGGTAGTTCGCATGGTAATAGGTCATGAGCGCAACCCATATCGCCGACACCTTGAACAAATTACAATTCCCTGCCATAACTGCTGATGGAAGGCAATGGCAAACCACCCGGTATAACCCTTGCCAAGAAACATTCTTGTGGAGGTGCATTTGGCTCTTCTATTTGAGAAGTCCTTAAGAGGTATTAAGTTTTATTCCCCTCTACTAGAAGCATTCGCTTCCTATGGGAGCCACCATGGGGGCCATGTTATGAATCGCCCACTCGGAGGGGACTTTGTTCTTGAGATCAAATTTGCTTTTCGGAACAAGTTCCGTTTGGGTTAATGTTGCAAGACCTGTCTCCAGTGGATCGACAGTGAACCTCATTACATTTCTTTCAAGCAAATGATATCGGGCATTATCTTTACATAATCATAAAAGTCACGTGATGCATTACATTTGACAGCAGCATGTTGTAAAACTTTATGGAGCATTTGAGATGGTCACAGATGTATCGTAAGTCTTTCAACAGGATAATTCTCTTCTTGTGGAGGCTTTCCCGGTGTCAATGGTGTGGGATAATGATTGGTCAGATGTCAAGCAAACATTTCAACCTGGTGAGAAACATGAACTTTGCTTTTCCTGCTCAGAGGAAATGTCAGGACAGCAGGTCAGAAGTTGCACCTTTGAAGCAGTTCAATCTCCTCCTATCTCTATCCATGCTTGCTATGTCTCCCATGGCTGCGCAAGGTGAGACCTCAGCACCGGTTGGAAGATTCTTGTTGAGATGAAGGCTTTACAAAGCTCAGCATTTTCAGGAAAGGTTTCATGGGGAACATGGAGGAGTTGGAGAACATTATTTTTCCTTAACAAACTGCATTCAGTCTCCTGAGCAAAGCACATTTCGTGAAGTATCCAAGTTATTTGGCAAGATCTTTTTTTTTTTTTTTGGATATTGAATCACAGCTCATGAAAGAGCTAACATTTACTTCACAAACAAATCAACCAGACAAACAAATATATAAAAAGAGGGAGCAGAAGACAAGATGGGGAGAGAAGGGGAAGCACACAAACAAAACATTTGAGAGCAGGGAGATGTGTGGAAGGGAGAGGGCTTGGGGGGAGGAGGCGTGGGAAGGGGGGGGGGGGTGGAGGGAGAAGTATAAAACACAAGGACACCAAGGACTTCCAGGACAGAAGTTGGTATTTCAAAAAAATGGAATTGGGGTGAAATTAGAGGGGGTAGAAAAGATCAAGGTTTTGGATGGGGGAAGATAAGAGATGGTGGTGAACAGCTGTTTTAAAGACCTGGAGGGTGGAGTGGGATTGAAGAGAGTGAGGGAGTTTGTTCCAGAGGCGGGAGAAAAGAGGAATGAAGGAGTGAAAGTGTCTTGATTCAAAACAGAGAGTCTTGATTTTGGCAGTTTGACCATAAGAGGGTTGCAGGCAGATCTTGTGCGACCTGTAGGAATATTTGTGGGACAGAGCCCAGAGAGAGCTGGGGGGGCAAGGCCAGAGAGGAGTCGGTAGAAGACGGAAAGACCACCAACCTGCCTGCGGGTGAGTGAGTGAGAGGCCCTTGGAGTTAGCTTAATCGCGGGAGATTCCAATGATTCTGAATGCTTTGGTTTCAACAGCGTGAAGACGAGCTAGGTGTGAGGCAGGAGCACCAGCCCAGAGGGGAGAGCAGTATTCCATTGAGCTGCGGATGGAAGCCTTATATGTGGTGAGGAGCTCAGGTGTGCCAAGGATTTGTATCAAAAGATAACATGCATCATGGGAAAAAGTGCTTTCATTCATGTCTTATCCTTTTACCACCAATGTTGGCAAAGGAAGGGGTGGGGGAGATTCCTGAGTTAATTAATTAGTTAATCTTCCATAACAGCTGTACACATGGCATCCTTACAGGATGCCGCCATTGATTGATCAAGCTTTGTTTCTTTCCTATTGTCAGGATATATGGTACCCAGATAAGTATAACTGTCAGAGCTACGTTGATGTCTTTCAAGTAGTTACAAGAAACTTTTTTGTTGTTGTTTTTTTTTTTTTGTATACAAGATCGAGGCTCGTGTAAGAACTAACATCAATCACAAAAAAAACGGACACACAAAACATACAATAAATGGAGCGGGAGACAAGATTGGGAGAGAGAGGGAAGCACACACGTACAACAGCAGAGAACAGGGACATCGGGAGATCTGTGGGAGGGAGAGGGCTTGGGGGGAGGAGGCACGGGAAGGTGGGGGGGGGGGGGGGGGGTGGGAAAGGTATAAAACACATGGACACTGCTTGAACTTCCAGGGAGGAAAGAAGTCCGGATTTCCAAAAAAGTGTATCTGGGGTGAATTAACGGGGCTAGAAAAGATCAAGGTTTTGGATGGGGAAAGATAAGAGATGGTGGTGAACAGCTGTTTTAAAGACCTGGAGGGAGGAGTGGGATTGAAGAGAGTGAGGGAGTTTGTTCCAGAGGCGGGAGAAAAGAGGAATGAAGGAGTGAAGGTGAATAGAGAGTCTTGATTTTGGCAGTTTCACCAGAAGAGGGTTGCAGGCAGATCTTTGAAGGGGATTTTCAACTTGAAGTTGAATAAAAGTTTTTTTTAAGATGAGAGAAGAGGAGGAGTGAAGTGGCATTTTAGAAAGACAAACACAGTAGGTTGTGAGAAAGCAAGGAGTTGAGTATAACTTCTGCGGAGACTTGTCATGTTTGTGTCTTTTATCTCGAACTTCGAGGCGGGGTGCCCATCCATCAGCGCACGTGATAGGAAGTCGAGTCCAAATCGTTTGGTCGCATCGTCGTTGAATCTAATGTGGTGACATTCTGTTGCAGACATGTTGCATTTATGATACAGTATTGTGATTTATGATAATTTGTTCAGAGGTTGTTATTTTACAGGTGAAGTGACAGCAACAATCTAAATTGGTTTACAAAAGATGTTGCAAACAAATGTAGTATTCAAAAGAAGCTGAATTAAGAAACAACGTTTCGAGATTGGAAGACGGATGTTCACCAAGCAAATTGATTATGAGGAGTTCCATAATATAACACATTGCATGATAATGATGCATCGTTGCTCAATCATAACGAACACTTTTGGAAATGGATTTTAGGAACCATCAATGACATCTCGTAATTATTTTTTGGCAATTTTTTTTGACAGGTACGTTGATCACTCCAGGCTGTTTGTTATTTGCGAAAATCGAAGATTTTTCAAGTATATTTGTTGGTCTTGTACGTTATTCTATCTGTCTGTCTGTTTGTGTCTGTCTATTTGACTGTTTGTATGTCAATCGCCTACAGGTAACAATTTTAAAATGATCTTTACGAAACTTCACCGAATTGTAGAGTTTGTCATGAAGAAGAACCTTATTGCTTTTGAGGTCAAAGGTCAACATAGGCCAAAGGTCAACAACTGTCAAATTTTTTAAATTCTCAATTTTTATTTGATTGACTTGAAATTTGAAGAGGATTTATATATCAGGTCACTGAATGCAACCACCAATTACTTTTGAGGTCAACGTAGGCCAAAAGGTCAACCTGGCCAAAGGTCAAAAACTGTCAAATTTTAAAAATTCTCAATTTTCATTTGATTGACTTGAAATTTGAAGAGGATTTATATATCAGGTCACTGAATGCAACCACCAATTACTTTTGAGGTCAACATAGGCCAAAAGGTCAACATGGCCAAAGGTCAAAAACTGTCGAATTAAAAAAATTCTCAATTTTCATTTCATTGACTTGAAATTTGAAGAGGATTTATATATCAGGTCACTGAATGCAACCACCAATTACTTTTGAGGTCAACGTAGGCCAAAAGGTCAACCTGGCCAAAGGTCAACAACTGTCGAATTTTTAAAATTCTCAATTTTCATTTCATTGACTTGAAATTTGAAGAGGATTTATATATCAGGTCACTGAATGCAACCACCAATTACTTTTGAGGTCAACATAGGCCAAAAGGTCAACATGGCCAAAAGGTCAACAACTGTCGAAATTCTCAATTTTCATTTGATTGACTTGAAATTTGAAGAGGATTTATATATCAGGTCACTGAATGCAACCACCAATTACTTTTGAGGTCAACTTAGGCCAAAAGGTCAACATGGCCGAAGGGTCAACAAGTTGGATGGAATTTCTAAAACCCTCAATTTTCATCTGATTGACTTGCAATTTGAACGGGATTTTGAATAGCAGGTCACTGGCTGGCGGACCCTTCGGCTGGCGGACTTCCTCTCCACGCATGGCTGGCGGACTTCCTCTCTGGTCGTAGTCAACGTGTGGCCCTGAATGGGTTTCTCTCATCTCCTCTTCCTGTTCAGGCTGGAGTTCCCCAAGGTAGTGTTCTGGGCCCTGTGCTTTTCTGGTCTTCATCAATGATCTCTCTGACTCTCTTGAAAATCCTCTCTATCTCTTTGCTGACGACTCTACTCTCTGTCGCTCCATTCCTCATCCCTCAGATCGGCAGTCTGCAGCCTCCTCACTCTCTGCAGACCTGGACAAAATCACAGACTGGGCAAACAAATGGAACATGTCTTTCAATCCTGATAAATCTCACACTCTTACGATGTCTCTCCGAAAAGACCGACTGGAAAACCCTCCCATCCACTTTCTGAATAATCCTCTCCAAGAAGTTCTGTCACTCAAGCTTTTGGGTCTCACTATTTGCCATGATCTTTCCTGGGAAAACCACATTTCAAATCTGGCCTCCAAAGCCAGTCGCCGACTGGGCATCCTCCGTCGTGCGAAGTCCTTCCTTGGCACACCTGAGCTCCTCACCACATACAAGGCTTTCATCCGCAGCTCTATGGAATACTGCTCTCCCCTCTGGTCTGGTGCTCCTGCCTCACACCTAGCCCGTCTTCACGCTGTTGAAACCAAAGCATTCAGAATCATTGGAATCTCCCGCGATGAAGCTAACTCCAAGGGCCTTTCACTCACTCACCGCAGGCAGGTTGGTGGTCTTTCCGTCTTCTACCGACTCCTCTCTGGCCTTGCCCCCCCAGCCCTCTCTGGGCTCTGTCCCCCAAATATTCCTACTGCAACCCTCTTATGGTTAAACTGCCAAAATCAAGACTTTCTGCTCACCTTCACTCCTTCATTCCTCTTTTCTCCCACCTCTGGAACAAACTCCCTCACTCTCTTCAATCCCACTCCACCCTCCAGGTCTTTAAAACAGCTGTTCACCACCATCTCTTATCGTCCCCCATCCAAAACCTTGATCTTTTATACCCCTGCTAATTTCGGTCCCCTTGTGTTTTATACCTCTCCCCCCCCCCCCCTCCCCTTCCCACGCCTCCTGCCCCCAAGCCCTCTCCCTCCCACACTTCTCCCTGCTCTCAAATGTTGTGGTTGTGTGCTTCCCCTTCTCTTCTTGTGGCTTCCCCTTCCCCTTCTCTCCCCATCTTGTCTTCCGTTCCCTCTTTTTGTATATTTTGTTTGTCTGGTTGATTTGTTTGTGAAATAAATGTTAGCTCTTTCACGAGCCTCGATTCAGTATACAAAAAAAGAAAAAAGAAAGAAAAAAAAAAGAAGCTGAATTCAACCACCAATTATTTTCGAGGTCAACTTTGTCCAAAAAGTCAACAACTTAGGTGAAGTTTCCAAAAATCCTCAATTTTCATCCAATTGACTTGAGATTTGAACGGCATTTGCATATCCGGTCACTTAATTCTACCAGCAATTATTTGTGAGGTCAAAATGTCAATACAGGCCTGATTTCTCAAATTGAGAGATAGGGCCAAAAACTACATATATTAAGATATCTCATAAATTTGTGGACGAGTTATGACAAAACGAGATGAAGTTGAGTTGGTTATGTTAGAAGAGCAAGCCAATTCGATTTTGGTTAAGATCCAGCCTATCAGTGGGATACAAAATGTAAACTCTTCAGCTTGGCAGGTTGTAAAGTGTTAGCTCTAACAAGTGCCGCTCTACTTTGTTCTGTTTTGCCAAATGTCGCTCAGAGTGATTTTTCATTATAATCTTGGTCTGAAGATTCTGGTCTTTTATCTACACATGACATATGCATTAAAGATGGAAAACTAGAACAACACTCGGTAGAGCATATACCTCCGCCAGGCTGAACAGTTTATGTTTTCTATCCCACTGATGGGCCTGAACTGGATCTGGACCTCAACCAAAATCGAATCGGCATGTTCTTGTCACCTAACCAACTCATCCACCATCCACCAAGTCTTCTAGTTTTTTTTCCCCCCACACGGCATCACTCTGGAACAGCTTACCTGCATCCTGCTTTCCCCTTATCCCAATCTACCTCATTTCAAGAGTAAATCAAGGGAAGCGCAAAGCACCCCTCCCTTATATATGGAATGGTTTCTCTGTATGCAACTTTAATATGACGACTGAAAAAATCGTTTTTCTTCGACTGGACGAAATTTCTGGACGAAGTGGCAAATTTTCAGAATTGTGGCAAAATTTCAGAGCGACGAAGTTTCTTCGACTGGAAAAATCTTCGACTGGACGAAATCGGCTGCAAATTTCAGAAGTAAATACTTTGTACATCGAGGTAATATGTTCCAAATTTCAGCAACGTCCGTTTCCGCATTCTTGAGTTTTATTTAGAAAACCCTCGAATCCACGTTGGTGTGTGTCAGTCTGTCCGTCCGTCCGTCCATCCACCAAAAATGTGTTGGCGCTCATATCGCAAAGGCAATACATTGAAACTAGCTGAAACTTGGAATATACATAGGCCAATTCGTCTAATTAATGGCTTTTGAAACAAATTCCATCTAAGTGCCATAGTTTTTGCTTGGTTCATAAAGGTGAACCCCAAAACGTTGGACATAGACAAAGTTCGACTTTGGTAGTAATCAATATACAGGGTGTCCCATAATTCGGAAACATCATGAAATGAAAAACAATAATTCCTTAACGAAAAAAATCATGAATGATTCTTTAAAGAAAAAATAATGAATCACTTATTTTGCCTCTGTCGTTGTGATGGCCACTGTAAGTGGCCATAGAAAATAAAGGACATTCTTGGGAAAAACTGCCAGGGACATAGAAAAGGCCCCTTTATATGTTATGTCCCATGTGAGAAACGATAGAAAATAAGGGGCATTCAAAGAAACGGCTGTTCACCACCATCTCTTATCTTCCCCAATCCAAAACCTTGATCTTTTCTACCCCCGCTAATTTCACCCCAAATCCACTTTTTTGAGGTGACTTTTGACTTCTTTCCT
This sequence comes from Myxine glutinosa, assembly GCF_964187855.1. Taxonomy (NCBI): domain Eukaryota; kingdom Metazoa; phylum Chordata; class Myxini; order Myxiniformes; family Myxinidae; genus Myxine; species Myxine glutinosa. Next base: position 44,282,980 of record NC_136274.1, read on the forward strand.
GGAAGTCCTTGGTGTCCTTGCGTTTTTATACCTATCCTGCCTCCCCCCAGGCCCTTTCCCTCCCACACAACTCCCGATGTCCCTGCTCTCAAATGTTGTGTTTGTGTGCTTCCTCCCCTTCTCTCCCCATCTTGTCGACCGCTCCCCTTTTTATATACTTTGTTTGCTTGTTTGTTTGATTTGTTTGTTTGATAAATGTTAGCTCTTTCACGAGCCTCGACTCTGTATACAAAAAAAAAAAAAAAAAAAAAAAAATCTCATGTGCATACTGGACAATGAACAATCCTCTCCAAGAAGTTCTGTCACTCAAGCTCTTGTGTCTCACAATCTGCCATGATCTTTCCTGGGAAAACCACATTTCCAAGCTGGCCTCCAATGCCAGTCGCCGATTGGGCATCCTCCGTCGTGCGAGGTCCTTCCTTGGCACACCTGAGCTCCTCACCACATACAAGGCTTTCATCCGCAGCTCAATGGAATACTGTTCCCCCCTCTGGGCCGTTGCGCCTGCCTCACACCTAGCTCGGCTTCACGCTGTTGAAACCAAAGCTTTCAGAATCATTGGAATCTCACGCGATGAAGCTAACTCCGAGGGCCTTTCACTCGCGCACCGCAGGCAGGTAGGTGGTCTTTCTGTCTTCTACCGACTCCTCTCCGGCCTTTCTCCCCCAACTCTCTCTGTGCTCTGTACCCCAAATATTCCTACAGGTCGCCCAATATCTGCCTGCAACCCTCTTATGGTTAAACTGCCAAAGTCTAGGCTCTCTGCTCACCTTCACTCTTTCATTCCCCTTTTCTCCCGCCTCTGGAACAAACTCCCCCACTCCCTTCAATCCCACTCCTCCCTCCAGGTCTTTAAAACAGCTGTTCACCACCATCTCTTATCTTCCCCCATCCAAAACCTGGATCTTTTCTACCCCCGCTAATTCACCCCAGATACACTTTTTCGAAATTCCAATTTCTTTCCTGTAAGTCCTTGCAGTGTCCATATGTTTTATATCTCTCCCACCTACCCCCAGGCCCTCTACCTCCCACAGTTCTCTCGATGTCCCTGCTCTCAAATGTTGTGTTTGTGTCCTTCCCCCTCCCTCCCCATCTTGTCTACCGCTCCTCTTATTTTGTGTTTATGTGTCGGTTTGACTTTTTGTGTGATTAATGTTAGCTCTTTCACGAGCCTCGATCTTGTATACAAAAAAAAAAAAAAAAAAATTGGTCATGTAGTGTGTCAAAGAATAGAGATAAATGGCGAAAGCTAGTAGCAGCCTTATGTCCCATTGTGACGAAGAGGATATGTAAGTAAGCACTTTCCAAAGAATGCGACGACACCCTGCCTGTATGACAGTGGCCTACCTTTTCCTTTTTTTTTTTTTTTTTTTTTTTTTTTTTTTGTATACAAGATCGAGGCTCGTGAAAGAGCTAACATTAATCACACAAAAAGACAAACCGACACACAAAACACAAAAAACAAGGGGAGCGGCAGACAAGATGGGGAGAGAGGGGGAAGGACACAAAAGAGAGGGGGAAGAGGGGGAAGGACACAAACACAACATTTGAGAGCAGGGACATCGGGAGGACTTGGGGGGAGGTGGGAGAGGATTAAAACATATGAACACTGCAAGGACTCTGGGGTGAATTACCGGGGGTAGAAAAGATCAAGGTTTTCGATGGGGGACGATAAGAGATGGTGGTGAACAGCTGTTTTAAAGACCTGGAGGGAGGAGTGGGATTGAAGGGAGTGGGGGAGTTTGTTCCAGAGGCGGGCGAAAAGGGGAATGAAAGAGTGAAGGTGAGCAGAGAGCCTAGACTTTGGCAGTTTAACCATAAGAGGGTTGCAGGCAGATCTTGTGCGACCTGAATGAATATTGGGGGGACAGAGCACAGAGAGAGCTGGGGGAGCAAGGCCGGAGAGGAGTCGGTAGAAGACAGAAAGACCACCAACCTGCCTGCGGTGAGTGAGTGAAAGGCCCTCGGCGTTGACTACATCGCAGGAGATTCCAATGATTCTGAAAGCTTTGGCCTCAACAGCGTGAAGCCGAGCAAGGTGTGAGGCAGGAGCACCAGCCCAGAGGGGGGAACAGTATTCCATTGAGCTGCAGATGAAAGCCTTGTATGTGGTTAGGAGCTCAGGTGTGCCAAGGAAGGACTTCGCACGACGGAGGATGCCCAGTCGGCGACTGGCTTTGGAGGCCAGCTTGGAAATGTGGTTTTCCCAAGAAAGATCATGGCAGATAGTGAGACCCAAAAGCTTGAGCGACAGAACTTCTTGGAGAGGATTGTTGAGAAAGTAGATGGGAGGGTTGTCCAGTCGGTCCTTTCGGAGAGACATTGTAAGAGTGTGAGATTTGTCAGGATTGAAAGACATGTTCCACTTGTTTGACCAGTCTGTGATTTTGTCCAGATCTGCAGAGAGTGAGGAGGCTGCAGACTGCCGATCTGAGGGATGAGGAATGGAGCGACAGAGAGTAGAGTTGTCAGCAAAGAGATAGAGAGGATTTTCAAGAGAGTCAGAGAGATCATTGATGAAGACCAGAAAAAGCACAGGGCCCAGAACACTACCTTGGGGAACTCCAGCATGAACAGGAAGAGGAGATGAGAGAAACCCATTCAGGGCCACACGTTGACTACGACCAGAGAGGAAGTCCGCCAGCCATGCGTGGAGATTTCCATGGATACCAAAGGAGGAGAGTTTGGAGAGCAGAGCAGGGTGCCAGACCGTATCGAAGGCACGTGAAATGTCAAGGGAGACAGCTCTAATTTCCTGTTTGGCGTTGAGGACCTCCATCCATTGTTGAGAAAGCAGAAGCAGCATGTCCAGAGTAGAGTGACCAGGTCTGAAACCAAATTGATGATCAGAGATCAAGCCATTGGAGAGGAGGAAAGATTTAATATCTGAAGCAATGATGGATTCCATGACTTTGCTGATAATTGGGAGAAGGCTGATTGGTCTGTAGTTGCTGGGATCTGTTTTTGCACCTTTTTTGTGCAAAGCGGTGATGTTGGCTGATTTCCAAGCAGATGGCAGATGACCTTGAGCAAAAGAGAGGGTGAAGAGAACAGAAAGAGGGAGTGAAAGAGCAGAAGAACATGATTTTAGGACCCGTGGGCTGATGCCGTCAGGACCAGTTGCAGAATCAGAGTCGAGGGTTGACAGAAACTTTTCCACCTTGTCAGGAGGAAAGGACACAGAGTCCAGGAGCAGCTGGGTACGACTGGGTACGGTGGGTACAGAGAGGGATGGGTTTGGGACACAAGATTTAGAGGCAAACACAGAGTTGAGGCATTCAGCTTTTCCACGTGCGGAGTCAGCCGTTAAGCTGTTTGAGGTGAGGGAGGGGATGGAGGGGGAACAAACACCAGAAACAGATTTGACCAGACGCCACCAGGATTTGGAAGAGGGAGACAGATAAGAGAGTTTGGTCTTGAGAATAGTGAGATATTGTTTCCTGGCTCTCCTGAGGGTGGACACACACTTGTTTCGGGCTTTGTGAAAGGAAATGAGCTTTCCTTCCGTTGGATTTGCTTTCCAGGAGACGAAAGCAAGTTGTTTCAGGGCAACAGCCTCACCACAAGATTCCGTGTACCATGGACGGGAGGAAGGGTATGACAACTGAAGACGAGATGGTATAAATCTGTGCATGAGAGAGAGCAATTTACTTTGAAAGAATTCCCAGGATGAGTTGATGTCAGAGGCGGTAGAGATGGGAGACCAGTCCAGATGATTGATGGCTGCTTGAAGACCGTGCCAGTTGGCCTGAGTGAAATGCCAGACTCGTCGACGCTGAGGAGGCTCTCTGAGAATGGTCAGAGAGATGTCCACTTTGACAAGCACATGATCAGATGAGCCGATTGGAGCAGAAGAAGAGCAGCAGACATTTTCAGGGAAGTTTGTCATAACCAAATCCAGAAGAGAAGATGCTCCGTTGACTGAGATCCGGGTCTGGAAATTGACAGATTGTGTCAGTCCCAGTGAGTCGCAGAAGTCCTTTGCTGAAGAGCCATGGCTGGTGAGAGAGGTACCCACACCCAGCCAACTGGCATGGTGACAATTGAAATCACCACATATGAGGAAGAGAGAGTTGGGATGGGTAGATAGAAGTTGGTCCATATTATCAGACACTGAGATGTAGATGGAGTCATCGCTGATTGGTGGACGGTGCAACACACATATGAACAAAAGGTGGGAGCGAAGGGGAAGCCGTAGCCAAAGGTATTCCTGGGGGTGAGGTGGAGAGAGGGCAGTGGAGGGCGAGTGAGGAAGAGAGTTTTTTATAAAGATAGCAACCCCACCTCCAGGACGAGGCTCAGGTCTATCATACCGGAGGAGGGAGTAACCTGGGAGAGATACCAAGGCATCAGAGACATCATGAAGGAGGAAAGTTTCTGTTAAGCAGATCACATCTGGTTTGTCAGAAGCAACCTGTATGGAGAGGTCAGTCAAGTTTGAGCGAAGGCCCCGGATGTTTGAGGTCCATACCGTTAATGAAGAGGAAGGGGGAGCATCGGGTCCAGAACAGGGGGGGGGGAGGGGTAGGGTAAGATGTGGAAGAGGAGGAAGAGGTAGGGAGAGCTGTTGAAGGTGTGTCAGAGATTTCAGAATAGCTTGGAGAAAGGGAAGAATGGGGCGGACAAAAGGTTTGATGGAGATTGGGTGAGGCACAGTGAGGTGTTATTTGAGGAGGGGGAAGAGCAAGGCAGAAGGTTTGGGGAGATGAAGGTGAAAGTTGGAAGGAGGAAGAAGCAGGGAGGATGCTTTGAGGAGGAGGGGTGAGAGGGGAGTCTAGGAGGGGAGGAACGAGGGAGAGTCTCGGAGGGGAGGGGTGTGGGAGGAGTTTAGGAGGGAGGGGAGGGAAGGGGCAAGGGGGGAGATTTGAAAGGGATGGGTGATGGGGAGGATTTGGAGGGGAGGGGTGAGATTGGATTTTGAAAAGTGTACGATTCATGGGAAACGAACATTTTTTGCAAAATGAGTTTGAGACCTTCGAGTCAAAAATACGTTTGAGGACACTGGAGGAGGGATGGAGTTCTGGATAGTTTATGGAATGTAGAAAGGAGGAACTGTAAGAGATGGTATTATATATATTTTTTGGAATGAATAGATTTGGTGAGCAAGACGAAAGCATCCTTTTGTAGGAAAAGAAGAAAAGGGTGTTATAATATATGAGAGAAAATAGTTGTTCAGGGGAGAGATTATACATTTCTAACCGCGTGATCGCGAACGAAGAACGAACGAACAAAAAGAACAACAAATAAACGAATAAGACCTGGGAAGGGAAAAAAAAATTTTGGGTTTTTTTTTTTTTTTTTTTTTGGGGAGTACAGATATTAAACAAGGAGGTACGGGGTGAACGACTGGTACGAAACAGAGAACGAAAATAATTTCAGCGCATTCGACGAATCGCTGAGAGAAAAACAAACCACAAGGTCGGAGACGGTACGGTAGTCTAAGCCTACGAGTACTAGGCCGCAGAATACTCGATACCATTAACCGACGATTGTGTATACATGTACGAAAAATTAGCACCGGAAATTTTTCAAAAGATACGCTATAGGTACATACACCGAAAGATAGATACAGTCTCGACAAAAACACAATTGAGAAATATCACTTAGCTTCGAAAGCGTGAGCGCATGGAGCAGCTTCGAAAAGACGTGACCTCGCCGTGATCTCGCGAGATCCTACTCTCCCCTGCACTGGGGCCTACCCCTTTTTTTTACACCATATGATCTTTAATATCCACCAGCATGTGGTAGCATTCAGTAATTTTGGCTTAATGCACTTTCCAAAGAATGCAACCATGGCCTGGGTGTTAAGTACCAGTATGGCAGGCGCCTACTTTTTCCTTCTGCACTGTAAGATCTTTAATATCCACCAGTATGTGGTGGCATTCAGTAATTTTGCCTTAATGTATTTTCCAAAGAATGCGACGACACCCTGCCTGTATGACAGCGGCCTACCTTTTCCTTTTACACCATATGATCTTTAATATCCACCAGCATGTGGTAGCATTCAGGAATTTTGGCTTCATGTATTTTCAAAAGGATGTGACGAAGCCCTCATGGCCCTCCGAAATTGGCCTGCAAAGTACCAGTTTGTAGTTTGGTTTGATTCCATCAGGAATCCAAATGAGAATAGTGAATACAAAGTTCAACATGCCACAACTAATCTATCCTGTCTGTCTCGCCAGTGTTACGGTCTGTGACCCTTTTCTTCTTCCTTTCCCCCCCCCATCCTCTGTGGGTTAGACCAAGTGGTTTAGCCCATTTTTATAAAGCCTATGATTGGCTGTGGGGCAGGGGAGGGGCCAGGAAGGTGATTCAGAGGAGAGAGTGGCCATTTTGGAGGAGGGCTCATGGCGGAGTGCTTTTTCGGGGGTTGTCGAGTTTCCAGCTGCAATCTCTCCACCTGAAGGGTATGCTGGATCAACCCCCTGCAGCAGCCTCTCTACCTGAAGGGTGACTTTGATCAAAGTCTTGCTGCCATACCGCTAATGCCTTGAGGCCTACTCATGGACTAGCCTACTCCTACCCTCTCGTGCTGGGCCTGCACTGGGGCCTACCACTGGGCCTGCCCTGGGGCCTACTGTTGGGCCTGCCTTGGGGCCTACTGTTGGGCCTGCCTTGGGCCTACTCGTGGACTTGCCTACTCCTATCCTCTCCTGCTGGGCCTGCACTGGGGCTTACCACTGGGCCTTCCCTGGGGCCTGCCTTGGGGCCGACTTGTGGACTTGCCTACTCCTACCCTCTCGTGCTGGGCCTGCACTGGGGCCTACCACTGGGCCTGCCCTGGGCCCTACGGTTGGGCCTGCCTTGGGGCCTACTCATGGATCTGCCTACTCTTGGACCTGCCTACTCTGGGACCTGCCTACTCTTGGACTGGCCTACTCGTTTTTCCCTCTTTTCTCCCTTCTTGGTTTTATGTGTGGGAAGAGATTTTTCGTGTGATAATCCATAAATAAAGACAGTGTGATTGAAGGCTTGGCTTGGTGTGCTTCAAGCCATAACAAATTGGGGGCTCGTCCGGGAGCTGGATTATATTGTTGCGGTTTTGTGTTTTTAAAATAAAGGTGAATTTCCCCTCATAGTTTAGTTACACTACAACACGTAGCCTCGTTTAAAGCTCAGTTATTTCATAGTAAATGTAAGCGTAGACCTTTCCTGTGTTAGTTTTGCATTATTATTATTTTTTATTTTTTATTTTTTTTTGTATACAAGATCGAGGCTCGTGAAAGAGCGAACATTAATCACACACAAAGACAAACCGACACATAAAACATATAACATCGTTGCGTTGAGTAGATTAATGAGAATTAGGTCCTTTACGATGCCTCCATGCTTTGGGTTTTGGCACGAAATACCACGAGGCAGGACTGAACAAGTCGGCCAAGTGCAAAGGAAGGTGGAGGAGGAGCCAACGGTAAGCGCGAGCCGCCAATCAGGGCTCGAGGGGAGTGACTTACCACTGCGGCAAAAGGCGGGGTTTGGAACATTCGATTCGGGCAAGGGCGGGGGTAATATAACCCTGTGCCCGGAGCCCCCACCTCAATTATGAGAAGGGATGCACTGTGTTCAGTCCTCCGTTGAGTTATGAGAGTGAAAGCGCTGAGTTATGAGTTGGAGGGCAAGTTATGAGCTCGAGTTATGAGAGGAAAAGCGCTGTGTTGAGTTACGGGGCAAATGAGTTGAGTTATAACTTATAAGGCAGACGAGTTATCAGTCGGGGCCATATACGTGAGTTCTCATTTGTTACAAACGTTGGTACACAAACTTTGCCCTGCTCCCCGAGCTCCGCGCAGTTGTATTAATCGCGCTGTGAAAGACAGCCGTGCCGGGCCACAGATGCGCGCATATTACCTTCTGCCTGCCTTTGCCGAGATACGCGCCGCTAGGATTTTCCTGCCTGCCTGCCTTCGCCGGGATACGTGTGGTGACCAGCAGAGGGCCACGCTGGGTGAGCTGTTCCTGGAGGACCAACGCCGGCGCGTTCGGCGCATGAACATTCTTCCTTCATCTCCCTGTGTGTGTAAGTGGGCCCATTGTCTGGGAAATAAGTTAAGACTGTTTAAGACTGCCCTGTGTCTCTTCTTCTTCTACCATTGTACATTGTGTAAATAATAATTAAATCTGTTATGCCTTTGATTCGACTGTTTCGTCCCTTCCATCATTGATTTAGCATGGTACGAATTATATCGCTCTGATCGGGTTCCAATAGCAAGGTAACAGCACGGAGACTGAGTCGCCACTTCCGGGCAGACGTGGAAAAGGGTATCGGGACAATTTCGCACGTACCTAAGTACCCACGCCGCAGCGGAGGTGGGGATCGAGTCTCGCACAAACCACGCGTAATTGAGTACACCCGAGCGGGTGGCGTACCACCTCGCGGTTCGAAGACCCAAGGAGAAAAAGGGGCTTAATCTTCCCTTTGTAAGGGAACGGGCTTCGCAAAACCGCAACAATATGATACCTGTCTTGGATTTTTGTTTTTTTCGCAGTAGTAAGTTTTCTCATTGGCAGATAATTTGACTTTTTTTACGGTGCTGATACTTCTATATTTACTGCAGTCGTACACCATGGCTGAGGAGATGGATTTTGAAGTGAAGGAATTTGTGGAGAAGAAGGGGCTATCGGTGCAAGATGTAGAACTGTTATGTAAGGTAGAGTTACGAGCTGTAGCTGATCATCTTGGGGTTAGTGGGACATCTTGTATGAAAAAGGCGGAGATTGTTTCGGCTATTGTCAGTCGCATGGGTTTAGAACCGTGGGTAAAATGGAGGAGTGAAGCCTTGGAATTAGCCCGGAATAGAATCAGAAGAAAGACAGCTCAGACTAAAGTTAGAAGACAAAGAAAGGCAATGAGAGTTTGAAAGAGAAAAATAAGAAAAGCAAAGAGAGTTTGGAAGAGAAAAGGAAGAACAGCAAAGAGAAAAGGAAGAAAAGCAAAGGGAATTTGAAAGAGAAAAAGCAGAACGGCAATGAGAGTTTGAGTTAAGAAAATTAGAAATTCAGGTGGGACAGGCCCAACCGGTTTCCATCGATTCAGGTGGGGGCCAAAATGATCTCCCCTGTTCCTTTGATGTGGCTTGGAACATTAGGCTTGTTCCCAAGTTTAACGGGGAGGAGGTGGAAACGTTTTTTCTGTCTTTTGAAAAGATAGCAAAACGTCTTCAGTGGCCCGTAAAATACTGGACCCTGCTACTACAAAGTGGGTTCATAGGGAGAGCCCAGGAAGTGTATTCAGCTCTGTCGGAGGATCAGTCAGAGAATTATGAGGCTGTTAAAAAGGCTGTGCTGTCAGCCTAAGAGCAAGTTCCGGAAGCATACCGGCAGAAGTTCCGAACCTTAAAAAGACAGGCTGGGCAGACATTTGTTGAATTTGCGATGGAGAAGGAAATAAGTTTTGATCGGTGGTATTGTTCTCCACAAGTGGATAGGACCTATGGTAATCTAAAGGAGGTTATCTTGATGGAAGAGTTTAGGAACAGTATCCCCTTGGCCATTAGGACACACCTTACGGATCATAAGGTTGGTGAGTTGAAAAAAGCTGCTGTAGGTGCAGTTGATTATGAACTTACCCAAAAGAGAGGCCTTGGTTTTCCTCCTTACGGTACTACCTGGGATAACAAGAAGGGGGTTAGTGAGGACCGGTCAGAGGGGAAGTGGACCGACCATAGGGGTCCATTGGTGCGGCCGTCTCTGGGTAGACCGTTTGAGTGGTCGAGTCAGGCATCTCGCCGGGGACCGGCCCCCACGTGTTATTACTGTAAACAGAGGGGACATCTGAAGTCGAATTGTTGGAAATTGCAAAGGGAGGAGAAGCAGGGAGACTCCGTTAGACCTATTGCATTGGTTCGCACCAAAGTGGACAGCCACAGGGATCATGCCCTTACTGTTAAGGCTGAGGATAATGCGGACCTTACGAGCCCCGTACAGGACCGTTATAAAGCCTTTGTGTCAAAGGGCCAAGTGTCTTGGGACGGGACAGTCAAGTCCGTAGTTAGTCTGAGGGATACTGGGGCCGCCCAGTCGTTGATGTTGTCTAACATTTTACCATTGACTTTGAGTAGTTCGGGGAGAGCGAGTGCCTTAATCCAGGGCATTGCAGGTAGTTATGTCCCAGTCCCCTTAAATAGGGTGAACTTGAAGTCTGATTTGGTCACAGGACCCGTGATGGTAGGAATAGTCCCCACTCTCCTCATAGAGGGTATTAGTTTCGTATTGGGAAATGATTTGGCTCGCGATAGAGTTTGTGTTTCCCCAGTCGTGAAAGAGATTCCTCGGAGAGACTGAGAACCCTTACCTTTGGGACTACGGAGGTACTTTCCAGGAAAGACTTACCACCGCCTGCAATGTCGCCACTGAGCATTTGAGAGTATATCAGCGAGTAATGAAGGCCTGTTTCGACCTGAATGCGACAGCTCGTAATTTTAGGCCTGGAGACAAAGTGCTAGTTTTACTACCGCTGCCTGGGAGAGCCCCCATTGGCGAAGTTTAGCGGTCCCTACCTGGTTGAAAAAAAGCTGAGTGAGATGAACTACGTGGTGCGGACCCATGACAGACGGAAATCTCGCCGGGTTTGCCATGTTCATATGCTTAAAAAGTACTATGAGCGTGAGGCTGATCTCGGCTGGCCAATTGGTAGGTCATATAAAGCATCAAGATATTGACTCTGGCGAATTAGACAGTGTTGCTCTATCTCGAGCTTGAGATATTTTTCATGCCCCTGCATATTAGCTATGATGCCTGTAAATGTCACAATGAGAGGTGGCTGTTTGTTTATTGCACTGTTTATACTGGGTGAAGACTAACCTGCCTTTGTAAAAGAAAAGGGCCTGCACTGGGGTCTACCATTGGGCCTGCCCTGGGGCCTACTGTTGGGCCTGCCTTGGGGCCTACTCGTGGACTTGCCTACTCATACCCTCTCATGCTGGGCCTGCACTGGGACCTACCACTGGGCCTGCCCTGGGGCCTACTGTTGGGCCTGCCTTGGGGCCTACTCGTGGACTTGCCTACTCCTACCCTCTCGTGCTGGGCCTGCCCTGGGGCCTACCACTGGGCCTGCCCTGGGGCCTATGGTTGGGCCTGCCTTGGAGCCTACTCGTGGATCTGCCTACTCTGGGACCTGCCTACTCTTGGACTGGCCTACTCTGGTTTTTCCCTCTTTTCTCCCTTCTTGGTTTTATGTGTGGGAAGAGATTTTTCGTGTGATAATCCATAAATAAAGACAGTGTGATTGAAGGCTTGGCTTTGTGTGCTTCAGGCCGTAACACCAGTTACAATATGAGCCTGGTCTGTACCGGGGTCGACGTGCTGGAAAAAAACATCAAACATTTCTGCAACAGCACTGGAATTCATTTTCCGAAAAATGAATCTATTTAACCAATAGAAAGTTCTGGAAGGTTCTGAGTTAAATTTTGAACAGGGTTTTGCTTCCGATGTGAATCTGCGTATCCCCCATGGTTAGGCTGCCTCTGTGTGATTGCATGAATGAGGCATGACGTGTTGACCTCTACATGATAAGCTCACCCGTCAGGCCACAATAAGTGCTGTGGAGAAAATCGTGAGATTAATTTCAAAAGCAAACGCAGTTATGGAACAGTTTTGCTCGTGTCTTCTAGGATTGACGAGTTGTTTCTGTTTTATTGATTAATATACTCATAGTTGTACATGAAATGTTTTGACAAAAATTGTTAAGAGATGTAGATGCACTGAGGAACCCGTCTTCATACATGTATCCAAATATGGTGAAATTTTTGGACATATCACAATCAATGGTGGATTATAATGGGGGCAAATGGGGCATTTGCTCCTGGGCCCAGATCTTGATCGTCCCAAAAAGATTAAGTGAATAAAATGTTTTTATGCAGTTTCTCTTTTTACAAATAAAACTAGCTTTCTGGACATGGTCCAAACTTGGTAATCTGTTCTGTTCTTACTAAAATAAAGTGGTATGAGGGAGCAATCAAGGAAAACTGTGGAGTGAACAGTGTAAGGAAGGCCATTAGTTGTTCCGTCTGAGTGAATGTTGTAAGGAGGGCCGTGAGTTGTTCCCTGTGAGTGAACGGTGTAAGGAGGGCAGTGAGTTGTTCCATGTAAGTGAACGGTGTAAGGAGGGCAATGAGTTGTGATGTGATTATGTCTGTGATGTCATTACGGCTGCAGTAAGGTGCGGCAGCTGACTCCACACACCACCATTTTTATTTCTATGCCGTTCAGGCAAAACATATTGTTGCGGATCTCGAGCTCGTCGACGTACTGAGGGGGGTTAAGCCCTGCTCCCCCTCGAGCTTCGAGTCCACGAGGCCGCCACCCACACTACACTCATGGGGGGCAGATTGCTAAGCAATTCCAGCCGCCGAACCCACAGCTAACGCGTGGAAGGGTTAACGGTCACGACCCGAGTACCTTCGACACACGCAGCTGTGAGAACGGGGACTGAACCTCGCACGAGTCACGCTGGTATTTAACGCCCGAGCGGTTTGTGCATCGCGTAACTCGTGCCGTTAACACTATGGAACCCAATCGAGCGGTTTTAATTCGTGCAATGCTAGGTCAATGGTAAAAAGACGATGACGGCCAGGTTGGAAACAAACCACAGGATTTATTCACAAATGTACAATATTCAGAGAAAAGGGACACAGTGGAGAATCTTAACGGCCTTACTTACGTTCCCAGACAAGGGCCCTCAGACGCAGAGGCGTTGATCACAGTCTTGCATGTAACAGGAATCCCAGGAGCGTATCTCAAGGTCAGCGAGGCAGAGCACACATGCAGGGAGTCCAGGCAGAGAGGTCGTCAGGGCAGAGAGAGCGTTCAGAGTCCCGGGCCAGAGAGAGAGAGAGAACGGGGATCCGGGCCGGGTTTTATAGCCCCCACGGAGCCCCACTCAAATGTTCTACGGGCCTCCACTGGCCGCCGGGGGTCACGTGTCGTGACAGCCCCTTATTGGTCGCACTCGGCCACTCCCTTCAGCCTCCATTGGCTGTAACGTACTGGCCACTCCCTTTAGCTCTCATTGGCTGTAACTTACTGGCCACTCCCTTTAGCTCCCATTGGCTGTTCGCTGCTTACCGGCCACGCCCTCCAGCTCCTCCCTCGGGCCTGCTAGACTTGTCCTAGGCCCATGACACGGCACTTCAGGCTGTAATTAGGCCTACCATTACTCTACCTGCCTCAACGCATACTAACACTGGGAAGGAGACTATACTTCACATTTAATAAGAAATAACTAACTAAGCGAGGCTACATGTTGAGGTGTAACTAACTATGGGGGGGTTCCCTTTATTTACAAAACCGCAACAATATCGTCAAACCTGTCAGATCACAATCGCCATGCTCTACCTTTATGCTTTTCATTCAGTGTGAAACACAAACAAACCGATTGTTAAAATGACCATCAAATATCAAAAGTATAGGCGTTACGGATCTTCGAACGACACAGTATGTATAGGCCTTAGGCTTCATGCCTTCATGCCTCATCTTCAGGACGCTTCAGACATATTAGCCCAGGTTTCTTAATACAGTAGGATCGTTTTCATAATAATGATAATAATAATAATAATGTTATTAATAGTAATAACAATACAGTAAATATAATTGTGACACTGAAATCCCTTTGTTGTGACTGCAAAGTTACTGGATTGAAGTGGTGTATGGTTGGTTCATTGTTGACTTGAAACATACAGAGTAAACCAGTGTCTCAATGCAATCTCTTCACTTCCATGGTGACAGAAAACTTAGAGACTTCCTGTAAGTATGAAAATTTTTTGAAGTGCTGTAATTTGCTAACTGGTATCCACATGCAGGTCATAAGATCCTCTTCAACTAAAGTATCAAACAAGCCCAGCTCCGCTGCTGTTAGACTTTCAGTCTTGTTTGCAGAGGCTTTGCATGACTGTCTGGAGCCTGTGTTAGGCAGAAACTAATATCCTTTCAAGTACCATCAAAGTCATTGGCCAGTCAAAAACAAGTTCACTGAGGCCCATCGGCCTGATTTTTTCTTAATACACCGTGGGACCTTTAACATCCACCAGAATGTGTCTGCACTCGGTAATTTTGGTTTAATGTACTTTCCAAGTCTTAATGTATCAAGCCTCAAAACAACAAAAGAGAGTTTGTCATAGAGCTGAGAAATCATTGTAGGGCACGAGCTACCTTAATTAAGGAGGAAGACCAAGAAATACGATATAATAAAGGAGGTATACAAAGAAACTGTACAGAAAGTCATCGGTTTTAGAAAGGAGAAATTTAAAGAGTGGTTAACATCAGGCACTTCGAAGAAAATTGATGAAAGGAAGCAGTTGTAGGAAAAACTGTTGAACACCAAGTCACCTGGGCCGCAGGAACAGGTCCAGCAAGCTTACATGTCCAAACATAAAGAAGTCAAGCAGAGGGCATGCAAAGACAACAGGTCATTTTTAGATGAGTTAGCCATGAAGCTGAGCAAGGTGCAGTGCGGAAATAGAAGAGCAAAGTGTATACGATCACCAAACAACTGTGCCGTTAAAACACCTACCACTTTGTATCTGTGAAGGATAACGGAGGGAATGTTATACCAAGAGAGCATCAGCATGCAGTAAGAGGGGTTCAACTTTTCCAAGAAATCTTGAACAGACCAGAGCCAGATGAACCAGCTGACCCTCTACCAGCAGAGGATATCCTTAAGATCATCATTGAGGCACAATCTGAAGAGGAAGTCAGAGTTGCCATCAAAGTCATAAAAAGTGGACAAAGATGGTTACCCTAATAAGCAAATTCTATGAACACTGAATGCAGTGTCATTAAGACCAACTCCTTGTGGACTCCCTGTGGAGTCAGGAGTTCGCCAAGGTTGTATCATGTCACCTATCCTCTTTCTGATTGCCATTGACTGGATCATGAGGATACCAGATACACCTAGAGGGATCCAGTGGACTATTTTCACCAAACCTAAAGATCTAGACTTTCTGTTATCGCAGCAAATGGGGCACCAGCTTCACATTAATGCCCATGATTTTGGAATGAGATGTTCGGGTGTCCACATAATTTTGGTCATGTCGTGCATCAAAGATTAGAGATAAATGGCGAAAGCGAGTAGCAGCCTCGTGTCCCATTTTGACGAAGAGGATAAGTAAGTAAGCACTTTCCAAAGAATGCGACGACACCCTGCCTGTATGACAGCGGCCTACCTTTTCCTTTTACACCATATGATCTTTAATATCCACCAGCATGTGGTAGCATTCAGTAATTTTGGCTCAATGCACTTTCCAAAGAATGCAACCATGGCCTTGTGATAAAGTTCCAGTATGACAGCGGCCTACTTTTTCCTTCTACACTGTAAGATCTTTAATATCCACCAGCATGTGGTAGCATTCAGTAGTTTTGGCTTAATGCACTTTCCAAACAATGTGATGACACCTTGCCTGTAAAGTACCAATAGAACAGCGGCCTACTTTTTTCTTCTACACTGTAAGATCTTTATATAACTACCAGCATGTGGTAGCACTCAGTAATTTTGGCTTAATGCACTTTCCAAACAATGCAACCATGCCTGGGGTGGAAAGTACCAGTATGACAGTGGCCTGCCTTTTCCTTTAACACCATATGATCTTTAATGGAATACTGTTCCCCCCTCAGGGCTGGTGCTCCTCCCTCACACCTAGCTCGTCTTCACGCTGTTGAAACCAAAGCGTTCAGAATAATTGGAATCTCCCGTGATGAAGCTAACTCCGAGGGCCTTTCACTCACTCACCGCAGGCAGGTTGGTGGTCTTTCTGTCTTCTACCGACTCCTCTCCGGCCTTGCTCCCCCAGCTCTCTCTGGGCTCTGTCCCCCAAATATTCCTACAGGTCGCACAAGATCTGCCTGCAACCCTCTTATGGTTAAACTGCCAAAATCAAGACTCTCTGCTCACCTTCACTCTTTCATTCCTCTTTTCTCCCGCCTCTGGAACAAACTCCCACACTCCCTTCAATCCCACTCCTCCCTCCAGGTCTTTAAAACAGCTGTTCACCACCATCTCTTATCTTCCCCCTTCCAAAACCTTGATCTTTTCTACCCCCGCTAATTTCACCCCAAAGCCACTTTTTTGAAATACCAACTTCTTTCCTGGAAGTCCTTGGTGTCCTTGTGTTTTATACTTCTCCCACCCCTCCCCCCCACCCCCCTCTCTTCCCACGCCACCTCCCGCCAAGCCCTCTCCCTCCTACACATTCCCGATGTCCCTGCTCTCAAATGTTGTGTTTATGTGCTTCCCCTTCTCTCCCCATCTTGTCTACCGCTCCCCTTTTTATATATTTTGTTTGTTTGTCTATTTGATTTGTTTGTGTGATAAATGTTAGATCTTTCACGAACCTCGATTCTGTGTACAAAAAAAAAAAAAAAAAAAAAAACCACCAGCATGTGGTAGCATTCAGTAATTTTGGCTTAATGCACTTTCCAAAGAATGTGATGACACCTTGCCTGTAAAGTACAAGTAGAACAGCGGCCTACTTTTTTCTTCTACACTGTAAGATCTTTATATAACTACCAGCATGTGGTAGCACTCAGTAATTTTGGCTTAATGCACTTTCCAAACTAGAACGGGCATTCGGTAGAGCGCATACCTTCGCCGCAGCTACTGTTCTGTACTGTACTAAAATACGATTTTGACCTTTTCGTGACCTTGACCTTGACCTTTGACCCGATTGCTCCCAAAATCTAATGAAATGTGTCCCGTATAATAACCAATCATCCCACCAAATTTCATGCAATTCGGTTGAATACTTTTTGAGTTATGCGAATAACATACACACACACACACACACAGACATACAAATAAATACACAGCGATCAAAACATAACCTTCCGCTTTTGCGAAGGTAACAATGCAACCATGGCCTTGTGATAAAGTACCTGTATGGCAGCGGCCTACCTTTTCCTTTTACACCATAGGATCTTTAATATCCACCAGCATGTGGTAGCATTCAGTAATTTTGGCTTCATGTATTTTCAAAAGGATGTGACGATGCCCTCATGGCCCTCCAAACTTGGCCTGCAAAGTACCAGTTTGTAGTTTGGTTTGATTCCATCAGGAATCCAAATGAGAATAGTGAATACAAAGTTTAACATGCCACAACGAATCTATCCTGTCTGTCTCGCCAGTTTCAATATGATCCTGGTCTGTACCGGGGTCGACGTGCTGGAAAAAAACATCAAACATTTCTGCAACAGCACTGGAATTCATTTTCCGAAAAATGAATCTATTTAACCAATAGAAAGTTCTGGAAGGTTCTGGGTTAAATTTTGAGCAGGGTTTTGGTTCCGATGTGAATCTGCGTATCCCCAAAGGTTAGGCTGCCTCTGTGTGATTGCATGAATGAGGCATGACGTGTTGACCTCTGCATGAGAAGCTCACCCGTCAGGCCACAACAAGTGCTGTGGAGGAAATCGTGAGATTAATTTCAAAAGTAAACAGTTATGGAACAGTTTTGCTCGTGTCTTCTAGGATTGACGAGATGTTTCTGTTTTATTGATTGATATACTCATACTTGTACATGAAATGTTTTCACAAAAATTGTCTTGAATTGACAAAAATTGTTAAGAGATGTAGATGTACTGAGGAACCCGTCTTCATTCATGTATCCAAAAATGGTGAAATTTTTGGACATATCCCAATCAATGGCGGATTATAATGGGGGTAAATGGGGCATTTGCTCCTGGGCCCAGATCTTGACCGTCCCAAAAAGATTAAGTGAATATAATTTTTTTATGCAGTTTCTCTTTTTACAAACAAAACTAGCTTTCTGGACATGGTCCAAACTTGGTAATCTGTTCTGTTCTTACTAAAATGGAGTGGTATGAGGGAGCAATCAAGGAAAACTGTGGAGTGAACAGTGTAAGGAAGGCCGTTAGTTGTTCCATATGAGTGAATGGTGTAAGGAGGGCCGTGAGTTGTTCTGTGTGAGTGAACAGTGTGAGGAGGGCCGTGAGTTGTTCCATGTGAGTGAATGGTGTAAGGAGGGCCATGAGTTGTTCCTTGTGAGTGAACAGTGTGAGGAGGGCCGTGAGTTGTTCCATGTGAGTGAATGGTTTAAGTAGGGCTGTGAGTTGTTCCGTGTGAGTGAACGGTGTAAGGAGGGCCATGAGTTGTTCTGAGTGAGTGAATGGTGTAAGTAGTGCTGTGTGTTGTTCCGTGTGAGTGAATGGTGTAAGTAGGGCTGTGAGTTGTTCCGTGTGAGTAAATGGTGTAAGTAGGGCTGTGAGTTGTTCTTTGTGAGTGAATGTTGTAAATAAGGCCATGAGTTGTTCCTTGTGAGTGAACGGTGTAAGGAGGGCCGTGAGTTGTTCTGTGTGTGTGAACAGTGTAAGTAGGGCTGTTAGTTGTTACATTTGAGTGAACCGTGTAAGGAGGGCCGTAACTTCCGTGTGAGTGAACGGTGCAAGGAGGGCCGTGAGTTCCGAGTGAGTGAATGGTGTAAAGGGGGTCATGATTTGTTCCGTGTGAGTAAACGGTGTAAGGAGGGTTGTGAGTTGTTCTGTGTGAGTGAACGTTGTAAGTAGGGCTGTGAGTTATGTGTGAGTGAACGGTGTATGGAAGGCCGTTAGTTGTTCCATATGAGTGAATGGTGTAAGGAGGGCCGTGAGTTGTTCTGTGTGAGTGAACAGTGTGAGGAGGGCCATGAGTTGTTCCATGTGAGTGAATGGTGTAAGGAGGGCCATGAGTTGTTCCTTGTGAGTGAACAGTGTGAGGAGGGCCGTGAGTTGTTCCATGTGAGTGAATGGTTTAAGTAGGGCTGTGAGTTGTTCCGTGTGAGTGAACGGTGTAAGGAGGGCCATGAGTTGTTCCGAGTGAGTGAATGGTGTAAGTAGTGCTGTAAGTTGTTCCGTGTGAGTGAATGGTGTAAGTAGGGCTGGGAGTTGTTCCGTGTGAGTAAATGGTGTAAGTAGGGCTGTGAGTTGTTCTTTGTGAGTGAATGTTGTAAATAAGGCCATGAGTTGTTCCTTGTGAGTGAACGGTGTAAGGAGGGCCATGAGTTGTTCTGTGTGTGTGAACAGTGTAAGTAGGGCTGTTAGTTGTTACATTTGAGTGAACCGTGTAAGGAGGGCCGTAACTTCCGTGTGAGTGAACGGTGTAAGGAGGGCCGTGAGTTGTTCCGAGTGAGTGAACGGTGTAAAGGGGGGCATGATTTGTTCCGTGTGAGTAAACGGTGTAAGGAGGGTTGTGAGTTGTTCTGTGTGAGTGAACGGTGTAAGTAGGGCTGTGAGTTATGTGTGAGTGAACGGTGTATGGAAGGCCGTGAGTTGTTCCATGTGAGTGAACGGTGTAAGTAGGGCCGTGAGTTGTTCTGTGTGAGTGAACGGTGTAAAGAGGACCGTGAGTTGTTTTTTGTGAGTGAACGGTGTGAGGAGGGCCATGAGTTGTTCCTTGTGAGTGAACGGTGTGAGGAGGGTCGTGAGTTGTTTTTTGTGAGTGAACGGTGTAAATGGGGCTATGAGTTGTTCCTTTTGAGGGAACGGTGTAAGGAGGGCCGTGACTTGTTCTGTGTGAGTGAATGGTGCAAGGAGGGCCATGAGTTGTTTGGAGTGAGTGAACGGCGTAGAGGGGAGGAGGGGTGGGGGGGGAGCGGCGTGAGTTCTGTGTTTATATGAGTGCGGGTAATCAATTAAATGAGGAAAATATAAAAAACGTGTTTTATTAATATTGTTGCGGTTTTAGAACCCTCACTTGTAAATAATTCTTGTAAATAATTCTCTTCATTTAATAAGGTCGCACCCCTAGTTAGTCCACAAGCAACACGTAGGTAGGACACCATAGGACTTTAGTTATTTCCTTAATATGTGTTTCAGATAAGGCTGTGTTCCCAATAGTTGAATCTGCGTTGTATTAATTAAATAAGATAGGTCCTTTTCAATTCCATTCATTTTGCGGCTTGACTTTCTCCAAATTGTGGTACGCGCCTTGCCAGCAGCGTTCGCTGCCTTAGCGCCGCCATTACGCATGCGGTCAAGCTTGGAGAAGAAGGGGGCGGAGCGCCCAGAACGAGGCGTAACCCTGTCATCGACCCGTAAGGGGCGGAGCCGGTGAGCCCTCGCTAACCAACCAGGGCTGGGGTGAGCTCACCGGGGGCGGAGTGCGAGAATACGCGGCTTGATTTCAAAGCGCCCGATATAAGCGCAAGCGCGGCGCCTTTACACAGAGAAGTGCTGAGAGGAGGAGGTGCTAAGAGAGAGGAGAGAGAGACGTGGGGGTGCTCGCATTGCTGCAGTCGGCTGATGCCCCCTAGACCCCTATTGTTGCCGGTTGTTGAGCTCGTTTGTACCAGATGCGCGAGGAATCATTAAGCGGCGCTGAACACCTGAGAAGCTGAGTAAGGAGGTTACGAGCAGAGAACTGCGCATACGGACTTGCGAAGGACTACCCCCCCCCCCCCCCCGCCATATGCAAGGTCCGATCGCGCGCTAGCGACGCGCAAGCTGCCTCCCATTCTTCAGCCTGGACCGGAGCCGGATCTCAACGCCTACCATCTGCCTGGACCTTCCTCCCCGACCATCTGCCTGGACCTTCTCCTCCTACCACTACCCTCCCATGTAAGTCTGTTTGTTGTCCTGGGGTTAAGTAAGACTGTATAGTTAAGCTGGCTCTGTGTCCTGCTTCTTCTTCTTCTTGTATATTCTTTCCCTTTCGTTTCCTCTTTGGGTTTTTGTACATAATTAATAAATCATATTTGTTCTTCCTTTACTTTGGTTTCCTCTTATTCGATCGTCTTTGTCCTTTCTCTCCATTGAGTACCTGTGGCACGATTTGGGAAACCGCTCAGGATCGGGTTTAGTTTTATTGTTAATGGCTCGGGCTTCGGATTGCTAAACCGCTCGGCAATTTCCATCTTGTCCGCGGTCCGAGCGGGAGTTATCTCCCTGCTTTGCGGTCGTATTGGCACTCAGGTATTTGGGACTCCATTGACCAATCACCCTGGCCAATCTCGACCGGAAAGGAGCATTATAATTTCCAGGATTGGGGGACGGCCAGCTTAAAAGACAAGGGGATTAACCCCCCCTTGGTAAGGGGAGCGCCGACCCCCCGAATCCGCAACAATATAATTCCTTCAACTATAAAACTAAATATTCCAAAGAGATGAGAGATTCTTTACTCAACCTCAGACAACATGTGATCTGGAGGTTCCACTCAAGTCAGAACAGTCCGAATATATTATATGCCCCTGACCCTGGCAAGGTGTAATCGAGCACTGGTCCCAAGTACCCTTCAAAGTGTCCCTCATCCTATCCCTCTCCTTATTTCCAACCCTTCCAGATCTTTATTCCATACTTTCCCTTCATCACCAACCTTTTCCGATATCACGTGACAACCATTGTGTGGCATGCACAAGCACAATAAACGCAGAGTACCTTTACATATTTGAATCCTCCTGATGAGCAAGGTACATCCCAAATCTATATGCAAAAGACTTGCATGGAATAATCCTGAAGCTGCTGAATTTCCAAGATATATTCACGTTTCAGATGTCTATTCTTCGTGATGGAAACGCTTTCCGAGCCCAGGGGGTTTGTGTCGCTCTCCACGAGGTCTGATGGACCAGGGAAACGTCGAGAACTAGTCCTGAGGACTTCAAGCGGTGATGCTTCGTTAACGACCTCGATTGGCAGAATAAGCTGACGGCGCGTTAACACACCGAGGGCGACGAGCCGTTACATGCGGGACGGACGTGCGTCACCAAGGTGAGTGCAAGGTGGCTAAAGGTAACAAAGGACTTGACGTTTGATCAAACGACAACTTTTGGTGGCCGTTGCAACAGAGCTCCTGGAATGTTTCCAGAGGATCCATTTCTTTAATAATTTGACCTCATTAGACCAGGATCTATCGTTTCATGCCTGAGTGAAAGCGACCTGGTATGTTGTGGACACAGTCTTGGTCCGCACTTCCATTTTTTTTTTTTTTTTTAAAGTTTCAGGCTTCGGCCACAAACCTTGTGGGAATAATGTTTTGGGCCGTTAACACCAAATATCCGTGGAATTGCTTGAATGTGGAATGAGCATCAATGCAGTAACATACTACAGTAACACGCTGCATGATGGAGTTGGACAAACGATACACAGACGATGGACAAGTGTGCTGACTTACCACCATGCCTTACACCTGCCATAAGTTGGAGGTACATGTAGAAAGTTGTCAGGCAGTAGTGTGCACCTGGGAGAAATGTAAGGTAAACACAGTGGGCTCGAACCATAGGGAACAGACCAGGAGGGAACAGGACAGCCTTGAGAAAAGCACGAGGATCAATCTCGAGTGGCGGATGATTGAACGCTATATCCACAGTAATGGTGAGCACAATGTCCATCAACCGCAATTGCTCCATCAACAATGCACCTCCATGGGTCTCTGGGTACTTTTAAATTATATTCCAAGTGGACCTGAAGCCTTGACGACCACCCTTCCTTCACATCTCCAACATGCCTAAAAACCTGTGTAAGGTTTTCACTTGGAATACACCAAAGAGAGGTGGTCTTTCTGTCTTCTACCGACTCCTCTCCGGCCTTGTTCCCCCTGCTCTCTCTGTGCTCTGTCCCCCAAATATTCCTACAGGTCGCACAAGATCTGCCTGCAACCCTCTTATGGTTAAACTGCCAAAATCAAGACACTCTGCTCACCTTCACTCCTTCATTCCTCTTTTCTGCCGCCTCTGGAACAAACTCCCTCACTCTCTTCAATCCCACTCCACCCTCCAGGTCTTTATAACAGCTGTTCACCACCATCTCTTATCTTCCCTCATCCAAAACCTCGATCTTTTATACCCCCGTTAATCCACCCCAAATCCACCTTCAATTCCCTGTTTTCTTTACTGAAAGTCCTTGTAGTGTCCATCTTGTTTATCCCGTGTACCCCACCCCAGCCGTCTCTCTTTCACTGATCTCCTGATGTCCCTGTTCCCTGCTGTTGTTTTGCTTCCCTGTCTCTCCCCCTCTTGTCTCCTGCTCCCTTTATTATGTGTGTTAGGTCTTATATGAGCCTCGACTTAGCATGTAAAAAAATAGACAATCTGTTCAGCCTGCCGGAGGTATGCGCTCTTCCGCGTGCCGTTCCAGTTGCACATGAGATGCAAGCAAAGCAGGATCTTCAACTGAGCTACGATGAATAATTGGATGAAAAAATTCCATAAGAAATAAAGAAAGAAACAAAAAAAGGTGACAATGGCGGCTGTAATTTTTCAGAACTTCAAAAGATGTTTCTTGTTTGTGTGTTTACGTCCAGGGAGGGCGACATCTGATTAAATCATTGTGACACATTCTTCATCACAACAACAAGAGCATATTCCCCACCTGTCATTATGCCATCCGAGTCGCTTCCACTCGTCGAGATTTCTTTTCCATCCGGAATTCCACAAATAAATATTTCACCAGCTATTAATTGCATTAGTCCTGCATGGTCCAGGCTGTTCAGAAAGATTCCCACTGCGATGAATTGTTTATGCAAGTGTGTAATTGCAAATTGATTTTCCGTCCTGTGCTGATCTTGCATGGATCAGAGTCCCAAGTTGATGAAACCTTCCTTTAGAATGATGGGTGGTTCATAGGTCAAGAGGTCGAGTGAGGAGGTGGTTGAGGTAAGGGTTTTGAGGTTATAGAGTGGGGTACAATAGATGGAAGAGAATCGAGAATTCCATCGGGAAGCCATTGTGCAGCATCAGCGTGAAAGGAAAGGTGTGAATGCTTGATGTGTGAGAGTGTCTCGCGGATTTGTGAAACCTTGTGGGACTCAGGTAAACGTTTCGATCTCTCATTTCAGATTTGACTATTTCCTGTGTTGGTCTCGTTCTGATATTGTTGCACCTGAGGGGCTCAAAATCAAATATTTATTATTATACAACTGACACTTTTGTTTTACAATATTTATTTATTTAATTTTGTTAATCAAGTTTGTGCAACTATGATTCGTAAACAATGTTCTCTCCAGGATAAACGTCTGCAAAATATTCTCCGCAAAGGCGACTCGAAAGAGATGTAAGGATGCCATCTTAGTGTGAAACACCCACGACGAAAACGGTTCGGAGCAATCGACATCGAGATTAACGGTGTCTCCAATGCATGTGCTGCTCTGCAGTTTTAATAAGTGTCTTGCCCAATTTACACCAAGTGAATCTCATTTGATGCAGACCAGTTTATCAACATTCCCCAGAGTTGACTGCAATCACAGCTGGTGCTGGCCACACAGTATGCCGTGTGCGGCCGAGCACCAAACAGTATGCCGTGTGCGGCCTAGCGCCAAACAGTATGCCGTGTGCGGCCTAGCGCCAAACAGTATGCCGTGTGCGGCCTAGCGCCAAACAGTATTCCGTGTGCGGCCTAGCGCCAAACAGTATGCCGTGTGCGGCCTAGCGCCAAACAGGATGCCGTGTGCGGCCTAGCGCCAAACAGTATGTCATGTGCGGCCGAGCACCACACAGTATGCCGTGTGCGGCCTAGCGCCAAACAGTATGCCGTGTGCAGCCTATCACCAAACAGTATGCCGTGTGCGGCCTAGCACCAAACAGTATGCCGTGTGCGGCCTAGCGCCAAACAGTTTGTCGTGTGCAGCCGAGCACCACACAGTATGCCGTGTGCGGCCCATCACCAAACAGTATGCCGTGTGCAGCCTATCACCAAACAGTATGCCGTGTGGGGCCTATCGCCAAACAGTATGCCCTATGCGGCCTATCACCAAACAGTATGCCGTGTGTGGCCTATCGCCAAACAGTATGCCCTATGCGGCCTAGCGCCAAACAGGATGCCGTGTGCGGCCTATCGCCAAACAGTATGCCGTGTGCGGCCTATCACCAAACAGTATGCCATGTGCGGCCTAGCGCCAAACAGTATGCCATGTGCGGCCTATCGCCAAAGAGTATGCCCTATGCGTTCTAGCGCCAAACAGGATGCCGTGTGCGGCCTATCGCCAAACAGTATGCCGTGTGCGGCCTATCACCAAACAGTATGCCATGTGCGGCCTTTCGCCAAACAGTATGCCGTGTGCGGCCTATCACCAAACAGTATGCCGTGTGCGGCCTATCACCAAACAGTATGCCGTGTGCGGCCTATCACCAAACAGTATGCCGTGTGTGGCCTATCACCAAACAGTATGCCATGTGCGGCCTATCGCCAAACAGTATGCCGTGTGCGGCCTAGCCCCACACAGTATGCCGTGTGCGGCCTAGCGCCACACAGTATGCCGTGTGCGGCCTATCGCCAAACAGTATGCCGTGTGCGGCCTATCGCCAAACAGTATGCCGTGTGCGGCCTAGCACCACACAGTATGCCCTATGCGGCCTAGCGCCACACAGTATGCCCTATGCGGCGTAGCGCAACACCGTCCGACGTACTCAGCGTCTCGCTGTACAGTTAATGTGGCTGATCGGATGGCCGAGAGGTACACACACTCGTCTCTGAGCTATCTCGCTCAGGTTCGAATCACGACCCAGCTATAAACTGTCATCCCGGTATTTCACAGGCAAGGTGATTCATCATTACGTGAAGGACGGATGCTTAACTGGGTGTCACAACGGCCAGAATTCCTCAGTGGACATTAAAGAACCCATGGTGTCCGCAAAGAGTAGGCGAGCTTTTTCCGGCACCATGAACAAATTACCAATTCCTGCCCCAACCAGCAGAGGGCGCTGCATCAGCTGTGCCCTCTGCTGGTTTGATTGTTTATACTACTAAACAAGTAAACGAAAAAACATGTTTTAGGGCTACACACTTTTATTTATTTTTTAAAGTTTTAAACCTTTTTTAATTTTTCTTAATTTTTTTTCAATGTGTAGTTTGAAAATGAAATTTTGATAGATGAAAATGTACCAGAAAGGATGACTGGGCCAAATTCCAGCTCTCTAGGACGTATGTAACCTAGAAAACGAACGGCTCAGAGATTTGAAACGGGATAAACAAACAAAGTTCAGATGAAGTGAAATAAAAGTTTGTAAAAAAGAGGAATTAAATATCGCTTTGTAGATAACCTTCATGTGCAGGCTAAGTCAACGTGACTGTGTATGCGTAGTTAAACTAATGTATAACCTCATGAAGTATGGTGAGGCCTTCAATTGGGATGACACATTCCAGCAGAAAGGAACTGTTGGCTTTGAGTACAAGAAGTCATTTCCATCAATATGGATGATCATTCCTCACTCAAAGTGACCGCAAAACCTTGTGGTTCGAGAAGGTCACAACGACACTCATCATCGGGATCGACAAATTGTGCCAGTACCATTACCAGACTGAAACACAACTTGTGCCAATTCCATTACTGGACTGAACAGCATTACCAGGCAGGAACTGCATGGTAATGCAGACAGCCGGTTTGACAGGCCTGTCCTGAACAATTCAAGAATTGTAGCAGGAAGGAGCAAACACAAGCTCCAGCAAGCATGGAGAGCTTGGCCTACCGGATGTTATATAAGCAGAACGCGAATCAAAACAATGGATTCATCATTTGCAGATGAGTGCAATCCCATCCTGTAAAGCCATGTTGGGAGAAAGTGTCCAAGACAGTCTGCATATGTAGGTGATGAGATGATAGGATTAAAACTGAGCTCAAACTACTGTCATCACAAAAATGGAAAGGATGCATTTCTCCGAGAGATAAATGGCAGCATCTCCAGCAACCATTTTGAGAGGATGCATGAATATTTCTACTAGGCCTTGATGCACTTTAATTTTGAAGACTCGTGCATATTTACGAAGACCATTTACAAAGCCAATAGTCCCATTTATACCGATACTGTACATCTGATTGTCCAATGGCACCGATTAGACTGGCCATGAAGTTCCCTTTAGATCCACTTTGAATAGCCATGAGCAGGTGTTTGAGAGGCAATATTTACCTGCTCAAATACCCGCGATCCTATTGGAAGTTTAAGGAGCAGTCGGATAGGCGTTCGGAACTGTCATCAAACCAGATTGCCAGCTGTGTGTTCCCTGTAGTATTTTATGGAGTTTCTGTAGCAACTCCTATTCAACCACACCAAGCAAATGTGAAGAGGGAAGGTTGGGATTGCTAAAAAGTGTAGGACAAGCAATTCAGCCATTTTCACAGAGCCTGGTGTTGGCCAAGGGTGCTGGGTTGGGATCCTAGGATCCTGGGTTCGAATCCCGGTCGATCGCTGAATTATCGCTGAATGATCGTCAACCAGGGTGATTGACTCAGCCTGTCATCCTTCCGAGGTCGGCCAATTAACTGGTAAATCCCTGTGTGTCGCAATAGGCGACTAACAGGGTTGGCGGCAGGAAGGGCATCCGACCATAAAACATTCCTTCAAAAAATTTCTTGTCATTGCAATTTCTTGTAATTGTAATTTCGTGTAATTATAATTTCTTGTAATTGTAATTTCTTGTAATTGTAATTTCTTGTAATTCTAATTTCTTGTAATTCTAATTTCTTGTAATTCTAATTTCTTGTAATTCTAATTTCTTGTAATTCTAATTTCTTGTAATTCTAATTTCTTGTAATTCTAATTTCTTGTAATTCTAATTTCTTGTAATTGTAATTTCTTGTAATTCTAATTTCTTGTAATTCTAATTTCTTGTAATTGTAATTTCTTGTAATTGTAGTTGTAATTTCTCCTTAAGCGGGTGTCATAAGGTGCAACGAGCCCTCCCAGGGCCCAAAGTATCCCTCTTCCTTTTACTGGGATCACGTTTCAACTTGAACTTGTGATGTTTTGACTCTGGAGCATCTTCTGTTCTCGCAACTTTGTCCCAAGGGCTCTTTTAAAGATTGTCGCTGTACTCCGGACAACCTTGAATTGTAGTTCCTTTTTGCAGTATTTCATGGTATTGCTTTGTAAATCTCAGTGACTTTCTGCTTTATCACTGCAGGTGCTCCGACTATCACCGACTGACACTACGTCGGACTCTTCAGATTCCGGGTTCTATTCACTTCCTTTTTCAGTTCCTGGAACTTGGACATTTTTATATTCCTACTTATACAGGCCAAAGTTATTTTTTTCTGGTTTTTTTTTTGGTATACAAAAATATACATATATTTTTGTATACAAGACCGAGGCTCATGTAAGAGCTAACATTAATCACAAAAGGACAAACGGACACATAAAACATAAGATAAAGGGAGCGGGAGACAAGATTGGGAGAGAGAGGGAAGCACACAAGTACAACAGTAGAAAACAGGGAGATCTGTGGGAGGGAGAGGGCTTTGGGGGAAGAGGCACGGGAAGGGGGGGGGGGGGGGAGATGTATAAAACATGGATAGTGCTAGGACTTCCAGGAAAGAAGTCGGAATTTCAAAAAAGTGTTTCAGGGGTGAATTAACGGGGGTAGAAAAGATCAAGGTTTTGGATGGGGGAAGATAAGACATGGTGGTGAACAGCTGTTTTAAAGACCTGGAGGGAGGCATGGGATTGAAGAGAGTGAGGGAGTTTGTTCCAGAGGCGGGCGAAAAGAGGAATGAAAGAGTGAAGGTGAATAGAGAGTCTCGATTTTGGCAGTTTAACCATAAGAGGGTTGCTGGCAGATCTTGTGCGACCTGCAGGAATATTTGGGGGACAGAGCACAGACAGAGAGCTGGGGGAGAAAGGCCGGAGAGGAGTCGGTAGAAGACGGAAAGACCACCAACCTGCCTGCATTGGGTTAGTGAAGGGCCCTAAATTAATTATTATTGGGATTGGGACTAAATTGGGATTGCCCTAAGTTAGCAATGCCACACTTTTCCTCTTAACCACATTTTGCTAGACCACAATTCAGTGTGCCAATGCTGAAAAAAAACGATGTCCTCAATCGGTTGAAGAGTCATGCATTTACCTTTAGATGCGAGAAATGCTACGAAATGACAAGTTAAACGATCTTAGCTGTAATTCTTAACTGATTTCTGGGGGACATTGAGTGGTTGTGTTCACCGTTTACGCTTCCACATAACATTATGCATATTGACATTTGACCCAGAATTTGTACATTTAAAACTTTGTGACAGTGCGCATTTACTAAAAGCTATTTCCGATGAGTTCTATTAAAATCACTCACAGAAATTGACATAATTTCTTTGGCTTTTCTTTGATAGCTCATCATTCCCACATCGTAATTCGCCAATTTGTGCATCAGCCGTCTCCTCATCCATGACCCGTATTTTAACGCAAAATGTGCCAAAGCATCCGGTTCTTCACCCCACGGACGGTTGTAATTCTGAGCTAAATTCCAACTTTTTAACTTTACAGATTGAACCCAAAGCACAGCTTTGCAACTGCCTGTTGGCGAAAAAGATGTCCATGTAAAATGTTGGGCTGTAATCCGAACAGGTCTCCCATTTGTTCAAATCACCTGCAGTGCTCCGTAGGAGCCGTGGAAGTGAAAAAGGTCCGCTGCTCTGGCTCCGACAAATTGATGTAGAGGGAGAAAAAAACAATCGATGCAAGCATTAAAGAGATCCAGGAGAAGTGTGGCACGAAATATGATAATGACGTTATTAATGATCGTTTATGTATCATTTTTCCAGAAAAACCACAGCTGAGCACTTTCAAAAAGGAAGTTGTGTTTAAAACAAGAGTGAGAAGAGAAACAAGTATATCGAGGTATATATAATAATGATATGCACCTATATAGTACAATACTAGATCTATAAGTTCACCTTTTCATATTTATATATATGAAACCTTCCTCATATGTGGTGACTTCAACTGTCATCATGCCACCTGGTTGGGTGTGGGTTCCTCTCTCACTAGTCATGGCACCTCTGCAAAGGACTTCTGTGACTCACTGGGATTGACACAATCTGTCAATTTCCCGACCCGGATCTCAGCCAATGGAGTATCTTCTCTTCTAGACTTGGTTATGACAAACTTCCCTGCTAATGTCTGCTGCTCTTCTTCTGCTCCAATCGGTTCTTCTGATCATGTGCTTGTCAAAGTGGACATCTCTCTGGCCATTCTCAGAGAGCCTCCTCAGCGTCGGCGAGTCTGGCATTTCACTCAGGCCGACTGGGACGGTCTTCAAGCAGCCATCAATCGTCTGGATTGGTCTCCCATCTCCACTGCCTCTGACATCAATTCTTCCTGGGAATTCTTCCAAAGCAAACTGATCTCTCTCATGCACAGATTTATCCCATCTCGCCTTCAATTGTCTTACCCTTCCTCCCGTCCATGGTACACTGAATCTTGTGGTGAGGCAGTTGCCCTGAAACAACTTGCCTTTGCCTCTTGGAAGGCTAATCCAACTGAAGGAAATCTCAGTTCCTTCCACCAAGCTCGGAACAAGTGTGTGTCTACCCTCAGGAGTGCCAGGAAGCACTATCTCTCCTCACTCAAGAATGAACTCTCAAACCTGTCTCCTTCCTCCAAATCCTGGTGGCGTCTGGTCAAATCCGTTTCTGGTGTTTGTTCCCCCTCCATCCCCTCCCTTACCTCAAATGGCCACACAGTTGACATCGCACGTGACAAAGCCGAATGCCTCAACTCTGTGTTCGCCTCGAAATCCTTAGTCCCAAACCCATCTCTCTCTGTTCCCACCTTTCCCAGTCGAACCCAACTGCTCCTGGACTCTGTGTCCTTCTCTCCTGACAAGGTGGAGGAGTTTTTGTCAAACCTCGACTCTGATTCTGCAACTGGACCAGACGGCATCAGCCCACGGGTCCTAAAATCCTGCTCTGCCGCTCTATCTCACCCTCTCTCTGTTCTTTTCACCCTATCTTTTGCTCAAGGTCATCTGCCAGCATCCTGGAAATCAGCTAACATTACCGCTTTACACAAAAAAGGTGCAAAAACAGATCCTTGCAACTACAGACCAATCAGCCTGCTCCCAATTATCAGCAAAGTCATGGAATCCATCATTGCTTCGGATATGAAATCTTTCCTCTTCTCCAATGGCTTGATCTCTGATCATCAATTTGGTTTCAGACCAGGTCACTCTACTCTGGACATGCTGCTTCTGCTGTCTCAACAATGGATGGAGGTCCTCAATGCCAAACAGGAAATCAGAGCTGTCTCCCTTGACATATCAAGGGCCTTTGATACGGTCTGGCACCCAGCTCTGCTCACCAAACTCTCCTCCTATGGTATCCATGGAAATCTCCATGCATGGCTTGCGGACTTCCTCTCTGGTCGTAGTCAACGTGTGGCCCTGAATGGATTTCTCTCATCTCCCCTTCCTGTTCAGGCTGGAGTTCCCCAAGGAAGTGTGCTGGGCCCTGTGCTTTTTCTGGTCTTTATCAATGATCTCTCTGACTCTCTGGAAAATCCTCTCTATCTCTTTGCTGATGACTCCACTCTCTGCCGCTCCATTCCTCTTCCCTCAGATCGGCAGTCTGCAGCCTCCTCACTCTCTGAAGACCTGGACAAAATCACAGACTGGTCAAACAAGTGGAACATGTCTTTCAATCCTGCCAAATCTCACTCTCTTACTATGTCTCTCCGAAAAGATCGACTGGACAACCCTCCCATCTACTTTCTCAACAATCCTCTCCAAGAAGTTCTGTCACTCAAGCTTTTGGGTCTCACTATCTGCCATGATCTTTCTTGGGAAAACCACATTTCCAAGCTGGCCTCCAAAGCCAGTCGCCGACTGGGCATCCTCCGTCGTGCGAAGTCCTTCCTCGGCACACCTGAGCTCCTCACCACATACAAGGCTTTCATCCGCAGCTCAATGGAATACTGTTCTCCCCTATGGGCTGGTGCTCCTGCCTCACACCTGGCTCGGCTTCACGCTGTTGAATCCAAAGCTTTCAAAATCATTGGAATCTCCCGCGATGAAGCTATCTCTGAGGGCCTTTCACTCACTCACCGCAGGCAGGTAGGTGGTCTTTCTGTCTTCTACCGACTCCTCTCCGGCCTTGCTCCCCCAGCTCTCTCTGTGCTCTGTCCCCCAAATATTCCTACAGGTCGCACAAGATCTGCCAGCAACCCTCTGATGGTTAAACTGCCGAAATCTCGGCTCTCTGCTCACCTTCACTCTTTCATTCCTCTTTTCTCCCGCCTGTGGAACAAACTCCCACACTCCCTTCAATCCCTCTCCTCCCTCCAGGTCTTTAAAACAGCTGTTCACCACCATCTCTTATCTTCCCCCATCCATAACCTTGATCTTTTCTACCCCCACTAATTCACCCCAGATCCACCTTGTTTGAAATTACAACTTATTTCCTGGAAATCCTGGCAGTGTCCATATGTTTATACCTCTCCCACCCCCCCCCCTTCACATGCCTCCCCCCTTCACATGCCTCCCCCCCTTCACATGCCTCCCCCCCCTTCACATGCCTCCCCCCCCAAAGCCCTCTCCCTCCCACAGATCTCTCGATGTCTCCATGTCTCTCGGTCCCTGCTCTCAAATGTTGTGTTTGTGTCCTTCCCCCTCTCTCCCCATCTTGTCTACCGCTCCCGATGTTATTTGTTTTATGTGTCTGTTTGTCTTTCTGTGTGATAAATGTTCGCTCTTTCACGAGCCTCGATCTTGTATACAAAAAAAAATATATATATATATATATATACTGTATATGTGACAAAGAGCAGAAATTCCACAATACGAGCAGGTTGACTCATTT
Source organism: Myxine glutinosa (assembly GCF_964187855.1). NCBI lineage: Eukaryota > Metazoa > Chordata > Myxini > Myxiniformes > Myxinidae > Myxine > Myxine glutinosa. Next base: position 44,315,447 of record NC_136274.1, read on the forward strand.
GCATTAAATAGATAATCGGAAGAAATTAAATAAGTCGTGGACGTAGCTTCAAGACGATTGATCTTTAATTTTCAGACAAGCTATCGACCAACAGGTATTTTCAACTAAGTTGAACTCGAGGAGGCATAAGAAGAAGACCTGTTGGTCGAAAACTTGTCAGAAAATTAAAGATCAACCGTCTTGAAGCTACGTCCACGACTTATTTAATTTCTTCCGATTTTATATATATATATATATATATATGAATGGGGGGAGGGAGGAAGGCAGGAGAGGATGTGGGGTGTACAAGATGGATACAGTATGAAACTCTCAGGAGAGAAAAACTGGAGACTTGGAAGGAGGAGGAATTGGAGTGGGTGAGGGCTGATGCTAACTGCTAGCTAATGTATTAATGGTGTGTGTGTATGTGTGTGTGCGTGTGTATGTGTGTGTGCGTGTGTGTGTGTGTGTGTGTGTGTGTGTGTGTAAGGAAAGTTATAAATATATGATAACACATTAAATCCTATTGCGAGTAAAGTTGGGATAAGTGATGTTGCATTGATGAGTTGACTGACTGCCTGGACGCAACTGAGGTTGTGGATCTACTGATGTACCATCTATTGATGTGGATCCATGATCGAGGTTGTGGATCCGCCGTTTGGAGAGGTCCTGGGCTGAAAGGATCGAAACCTCGAGGAAGAACGGTGCCCAGCTGATGATCCATGCAGTCGGGAAACTAGTCAGTTGCTTACGGGTTAAAGATCTTGCTTTAGGTGGAGAAACTATGTTTGAGGTTTACAATTTAAATAAAGTTGACTATGGGATGTTGTAAAATTAACATCATTTTCAACAATCCTTTAAATTATTTAAGTTTAGGAACAACCGATACTGTACAATTAATTAAGTGTGTGTGTGTGTGTGTGTGTGTGTATGTGTGTGTGTGTGTGTGACGTGCACGAGAGCCAACATAGATTCACCTCTGGCCTTTGTATCAATCTACCTATTAATTATAAATGAACTTTTAAACAATACATAATTTACCAGCCATGAATATATTTGCATAATTGATCATGAAGGATTTGGCATATAATTTTTCTACCTCATTAAATGCAGCCCAAATTATTATTATTTTTACATTTTACATTTTTATGCCTCCGCCCACGAAGTCGGAATGACGATTTCCACCAGGAATGACGAAGTTTTCAGGCTGTCCGTCCTTCTGTCCGTCTGTCCGTCCGTGATATGTTTTCGTTACCGTGATAACTTGAGAACGGCTGAAGGGATCTTTGTCAAACTTGGTGCAGGTATGTATAATGAGGTAAAGATGAACTTGTTCAATTTTGGGGTCACGAGGTCAAAGGTCAGAGGTCATGTTAGGTTAGAATTAGCTTGCCGCGCCAACTCGTGAACCAGTGATGGGATTTTGAACAAACTTGGTGTAAGTATATATGATGCAAAGATGAACTGATTAGATTTTGGAGTCAAGAGGTCAAAGGTCAGATGTCAATGATGTCATGTCAGGTAAAAATGTGCTGACTTGAAAACAGCTGAAGGGATTTAAATCAAACTTGGAACAAGTATTATAATGATGTAATAATGTGGACGGAGGCATATCGGTCGATGTTGTGATGTCGAAGAGTGTCGTTCTCGTTTTTTTATAATTTTTAACTGTAACATTGTTTGGGTAGGGTAATGATAAGTAAGTGATAAGATCATGTAAGATAAGTGAAGAGGCATGTTGGATTTTGACTTGGCATATCTGTCCATTCACCTCTAGATAAGACAAGGGAAATGAGGAATCATGTGACACGATCATATTGGTTTTCACACTTTCAGACAAAGGGCTTATATACGGTATAATGGTGTCACAATGTCACGTGTGAATTTGAATCAAGTAAAACATATATCCTTTTTCCAGGTGACTACCTGGTCTCGCCATTATAATAAACCAATACATCGGCAACCGACGATGCAGGATGACCCTTTGGCAATCGTCGGGAAAACTAAGATAAAGTGTAAATATCTGGTGACGAAAGAAATGATTTTTTTTTGTTCATTCAATGTAATAAGTCATGTAATTTGACAATACTGGTGACGTAAAATAATATGACTAAAAAGTAGAGTGAAATGGATGGAGCACCATTGCAAATCTCCACACTTCCCACCTAAAGCAAAGTTGAAAGATGGCAAAAGGTTCCACCAGGAATAACCCAATATCAAATGAGAGTTCTATTTTCAAGCGGTGAAGCCGCTTCAATATTTGGCTGTCCTGCCTTCGATCCATCCATCAAAATACCAAAATGAAGGAGAAGAACCTTTCTGACCAACCATGCATTTAACTCTAAAGGGTTCTAAACTGTAATTCTAGAGGGTTCTAAAGTGTAATTCTAGAGGGTTCTAAAGTGTAATTCTAGGGGGTTATAAAGGGTAATTCTCGAGGGTTATAAAGGGTAATTATAAAGGGTTCTAAAGATTAATTATAAAGGGTTCTAAAGTGTAATTCTAGAGGGTTCTAAAGTGTAATTATAGAGGGTTCTAAAGGGTGACTCTAAGGGGTTCTAAAGGTGAATTCTAAAGGGTTCTAAAAGTTAATTCTAAAATGTTCTAAAGTGTAATTCTAGGGGGTTCTAAAGTGTAATTATAGAGGGTTCTAAGGGGTGATTCTAAGGGGTTCTAAAGTTTAATTCTAAAGGGTTCTAAAGTGTAATTATAGAGGGTTCTAAAGGGTGATTCTAAGAGGTTATAAGGGTGAATTATAAAGGGTTCTAAAGGTGAATTCTAAAGGGTTCTAAAGATTCTTTCTAGAGGGTTTGAAAGTGTAATTCTAGAGGGTTCTATAGGCTAATTATAAAGGGTTCTAAAGTATAATTCTAAAGGGTTCTAAAGTGTAAATATAGAGGGTTCTAAAGTGTAATTATAGATGGTTTTTAAGGATGATTCTAAGAGGTTCTAAAGGTGAATTCTAAAGGGTTCTAAAGGTGAATTCTAAAGGGTTCTAAAGATTACTTCTAAAGGGTTCTAAACTGTAATTATAGAGGGTTCTAAAGGGTGATTCTAAGAGGTTCTAAAGGTGAATTCTAAAGGGTTCTAAAGATTAATTCTAAAGGGTTCTAAAGTGTAATTCTAGAGGGTTCCAAAGTGTAATTCTAGTGGGTTCTAAAGGCTAATTATAAAGGGTTTTAAAGGCTAATTCTAAAGGGTTCTAAAGGGTAATTCTGAGGGGTTATAAAGGGGAGTTATAAAGTGTTCCAAAGGTTCATTCTAAATAGTAATTCTAAAGGGTTTCATTCGTTTCTAGGCTTTGCCTATTTCATATTTAAAATGTCAACCTGAACCACTTCCTTTGGAAACGGGTATGATTTTTTTTCTCTCCCATTTTGACCCCTGTAACCACAAGTCCCCACCCCCTGAGGCATGGAATGGGGGTCAAAATAAAAAAATCGTTTGATCATTTATGCCCCCCCCCAATGTTGATTGCATAAACAAAGTTTCATTCGAAAATTGTTCATAAACATGCCGGTAATTGCAATTTTTGTTTTTTGTCCCTGCCCGAGGGGACGGGACCAAAAATGACACTACTCTTGGACCTTTCTGCCATGTGGTGATCATAACTACCAAGTTTGGTGAATTTCCGCACAACCGTTTTGGAGGGGATAGCATGACGGACAGATAGACAGATGGATCCAATTACAATATACCCCATTTTCTTTTTTCAAAAAGTGTGGCGATAATAATTAGCAATTGGGAAAGTTGGTACAAAACGAATAATATCGATGGTGAAGAGCGAATAGATCTTCAAATTTTACAGCAAAGAGGGGTCGCCAAAAGGCTAAATTCTTGAGTGGAGAATCAATGAAGATGAACATTCATTTGGTTCAGTGTTTGGCAAAGGAGACCAATCTGAAGAATTCGAATTAGCCATCTAAAGTGCTGGAGACTCCATCGATGATGCCAAGATGAATTCCCTGCAACAACTTCGCACTGAAAACAGCCGCCATCTTGTCTCTCACATTGCCACTGCCGAGGACCAAACACAGCTCCGTAACCAAACTGCAGTTACAGTCAGGTTCACTATGTTTTTTCGTTCAAAATCATGGTAGATTAGCAAACCTATACATTTTTGGAAACGTTATTACATGGAAAATCTGAAAATCAATGTTTACATTTGCCAATTCCGACCAATTCGATTCGACCAATTCGACCATTCGACCAATTCGACCATTCGACCAATTCGATTTGCCAATCAATTTGACCGACCTTTGCTTGTGTGGAACGGACTGTGAAAACGATGCGGACTATATTGTCGGATACGACACACAGGACAGTGATGACGAACTCTAAATGGCATATTCTGTAATCGTGTATGTTTGATGCCATTGACTGCCTGTGTATATTTTGTCATTGACTGCCTGTGTAGATGTGAAGTTATACTGACTGCATGTGTATATATAATTTTGCTGACTGCCTGTGTATGTTTGGTGATAGGAATTATTGTGACACATTTTGATGTTATTAACTGCCTGTACAAAATGATAACATGTATTTGATTATGCAACTTATCGCGAATATAAAGACAGTATTTTGCAATTCAAAACCTTTGATTCGTGTCTTACCATTCCCCATAGCACTAATTTGATACTTTCATTGGATTCCTTGTCCCTGAAAATATAGGTTTAGTATATTTTTAAAAGTTTTTAGGGTAATTAGAGGCAGAAATAGAACAAAATATGTATTTTACAGTGGCCATTTTGAAAATCCAAAATGGCCGCCATACAGGTATCTCTCCAAATGTAAACATTGATTTTTAGTTTCCTTATGCTATAACCTTTCCAAAATGTATAGGTTTGCTAATCTACCATGATTTTGAACGAAATATAATTTATTTACATAGTGAGCCTGACTATTATCCTGATGCCTCCTCCAGTGGGAGGTTTTGTAAAAAGATGGGCAGAGGGTAAAGCTACGGCAGAAAAATGTGATAACTGCATCACGTGGTGTACCCTTTGTGAACGAAGGGAAAAAGAAAAGGAATATATCCATAGGCCCCTATGGCGGACCATCAACTGACATCAATAATAAATCTTTCTTTGTGTTGCCTTAAGCAGAAAAGCTATTGCACTGAACCGCTGGATGGCATTGGGCCCCACACCATAATCTTTTCTTTTCTCCACTCTGAAATGCTCTGCTTTTCTGAGAGCACAATCATCTCGAGTAGAGTTTGCACCGACCATGATCAGTATCTTCCATGATCAGTATCTAACAGCCTCCTCGAAAAACCACCAAATAATTTTGAGAAACACAAAACAGCAAACAATTATATATTAATCACGAATTCAAATCAAGAAGTTTATATACAATAAAAACCACCGTTTAGAGGCCATTTTCCCCCGCAAAGCGGGGGTTGGCCTTTTCGGGGACCGTGGTAGTTGTTGTTTTTTGGTCCCCTTTTTGAAGCAATGTTTTACGGCCGGATGCCCTTCCTGACGCCAACCCTTTTTGCCGCCTTCAACGACAAACAGGGAATTACCAGTGAACTGGTACTCAATCTCAACTGGGTTTAGTCGGGGAACAACTGTTCGGCCGCGGTACCTCCGCTCGGTAAATAACATCTAATCCGCGGACCGTAACAATTGGTGTCTGGGAGTGAGATACGAGGCCCGAACCAAATTTTTAAAACATCTAAGTTTATATACAATAGATGTCTTAAATTTGGAAAAAAAAGAATGTGGCCTTGATTTTATTTTGTGCTCACAGCAGGAGCACCGAGATGTATAACCAAAGGAGAACGACACAACGCCAGGAAAACCTGACTACTCAGCAAACTTTTCGCCTCCAAATTGCTTAATCATTCGTATCTTGGGTCTGAAGGGTCGGAGGACTCAGCAGTTTTGCAGAATATTTCCAACCTTAAGTCGTGCTTTGAGATAGAGCACTCCCTGCACCCCTGACGAGACAACTGCCCACCCAGCCGGTAAATTGGCACTGGTTGGGCAACCCTTGCAGAGCCAGAGCACCACGAATCTTGGATTCACATCACTTACCGTCGCTGAAAAAACACATACGACTTAATGCCTTCCACATTATCGATTCACGAGGTGAATTTTTTTTATCTTGAATCAAATAAGTTGAAGGTTGTGATAACATAATGCCAATAAATTTAATGTCGTTTCCCTGCTGAAAACTATATCTACCATATAAAACACTATATACCATAAAACACTATATAAAACACTATATCATATGCTGAAAACTATATATATATATATATATATATAGGGTTCTAAATTTAATGTCGTTTCCCTGCTGAAAACTATATCTACCATATAAAACACTATATACCATAAAACACTATATAAAACACTATATCATATGCTGAAAACTATATATATATATATATATATATAGTGTTATATATATATATAACACACACACACACACACACACCATTTGAGATATTAATTGTTTTCTTGTGATATGATCATTTGGTGATGTCAAGGCTTGTGACCAATGAATACCCAAAGGTGACTCCTCTCGGGCAGGTTGCTCCTCCCCATTCCCAGATCGCACGTTATCGTTACTCAAAATGTCCTGAAGCCCCACGGGCTGTCGTTTAAGATTCGTGAGGCGGCACGGCAAGGAAAATACTACATGACATCGATCGGCATTGCGAGGAAAGAGTAAACATGATATAGTGGGGTGATGTGTCGCGTTGGCAACAAGCAGACGGTCAATCCCTTTGCTATGCACCGCTCCGTCTGTTATAGGGCTGCGGATGCATTTATGGCAATAGTCCGCTAACTCACAAACAAACGTCAAAATTATGTAAATAAGCATCTCATGTCCATGGCCTGGAAGTCCTGGCAGTGTCCATTTGTTTTATACTTCGACCACCCCCCCCCCCCTTCCCATGCCCCCTCCTCCAAGCCCTCTCCCTCCCACAGATCTCCCGATGTCCCTGTTCTCTACTGTTGTACTTGTGTGCTTCCCTCTCTCTCCCCATCTTGTCTCCCGCTCCCTTTATTGTTTTATATGTCCGTTTATGTTTTTTGTGATTAATGTTAGCTCTTACACGAGCCTCGATCTTGTATCCAATAAATAAACAAATAAATAAATAAAAGGTGAAAATTTTGCAGCACGTTAAGTTTTTTGTTTTCAAAGTGTAGCTCATGAAAGAACAAAGTGATAGCTTGATGTATATAATGCAATGTATTGAGGACAGTGTGATGACAAATGTATAAACAAACAGGAAGAGGACAGTGCAGGAAACGTTGCAACCTGAAAATAAATTGGGAGAGGTAAGGGAGAGTTAATGAGACCAGAAATGATCACAAGTGGGGAAGGGTGATGACCCGAGGTGGGCAGGTGGATTGTGGCTCTGGAGGGAAGCGTGTGAATGAACGGACTGAAGAAATATGATTCACAAGTGGGAGAAATGAGGAATACGGGAGTAGAAAGGAACCTGGATATTGGGTGTTTTACAATGAAGAGGTTGCTGTGGGAATGTGTGTGAAATAGCTTATTCCACTGCATTGCAAGACAACAACCTCCATCAACTATTGAGTGGTGATATTAATACTTGCCAGACTTTCCAAGTGGGAGTTTTAGATATCCAGTAATGGTGAACAACCATTGGGTATTGAATCAGGGGGGGGGGGGGAGTGGGGGGAATAAATGGATATTTAACAACTCCATCAAAAAGTGACTACATGTATGAAACAATATGGACGTGTTCAGGTCATTGTCGTCGTTGTTCGTATGCGGCACGGGGCTGCAGGTTACCACCAGTTATCTTAAAACATCCACCAACAAGCTCCGGCAGATGGGACGGCCAGGTTAACGTCCATCTCAGGGATACCCATTGATGAATCTTCCTGTCTGTGAACAACGAGGATGGTGGTTGATAGCTCAGTTGGGATTCAAACCCAGGCTCGCCGGTTCAGAGGCAAGTGCGTGTACCTCTAGGCTGTCCTACAGCCCACGTGTTCAGGTGTACTTCAAGGATGCACTTTTGCAGTTATATCTGAATGTACCGGGGACAATTGACCCACCAATGAGCTCTCGGCAAAAGTGAATGGGCAAGTCGCATTAATCGGAATGATTGCTCTCACCCCACTCCCTCTTCCAAGAGGATTATGTAAAGGCCCGGAATATGTCTTGCTTCTCCCAGTTGAAGCCACTCTCTGGTAACCATCGGATCTCCGACATTTTGCTCTCAGAATAAAATATGCAGTTGATTTTTGTTTTTATTGCAACTTTGCAATCACTACACTTTTTGAACGGTCATTGCTGTGGGAAGAAAGTCCCTTTAGCTGTTGGATTCTTACACATAGAAGCAGATGGAGATTACTTTAGCAAGCAAAGCATGAAAGTAAAGGATCAGCCATGCCCTGAGGCTCAAAAAATATCGACACCATGTTGTGTTGCAAAATTTCCTCTTTCAGCATGGAATCTTTCCTTCTACCTTCTTTCCTTTTCCTCCTAAAATTTCTGCCTGTTTTTTTCCCCTCAATGCCATTTATATTTTCGATTTTACATCAGTATTGTGGTGGGAGGCCTTTTCGTGCATGTCAGTTTCTTCTGCTGGTGCATATATCTTTAGTTGTTGTGCAAAGAAGTGTATGCGTCCCATGGCGTAGTGAATAGGATGCCCGCCTCGAAAGTGAGATGACCCGGTTTGATTTCCTGACAGGGCCAGTCCATAGGCAAGTTTCCTTCCTCCCAGTACTTACATTTCCCTAGCAGTAAGTAGCAACCCTGTTGTTGTCGATTGGCGGATCGCTTTCCAGTGAAATGGTTCTGCCACTGCTGATAGAAAGTGACATTTTCCTTCTTGGATATTCCTCGACACAAGGTTACTCTGCTTGCTGTCTCAGACTGTGCTTGGTATGCAGGGAACAGTGCCTAGTAGGCGAATATACACTGCAAACAAATGCATGCACCCAAGTACTTGCATGTCTTGTGTGGACAGCTATCTTTGGATATGAAGGACAACTATCATTCTAATTGCTAGTTTTTTCCCCTTTAAACTCAGCCTCCATCTAACAAATCATGGTTATAACGATGCAGATTAATAAGACGGTGACAGACATAGCCCATCTAGGTCGAGGCAGCTTTCAACTAGAAAAGTCCTAATTAGGGGCTCATGTGCAAATTTTATGAATAATGGGTTCAAATTTCCCCCAAGTTCTTCCGAAAAATAGGAAGAGAACTAATGATGCAAGGTGGTCAATCCTGTACTTGACCCATACAGAAATGCCAGGCAACTGGCATCAACTCCTACAAAGGATACTAAAGGAACTATAACATTCAAAAAGAAGTTTGAACGGGACCAAACATTAGCAAACGATAAGTAATATTGAAGATATTGTTACGTTTGTGGGGGTAGGCATGAAATACCTCATAGGAAAGGCAGAATTGTTTGGATTAGCACGCTCCGAATGTCGCGAAGAAGAAGAACCCATCTCAATGTACAAGAGTAGGCCGTCTGTCCGGGTAAGAGCGTTTGCACGTCTCCATACAAAGGGGTGGAGCTTGTGTTAAAAAGATAGGGACTTAAAGATTAACTCCCCAGTGTGTAGTTGCCCTTGGTAATTTCTCCCAATGTTGTTTTATTACAAATAAAAAGCCATGCCACAAATAAAAGGAAATATTACAAATAAAAGCAAGGAAACCCCGACGTCATTTAAACATTCCCGAACGACAACTGGACTTCACCCCCCCCCCCTCCCCACACCCCCCCCCCCCCATGACTCGTAACGAAGAGGCCGTGCCCCGGCCTTCGTGATTGGTGGAGGCGCGATGGGATGATTGAGGAGCGCTCGATGATTGGACAGAGTGTGAAGTCAGCATGGAACATTTGAGAGCTGGAGGAAAAAAGACGCGGTCTGGCCATCTTGGTCTCTCTTGTCCTGAGTTTGGTTGTGGGCGGCCTCATCTCTCTATCTTCCTCTCATTTTGTCTTGGTCGTGCTGGGAAACGGCTGTGGTTGTGCTGCGTCCTTTCGTGAAGCCTTGGATAGTAACGGAGGAAGAAGAAGCCATCCCGTCGATCTCTTTGTCTCGGTGCCTTGGTGGAAAGCGGGTGTGGGTTATGCTGGTGCGTTTTGGTTGCATGTGCGCCTGTGAGGAGGAGGAATACGGCGGCAGTTTGCGGAGCTCTTGGCGTGTCAGTCGGAGGGAGACAAAAGCAAATGGGGACCGGCCACACAAAATCACCTCACGTTCGTGGCGACTCGAAGAGGAAGAGGAGCTTCGCACCAGCGTGCGGCTGCGGGCCACTTTGTGCTGCCGGCTTCATTCGACGCCCTCCCTTGAACAACAACGCCAAAAGTGGGGTGCCTGGACCATCAGTCATTTCAAGCTGATGCAAAAGTTTACTTTTTGGTATCACCTTGAAGGTTAGGATCTGAATAACAATTTTGGTCTGAGTGGACAACGATCAGCCCCCATTGGGGCACTTGGGGGCATGGGGGGTGCCTGACCCCACCGTGAGAGGATTGTGAAAAGTTCAAACTGTCTTAACTTTTTATACGGATGATCCGATCTGAACATATTTGTTATCAGCAGCTTTGTGATGAAGAGTAACAATCTCATTTCTAAGAATTTTGCCTCTAGAGGCCACAGTGTTGACGGTATCAGCGTAAATCAATAAAAAAAACATGTTATTGTACACCGCTCCTTTCCTATGCCATCTCCAGGCATTGCAAATCGTCATTGCCGGGCACCAAAGGGGGCTCGGCAGTGACGCACGCTGAAAGAGAGTACTCAGTTTTCACTCTGGTTTCTTGTTGTACACCGCTCCTTTCCTATGCCATCTCCAGGCATTGCAAATCGTCATTGCCGGGCACCGAAGGGGGCTCGGCAGTGACGCACGCTGAAAGAGAGTACTCAGTTTTCACTCTGGTTGTTTGTTTGTTTGCTTTCTTGTTTGTTTTCTTTCTTGTTTGTTTGTTTGGTTGTCCGGGCGATATCTCAGCCATCCTTTGAGCTAGGAAGCTGAAATTTCGGCACAATAGTGAGCAAGTCCTTTGTCAAAAACGTTTTTTTTTTTTGATTAATCAATAAATTGAGGAGTTATTTAATTATTAGCGATTAATTAAGTACTTATTTAATTAATAAAATTTCCTTTCTCTTCTGACCATTAACTCAGGCACCTTTTGAGTTAGGAAGCTGATATTTGGACATGTCAATGACCAGGTGATTTGGCTGCAAAGGATATTTTTGATTTATTAATTAATCAATTAATCGATTAATTATTTAATTATTCGATTAATGACAAAAACTTCTTTTTTTTTTTTAAGTTACAGATTCTGATGAAATAGTGGTAGTTTATGTGTTCTCTGACCAAATTGATTAATAATTTAATTTTTTTATGATTATTATTTATTTATTTTCATTATTAATCATTTATTTATTTTCTTTCTCATTTGGCCAATATCTCAGGCACCTTTTGAGCTGGGAAGCTAATATTTGGACATGAGTGACCAAGTGATGTGGCTATCAAGGATATTTTTGATTAATCATTTCATCTATTAATTATTTATTGATTAATCGATTAATTATTTATTGAGTAATCAATTAATTATTTAATTTTTTATAAATGACTTATTTAATTAAATTTCTAAAAGATACATCTTCGGATGAAGCACTAGTGGTTTAGTTATGCGATTAGCCAATTGATTATGAAAATATTTTGTGATAATCTTTTATTGATTTTAATTATACAATTAATCAATCAATTAGTGTACACCTCTCCCTCCCAATGCAGCCTCAATGAGCTGCACTCAGCGCCCCGGCAATGCCGCGCTGCAGCATATTTAATTATTTGGCATGGGGCGGTGTACTTTGAATGTATGTGTACTTGTTTTCTTTCTTGTTTTCTTGTTTTCTTTCTTGTTTGTTTGTCCGGGCGATATCTCAGCCATCCTTTGAGCTAGGAAGCTGAAATTTCGGCACAATCGTGAGCAAGTCCTTTGTCAAAAACGGTATTTTTTTATTTTTATTAATCAATAAATTGAGGAGTTATTTAATTATTAGCGATTAATTAAGTACTTATTTAATTAATCAAATTTCCTTTCTCTTCTGACCATTAACTCAGGCACCTTTTGAGTTAGGAAGCTGACATTTGGACATGCCAATGACCAGGTGATTTGGCTGCAAAGGATATTTTTGATTTATTAATTAATCAATTAATCGATTAATTATTTAATTATTCGATTAATGACCCAAATTTTTTTTTTTTTTAAAGTTACAGATTCTGATGAAATAGTGGTAGTTTATGTGTTCTCTGACCAAATTGATTAATAATTTAATTTTTTTATGATTATTATTTATTTATTTTCATTATTAATCATTTATTTATTTTCTTTCTCATTTGGCCAATATCTCAGGCACCTTTTGAGCTGGGAAGCTAATATTTGGACATGAGTGACCAAGTGATGTGGCTATCAAGGATATTTTTGATTTATTGATTCGTCATTTCATCTATTAATTATTTATTGATTAATCGATTAATTATTTATTGAGTAATCAATTAATTATTTAATTTTTTATAAATGACTTATTTAATTAAATTTCTAAAAGATACATCTTCGGATGAAGCACTAGTGGTTTAGTTATGCGATTAGCCAATTGATTATGAAAATATTTTGTGATAATCTTTTATTGATTTTAATTATACAATTAATCAATCAATTAGTGTACACCTCTCCCTCCCAATGCAGCCTCAATGAGCTGCACTGCGGTATTGCCGGGCGCCGGAGGCACCCCGGCAATGCCGCGCTGCAGCATATTTAATTATTTGGCATGGGGCGGTGTACTTTGAATGTATGTGTACTTGTTTTATGACTATTTTCATATTAATCAGCCTTGCTTTTTAATTTGGGTCACAGATCCATGACGTTTTATTCAGATCCCAACCTTCAAGGTGACACCAAAAAATAATCTTTTTCATATACTTGAAATGACTGATGGTCCACACACAAGAACGCCATTTTCATGTTGATGGCTACATAATCATTTTAATTTCGTTGATAAATATATAGCTTGCACATCTAATATTCACTCTACATGTATACAAATACATGGTGGATGCCATACATCAGAGAGATCTATATGGTGCAAGCTCACTCATCCACAACACCTGTTCGGGAAAAGGGCGTTATTATATTGTCCCCCGTCGCACAGCAGAGCCAAAGGGGGACTATGGTTTTCCCCTCCGTCCGTGTGTCCGTCCGTCCGTGCGTGCGGGCGTGCGTGCGTATGGGCGTGCATGCGTGCGTAAGCGAAGGACCGCATTCGAATTTGGTGTGTGGGTGCATCCCACGTCAAAATCCAAGATGGCCGCCGCCATGTATGTCTGATGCCATGTATGTCTGAACCCTGTGAGCTGAATATCTTGAAAAATAAGCGAAGTACCAACTTCTAATCTGGTGTGTGGGTGTATCTAGCCAAAAGGAAGAACTCTTGAAAATTGGGTCGCCACTTCAAAATCCAAGATGGCCGCCGCCATGTATGTCTGAACCTTGTGAGATGAATATCTTGAAAAATAAGCGAAGTACCAACTTCTAATCTGGTGTGTGGATGAATCTAGCCAAAAGGAAGAACTCTATTGAAAATTGGGTCGCCACGTCAAAATCCAAGATGGCCGCCGCCATGTATGTCTGAACCTTGTGAGATGAATATCTTGAAAAATAAGCGAAGTACCAACTTCTAATTTGGTGTGTGGGTGTATCTCGGCATAAGGAAGAACGCTATTGAAAATTAGGTCGCCACGTCAAAATCCAAGATGGCCGCCACCATATATATGTCTGAACCTTGTGAGCGAAATATCTCGAAAAATAAGCGAAGTACCAACTTCTAATCTGGTGTGTGGGTGTATCTAGGCACAAGGAAGAACGCTCTTGAAAATTGGGTCGCCATGTCAAAATCCAAGATGGCCGCCACCATATATATGTCTGAACCTTGTGAGCGTAATATCATATCATAGCATGTTTTCTGCGTCTTCCACTTTGTCAACTCACATCACTTCACCGACGGGGGACCTAGGCGTAATGCTTGTTTTCAAGGGTTACCTCCTCCAAGAAAGATACAAAGGCAGACCCGTACAAACATTCAGCGAAATTTGTGCCTCTTCTGTGGTGATGAAACTCATGCAGTAGACCATTCTTTCGAGAAGCTTCGCCTCACCAAAGATATTCACCACAAAGCAGTTTCATTGGGAGTGGATCATATCGTGTCACGCCTTGCAGAAGGAGATCTGGTGGCCATCGAAGCCAAGCATCATCGGAACTGCTACACTGGATTCAACCGCCAACATCATGCAATGATCCGAAGCAGGGAACAAGGCAAAGCCAGAGAAAACATCAAGGTCACCATATAAAATGAACTGCTCCAATTCATCAATGAAGAAGTCGCTGGAGGACGAGGGATTTTTGCGCTGCAAGATTTGACAGATATGATGACAGAAAGGTTGGAACAGCATGAGATCCAGAAGATGCTGAATCGCATTTGCTTGAAGGAAAGAGTACTTGAACACTTCCCTGATTTGACAGAAGAGAAAGGGATCCGAGATCGAGTATTCCTTCTTTGCTCAGACAAGGCTAGGAAGATCATCTTGGATGCCAGTCAAACACCAGATGAAGAATCACGTACTTTACTCTTGGCAGCATCAATTATACATAAAGCAGTTTTGAATCATGACACTACTTTCAATTTCAAAGGGTCATTGACCAACGGTTGTGAAGAATCAGCTGTTCCAACATGGCTGAAGTATTTCTTCCGTGAACTCCTTGCAGGACCTAAATCATCGCCTGCACAAGACAATTCCAGGAAGGTCCTCTCTGTGAGCCAACTAGCCATGCTGAATATGACTTCTCTTTCAGCAAACATGAAGTGTGAGCCTTCCCTTGCAGTGTTTTTGGCCCTCAATTTGCATTCCCAAACAAGGAGCAAGAAGCTGGTGCAACTACTCCACGAGCATTGTCTTAGTGTGTCCTATAAGAGAGTCCTCACCATGGAAGTTAGCTTTGCACGGGCTATCACAGAAGAAACAAGGGCCAACTCTAATGTCTTCTGTCCTACAAATCTGCGTAAGCATATCTTCACGGTTGCAGCTCTTGACTACCTGAATTATAATCCCACATCCAGAACAGCCACGTCATCTTTTCACGGAACAGGAACTTCAATGTTTCAGTTTCCTTCATTGGATAAACCTGGGTTGGGCCAATAACCTATACAAATTGACTCCTGGGTGCCGGAATCAGGCACCAGTGGACCCATCATGCCTCCGTCATACACGTTTGTACCACCTGTTTGCCAAAATCTTCTCACCCAACCTCCGGTAAAAGATGTACAGCCACTGTCCATGAGTTTATTTCATAAGGAGGAACAGCATGAACAGGCATGGATGACTGTGGTACATGCCAACCTGCACGGGGAATCGGAGACAGAGAAAGTCACTCTGATCATGTGGTCTTTATAACATGCTTGTCGATTAGATGCTGTTGGACCACCAGAGAAATGCATTGAAGCCCTCCTACCACTATTCCATGAGAATGCAGCTACACCAGGAATGATTTGACATGGAATGAACCTAGTGAAACAAACAACTGAGTACCTCAACCCACAACAATCTTCAGTCTTGGTAGTGGACCAACCATTTTACGACATCACAAAGAAAATGCAATGGACCTTCCCTGAAATCTTTGGAGAAGCCAAGTTTCTGGTGATGCTGGGAGGGCTCCACATCGAAATGGCTTTGTGGGCCACTATGGGAGATCTCTTACATGAGTCTGGATGGCCAGAAGCCCTGACAGAAGCAGGGATTACTAAGACAGAGGCAGCAGCCAAATCTTTTTTGAAAGCATCCGATCCAATGAGAACACGATATGCTCACCAAGTTACTGTTGTGATGCTCGACAGTCTTCTGAAACGAGCCTATGAGGACTGTGGAATCGAGATGACCTTTGAGGATTGGGTCTCGGTGGCTTACAGGGAGAAACCAACAGTGCAATTCTGGCTACTCATTCACAAGTACCAACAATTCATATTCATGTTCATACGGTCATGTCAGGAGTGCAAGTTCAAACTCATGGTCGCTACTCTCCGAAAGCTTGTACCCATATTCTTTGCCCTAGATCACCAGATTTATGCTCGGTGGGTTCCTGTCCTTATCAGAGACCTAGAACCTCTTCCGGCTATCATCCAGGAGAAGTTTGAATTAGGGAACTGGACGATAACTAGAAGCAATCGTCAAGTCTCATCCATACCAATTGATCACGCACATGAGCAGGCCAACAAAAGAGTAAAAGGAGTTGGTGGGTGTGATTGGTCTCACAGAGCTCCCTGCCATGTTAGAACGCTGGATTGTGACTGGTCCAGAGATTAGCCACATTGTTGAACAATTTACTGATGCAAATGACGATGCTGATGATGATGAGGAGCTCCCTCATCACGAGGAAATAGGTGCATCTCAGCACCGTTTTCGGCGCCACGTCACAGACCTGTTGGATGTCCTGCTTAGCAGAGGGAATCCCTTTGAGGAGAACAGTGTGGATCTGGTCACGTTAGACAACAAAGTGTGTATCAACGAGTCTGTTTCCGCCTCTGTCCGTATTCTAGAATCTAGGGGCCAAGAGCAATATGACAATTTTAGGAAAGATGTGTTTGGCTTGAATAACGTACTTCTGACAGCGCCGATCAATAAAAACAACTTGTTGCTGTTCAATGAGCAGAAAACTCAAACGAAGACAGCACTTAAGAGGAAAATACAGCACTTCAAACAACATGCAGAGTTGTATGGACAAGCATTTGTTGTGCTTGAGAGCCGAGGTGGAAATCTGGAGGATTGTTCCGCCACACATCTTCATCATCTCCACATGCACTGTCTTCTGAAGAATCTCTCAACTCCTGTAGCAATTCAGATTTATTGCCATGCATTATGGAAGCCAGTGCAACTACCGACCCAACAATAGATGAGGAGCTGGTGGCACCGGAAGTTTATGGGGTCGTCGTTATCAGCGGTGGAGCACTGGTCCACACTCTTCCTGGTACAACTGTCCAAGGCACGTCATTCGATGAATATTTCACCAAGGTTTTCTGCCCAAGGATACAGCATGACTTGAAAAGAGCAGTGAGAGTTGATATTGTCTGGGATCAGTATCGCACAATGACAATCAAAGGGGCCACAAGGAAATAACGAGGAACGGGTACATGACAACGCATGTCTGGTCGTGCCAAAGTTCCGGGAAAATTGCATAATTTTTTGGTAAATGCAGAAAACAAGAAGGAACTGTTCTCATTCCTGTCATCAAAACTTATGCAAGTACTATTCCAAGATAACAAATGTGTCCATATCACTTCAGGTGATCAAGTCCTCACTGCAGGGGATGATCCTCCTATGGGACCATACAATCACGAGGAGGCAGACACTCGTGTCCTGGTGCATCTCCTTCACGCCCTCCAATATTCCTCACTTGCGCTGGTTCATACTGGGGACACAGATGTTGTCGTAATACTTCTGAGTAATTTCCGCCACGTCATTGCTGTGAACCCAGCGGCAGAAATCTGGATTTTATTGAAAGCAGGAAAAGCAACCAAAATGATCTCCCTCAACACCATTGCCTCAAGTTTAGGAGTGAGAACGTGCAAAGCCATGGCCCTCTTCCATGCGTTCACTGGATCAGACAGCACATCTTCTTTCAAATTCAAGGGTAAGCGATACTGCTTCAAGACGAAGGACAAAGTTCCATCCCTCATGGAAGAATTTGCGACTGTCGCGAGCACCCGTTTCATATATCACCAAAGTTGAAAGAAGTGGTGATGCAATTTGTCTGGAGGCTGTACTCCAACGAATCTATCTACCGACGATAGCAACGTTGACCTAGTTCGAATGAGGGTATTCTGCCATAAGACTAGGGACGTGGAGAGAATACCCCCTCTGAGTGATGCGTTGGACCAACATCTCAAAAGGAGTGTCTTCCAAGCGAGCATCTGGACTACAGCTCACGATCCATTGGCGCCTGTCCAAAACCACAGCAATCATGGATGGATGGAGAAAGATAGCAAGCTGGTTCCCATTTGGACGACGCTGCCCCTCGCCAAGGATGTCACCGATCTCGATGTAAAATGTACTTGCACAAATATCTGTTCGTCGTGCAAGTGCAAGAAGGCTAACTTGAAATGCACACGTTTGTGCAAATGTGCTAACTAGGTGACTCAGAAATGTTCCCAAGCCAGCAAATAGTGAGTACTTTTTGCAGTGGTTTATATATTGTTTAGTTCATAAATTGGTTAGTTCATATATATATATATATATATATATATATATATATATATATATATATATATATATATATATATATATTTATATATATATATATATATATATATATATATATATATATATATATATATATTGTTTAGTTCATGTTCATGGCAAATGTCACACTCATCCCAACACTTATTAAACCATGTAACATGTTTAATGATAAATAAAAATTTTGCACAAGTATTGCTGAATAGTCTCTAAAAATAACATGTTTTTTATGGATTTACCCTGATACCGTCAACACGGTGGCCTCTAGATGCAAAATACTTAGAAATGAGGTTGCTACTTCATCACAGCTGCTGATATCAAATATGTTCAGATCGGATCATCCGTATCAAAAGTTAGAACAGTTTGAACTTTTCACATTCCTGTCATGGTGGGTTCAGGCACCCCCTGTGCCCCCCAAGTGCCCCAATGGGGGCTGATCGTTATCCACTCTGACCAAAAGTGTTGTTCAGACTCCAACCTTCAAGATGATACCAAAACGTAAACTTTTGCATCAACTTGAAATTAAAATTTTCCAATGCCGGGCACCCCACTACAAGTGCAGGCACTATAAACACCATTTTATTTTCATTAGCTTTTCCCCTGTCTGTATTTTGCATCAGAGTGGAGGGTCCCTCATTTAGGAATTTTAGTTTACCACACCTTTCGTTGTCTTTTACATTACTGTGAATACATTTCTATTTGTTGAATTTATTTCTGTCCTGGTTACCTCCGCCACCAAAGGTGGATATAGGTTATGTTATCACCCCTGTCTGTCTGTTTGTCTGTATGTGAACAAGATATCTCAAAAAGTTGAGGACGGATTCGGACAAAATGGTAGCGTATGTGACAAGGACGAAATTATTAGATTTTGGTGAAGATCCGGTTTCGGATCCGGCTAGTAGAATTTTTTAAGTGATTCTTCACCATTGAGTGATCGGGCCAAAAACGAATACATAGCAGTATATCTCAAAAAGTTATCGATGGATTTGGACGAAACTTGGTGGAGAGGTTATGTGTCTGACAAGGACGATTCTATTCGACTTTGGCGAAGATCTGAATATGGATTCGGTTACAATAATTATTTAATTTTTAAGTGCTTCTTCACCATTGAAAGATCGGGTGAAAAGCAATATTAAACATGATATTTAAAAAAGTTATGAACGCGTTATGAATAAACTTGGTGGATGAATTGGTTAGGTGTCAACAACAAGCCGATTAGATTTTGGTTTAGGTTCCAATCCAGATCCTGCCTATCAGTGGGATACAAAACGTAAATTGTTCACCAGGCGGAGGTATGTTCTCTACTGAGTGTTGTTCTTGTTTGTTTCTTTGTTTGTGCGTTCGGATTAACCCCCGTGTGGCTTCGTTTAGGTAAGGACCTCGCCACCTCCGGTACCACACGCACCATAAAACTTAAAGGAACTGCCAATAACTCTGTTGGAAGCCTCGGGAGTAAAAACTGTTCGGCTATCGCCGGCGACACGACAATATAAATAATTGTATTTGAAAAAAACGTGTTGCGTTGAAGCCAAAATTAACGAGCAGCATATTACATTCTTTGCTTGCTGAAAAATTGCCAAATTTGTTGGCTTGTTGAAACGACAATTTGAAAAGAGAAATTTAATTCCAAATTTTTATAAATACAGATCAATAATCATAGAAGAGAAAGACAGAAAAAAACTAGAATGGCACTCGGTAGAGCGCATACCTCCGCCAGGCTGAAAAGTTTACGTTTTGTATCCCACTGATAGGCCGGATCTGGATCCGGACTTGAACCAAATCGAATCGGCTTGTTTTGGTCACCTAATCAGCTCATGCACCTGGTTTTGCCAAAACTCGTGCACAACTTTTTGAAATATCATGCTATATATAGTTCTTGGCCCAATCTCTCAATGGTGAAGAAAAATATAAAAAAACTCTCGTATCCGGATGCAGATTTGGGTCTTCACCAAAACCGAATCGCTTCGTCCTTGTCAAACACCCAACCTGTCCACCAAGTTTCGGTCGAAACGGTCCATAACTTTTTGAGATATCCTGCTCACAGCCAAAGAGACAGGGGTGAAAGCATAACTTCCATCCACCTTCGGTGACGGAAGACCACCTTCAAAAGATTGATCAAACTCCGACACAGCTGTGGTGATAACAGGTTGACATGGGGAAAGCAACAACCGACAGATCGATGCAAAGGTTAGAAATCTCCAAATAGAGGCGGATTTAACAGACCGCTAAAATTTAATGGACCGCCACAGAAAAGGACATGAAATGGGAGCTGGGAATACTGGAAAAGGACGAATCACATATTGACATGTTTTTTTTTTTCATAGCTGATGAAATTTTAAACCTCACGTTCGACATTTTAAACCGTTTTTCAATATCATGATTAATTTTGAATATCCGGTGAAGAAAATGAATACATGAAAGGTTGCTTTGTTCCCACTTCCCACGCTGTCCTAATTCACTTGTTCACCCATATTTGTATTCAGCCCTTTGCAATGTCCCATTAATGCATTAGTAATTGTTTAATTGATCTATGGGTTTGCTAAGTGTCATAGCCCATCCCTGGGGAAAGTTACATTGACACCTTGGCTTGAACGACTTGCTTTTTAACAGCATGATCGCTACAGAATGATCATTCACAGCAGGTCAACATTCGAATTCTGACACAGACCGTTCAGAAGAGGCTTCTTGACAGTGGTATGAGGTCCAGAAAACTGCTGCCCAACATCCTTAGAGCACAGCACCATCGACGACAGTGCATGAAATGGGTGAAACAGCATCACAACTGGAAGATGAACCATTGGAACACTTTTCTTTTTACTGATGAGTGTAGTTTCTGCATGGATTTCAACAATGGATATCCTCTTTGTGGTGGTTGTACCCC
The DNA here is from genome assembly GCF_964187855.1 of Myxine glutinosa. Taxonomy (NCBI): domain Eukaryota; kingdom Metazoa; phylum Chordata; class Myxini; order Myxiniformes; family Myxinidae; genus Myxine; species Myxine glutinosa. The sequence goes on from NC_136274.1 coordinate 44,336,622, forward strand.
CCAATGCAAGTCGGGGGCCAAATCTTCCCTGCTGCCCGGATTCGTCGTAGTAACTGGAATGATTAATGTCTTAGTAATGTAATTACTTCGTAGTAATGTAATTACGTAGTAAATGTCGTAGTAATGTAATTACATTACTACGTCGTAGTAATGCAAAAGGCCTCGTTTAGCATTGCGCAAAATGTGCAAAATACCTCGTTTAGCATTGCGCAAAATGTGCAAAAGGCCTCGTTTAGCATTGCACAAAAGGCCTCGTTTAGCATTGCGCATAATGCGCAAAAGGACTCGTTTAGTATTGCGCAAAATACCTCGCTTAGCATTGCGCAATATGTGCAAAAGGCCTCGTTTAGCATTGCACAAAAGGCCTTGTTTAGCATTGCGCAAAATGTGCAAAATACCTCGTTTATCATTGCGCAGAATGTGCAAAATACCTCGTTTAGCATTGCGCAAAAGGCTTTGTTAAGCATTACACAAAAGGCCTCGTTTAGCATTGCGCAAAAGGTGCAAAAGGCCTCGTTTAGCATTGTGCAAAGGGCTGTGTTAAGCATTACACAAAAGGCCTCGTTTAGCATTGCACAAAATGCGCAAAAGGCCTCATTCATTTCTGAAGTCCAGTAATGTTGCTCAGGTCAAGCATTAAAACATAATGCTTGATCACAGCGTTAAGATCGCCAAATAATTAACAGAATTTGGACTCTCAAAAGCAATTTTTCACCGTCATCACAAGCACCTGGTCTCGTCCAAGATTTCAGAAAGATAGGTCACCCAAAATCTCAGTACTCACGGTAGATCGCAACTGCTGGCATCATTCTCAAACTATTCAAGCAGATCCAGCCAACTTTTCACTCATCTGGTAACTAGTGACAAAACGTGACCACTGAGATCGTGAAAACAAATGGGAATCCCTACATTCCCATATAAAGCAGTTCTTGCTTGTTCTTCTTGAATTACCAGGTAAATGTAAAGGGAACAGGAATCCTTTTACATTTTATGGGATGTAAAGTGAATCCTGCTGATTGACTACTTGCCTCATAAATTAATACAATAACAGGGCAATACTCGTCATTTTCATGCAAAAATTGTGGCAGTCCATCTAGGACAATCATTGAGGGATGTTGACCAAAAGTGTACTCCTTCAGACAACACACCTTCAGACACCAAGACCCATGTTTTGAAGACTGTGACTGTGGCTTTGAGTAACCGTGCCGCAGCCCCCTGCAAATCCACACAGCCAAGCAGCAACCGGCCCCCAATGACTACAATCTTTTTGACATTTGAAGTCCCACCTGCATCGCTGCTGATTCATCGAAGAAGATGATCGATCGATAAATGCAGGCTGAAGGAGCAATCCGAAAACGCCAATTTCACCGGCTTAAACCGTTCCGACGATAAAAGGAGCAAATGCAATTAAAGTCAAGGGACACAATGTTGGGAAAAATATATAATGTTATTACGTGCCTTGCATTATTATACCTCATTTCTGGAATTTCTTTAAAGCCCCTCGTGTACTGTATGCCAATTGTATGATCATGTGACTTTGTGGCTGGAGTGTACCCGCTCTAAGTCTGGGAGGTTGGCGGCTCAAAGCAGACACCGGACGAGTCATACAAAATACTTTTTTTTCAATTGACTGACGCTCAGGAGTTAAAAAGGACAAAAACACCGGCAAACGACCATGGGTTGGCAACCATCGCGCAGACTTTGATGGGCCTGATGGGCCCCTCCAGCGATGCAGTTCCATGTAAGCTGGGAACTCATGTTATTATTATTCTTATATTATGCGACACATCATGTGATTTGCCATATTAAACCCTGAGTGGTCACATTTCTTGCACAATGAAAGAAACAAACGAAAAACATCAGCAATTAACCTTGAAAACTGAAAACCATGCTCATGCCTGATAACTGAATCATTAATAATTAAAAATGATTTATCCCTATACTGTAGTTATGTCCCCATAGTATAAGGCAAATAATTGTTCGTATACTTGGCATAGCAATAATTTGGCCCCATTAAAAAAGGGCTTGACATTTTACATAGGGGTCAATAAATAAGAGGAGATGCTTGCAGGATGTCACATGATGCAATTTCTGGAAGTTATCAAGTTATCATGCACAGAGAAAGTAGGAAAGACAATGTCAGGCCAAGCAGAGATAAATAAAATATTAGCATCTAAACAAAATGAGCTGAACATAGGTTTGGGGGCTGGCAGGCTGAGGTCTTGTTCTTTCTGGATGCTATATCTGCCTTTCCTTCATGTGGCCAAGGCTGATTACGAGCGGGATATTCCAGGAAATTCATTGCAGACGAGCCAAGAGGGGTGCCGAGTCATTTCTGCTGCGAGCGGAACTCAATTTACTTACTAGCGGGTGCTGCATAACGGCGAGGGCCTTACTATTCCCACCAGCAGCCCTGTCCTACCCAGAATAATAAGGTCCATTCATTATTTTACTTCACGCTGCGTCTTTCCTTTCTTGCCTGACATCTTTCGACTTCTCACGCTCTTGTGTGACTAAAATCCTCTCTGAGGTCTTTGCAAACATGCAGTCACGTGAAAAAGTAAGTACACCCCATGTAAAGTTTTGACTTTTTCAACGTATTTCAACATACAGCTATTTGATCTTCATTTCAACAATATTGATAGATAAAGGTGATATCATATAACAAATATCATGAAACATTTACATTTTGTAGTCCATTGTATAATTTAAATAAACATAAATGCAAATTTCACATGTGGAAAAAGTTAGTACACCCTTGGCTCTAATTGGTGGTATTGCCCCCTTTGGCAGAAACAACCTCAAGTAGGCGTTTCTTATAACTGTCTACCAGTCTCTGACATCGACTGGTAGAAATTTTTGCCCACTCCTCCATGCAGAATTCTTTCAGCTGTGCGATGTTTGAGGGGTTTTTTGCATGCACAGCTCGTTTCAAATCCCCCCACAACATCTCGATGGGATTTAGATCCGGGCTTTGACATGGCCATTCCAGAACCCTCCATTTCTTTCTTTTCAGCCATTCTTTGGTGGATTTACTGGTATGTTTAGGGTCATTGTCATGTTGCAAGGTCCACCTTCAGTTGAGCTTCAACTTTCCGACAGATGGCCTCACATTATCCTCAAGCACCCTCTGGTACAATGAAGAATTCATAGTGGATTCTATGATGGTGAGCTGTCCAGGCCCTGATGCAGCAAAGCTGCCCCAAACCATAATATTTCCACCACAATGCTTTACAGTTGGTATCAGGTTCTTGTGGTAAAATGCTGTCTTTGGTTTTCGCCAAACATGGCTTCTGGAACTGTGGCCAACTAGCTCTACCTTTGACTCATCTGTCCAGAGCACATTGTTCCAGAAGTGCTGGTCTTTGCCGAGGTGTTCATTGGCAAACTTTAGTCTTGCCCTGATGTTCTTTCTGGACAGCAAAGGTTTCCTCAAGGCACACCTCCCATGTTGATCAAATTTGTGCAGCCTCTTTGTAATGGTAGACTCATGCACTTTCACATCAACAGGGGCAAGAGCTACCTGTAGGTCCCGTGATGACATTCTGGGGTTCTTAGAGACTTCTTTCAGCATCTTGCGGTCTGCTCTCAGGCTGAACTTGCTGGGGCGGCCTGGCCTGAACAAGTTGGCAGTTGTTTGGAATCTTCTCCACTTGTAGATGATCTTCCGGACAGTCGATTGATTGATTTCAAATTATTTGCAGATCTTTTTAAATCCCTTCCCAGACTCGTAGGCATCTATAACCTTCTTTCTGAAGGCCTCAGAGAGCTCTTTTGATCTAGGCATGGTGACGCCACACACTTCAACAACAAAGAGCAAACCAAACTTAATGTCTGAGGTTTAAATAAGACAGGTTCCTCATCGATCCTCTCTGACGATGTTCTAATCATTTGCACCTGAGCTGGTTCACCTGATTTTAATTTTAAGTATTTGAAGTAGTGATAAATGTAGGGGTGTACTTATTTTTTCCACATGCGAAATTTGCATTTATGTTTATTTAAATTATACAATGGACTACAAAATGTAAATGTTTCATGATATTTGTTATATGATATTAAAGCGCGGCGCTGCTTGTGAGCGTTACGCTCGCTGCTTGCTTGTGAGCGTTACGCGCGCTGCTTGTGAGCAAGGAGGAAGCGGACAAGCGGTAACATATAAACGTCTTTATTGTAAGACTACACTGTAACACTGAAATGCTCCGGGCTGGTCGCCCGGTGTATATCATGAGGCCACGCCTACCCCTCGGGCGTGGCCACCGCCCACTTGGTGCGTGGAATGATGTCACCACGCCAGTGGGCTTTTGTGTCCGCCACACGCGCCCCCCCAGAATTCCCGCGCACCTGGAGGGCCAGTTTGCGGGGCAGACGAATGACCCGGCCGAAGCGCCCCCTGGCGATCGGCGGCGTCCGGGGTGCAGGGATGCCAGGTGGGATGCTCCTGGCTGCCCCTGGGATGGGTGCAGGACCGGGGGGCGGCGTGGCGGCGGGGCTGGGCGGTGCCGGGGGTCCGCCCGCAGGAGGGCGGCCCCGACGTGGGGGTCGGGCCACTGGCGGTGGATGGTCCACATCGAGGTGGGCCGGCTTGAGGCGGTCTACCGAAACGCGGTCAGGAGTACCGCCGATGTCCAGGGTGAAGTGCTTCGCCCTGGTCTCCAGCACGCGGAAAGGCCCGTCGTACGGGGGCCGCAGTGGTGTCCGATGGGCATCGTGGCGGACGAAGACGTACTCCGCCGTGCGAAGCTCCGGGGCGACGTGCGTCGGTGGGTGCCCGTGGCATGCCGTTGGCACCGGGGCGAACCTCTGGGCGGTCTCTTGCAGAGCGGAGCGCTGCTGTGCCGCGGACCATGGTGCTGTGGAGTCGGGGAGGAACTCGCCCGGCACCCGCAGCGGTTGCCCGAAGACCAACTCCGCCGCGGATGCGCGCAGGTCCTCCTTGGGGGCCGTCCGGAGGCCCAGCAGGACCCAGGGGAGCCTGTCGACCCAGCCGCCGTCGCGGAGGGTGGCCCGGAGCGCGGCCTTCAATGAGCGGTGAAATCGCTCACACAGGCCGTTAGCCTGGGGGTGGTAGGCCGTGGTTCGGTGCAGCCGGACCCAGTGCCCCTGCGCAACCGCCCCCCAGAGCTCCGAGGTGAACTGGGGGCCGCGTTCGGATGAGATGTCTGAGGGGGCGCCGAACCGGGCGACCCAGGTGGCGATGAAAGCCTGCGCGACATCGGCCGCCGTTGTCGACGCCAAGGGCACGGCCTCCGGCCACCGGGTGGTGCGGTCCACCATGATGAGGACGTAGGTGAAACCCCGCGAGGGAGGCAGAGGTCCCACCAGGTCCACGTGGACGTGGTCAAACCGGCGTTCCGGCACCGTGAACGGGGCCAACGGGGCCTGGGTGTGCCGGTGCACCTTGGCGCGCTGGCACGCGAGGCACGTCCTGGCCCAGCCGCGGACGGCCTTCCGGAGGCCATGCCAGACGAACTTGTCGGCGATCAGCCTTTGGGAGGCCCTCGCGCCCGGGTGGGACAGGCCGTGGATGGCGTCAAACACCTGGCGCTGCCAGCCCGCGGGCACGATGGGGCGAGGACGCCCGAGGGAGACGTCGCACAAGAGGGCCACGCCCGCGCCGTCGAACGGCACCTCGGTGACGCGGAGGCCCGTGACGGTGGTCCGCAAGGCCTGGACGTCGGGGTCAGCGGCCTGGTCCGCTGCCATCCGGGCATAGTCGATGCCGAGGTGGACTGCGTGGGCGACGGCCCGGGAAAGGCAATCCGCCACCGGGTTGTCCTTCCCCGCGACGTGCTGGATGTCCGTCGTGTACTCGGACACGGCCGAGAGGTGACGCTGCTGCCGGGCCGACCACGGCTCGGTGACCTTGCCCATCGCGAAGATCAGCGGCTTGTGGTCGACGAAGGCAGTGAATGCCCGGCCCTCGAGCAGATGGCGGAAGTGCCTGACCGCCAAGTGAAGTCCGAGCAACTCGCGGTCGAAGGTACTGTAACGGCGTTCGGGCGGGCGAAGCTGCCGGCTAAAGAACGCCAGCGGTTGCCAAGCTCCACGCACCCATTGCTCGTGCACCGCGCCCACCGCATAGTCCGAGGCATCGGTGGTGAGGGCGATCGGTGCATCGGGCGCCGGGTGCGCGAGCATGGTGGCGTTAGCCAAGGCGAGCTTCGCGCCCGTGAACGCCGTGTCCATCTGCTCGGTCCAGGTAACGTCGCCTTTGCCCGGCTTACCTTGGAGAGCTTCGTGCAGGGGGCGCAGGAGCTGGGCGATACGGGGCAGGAACCGATGGTAAAAGTTCACCATGCCCAGGAACTCCTGCAGCCCTCTGATCGTGCGGGGGCGCGGAAACCCCTTCACCGCCTCCACCTTGGCCGGCAGGGGGACGGCTCCGTGCCTGGTGACACGGTGCCCCAGAAAATCGATTGTGGCGGCGCCGAACCGGCACTTTGCGGGGTTCACAATCAGGCCATGCTGGCCCAGGCGTTCGAAGAGCGTGCGGAGGTGGTGTAGGTGCTCTTCGCGGGACGCGCTGGCGACGAGGATATCGTCCAGGTAGACGTAGACAAAATCCAAGTCGCGCAGGACGCTGTCCATCAGTCGCTGGAACGCCTGAGCCGCATTCTTCAGACCGAAGGGCATGCGCAGGAACTCGAAGAGTCCGAATGGCATGATGACCGCCGTCTTCGGGACGTCCTCCGGCCTGACGGGGACCTGATGGTAGCCGCGTATGAGGTCCACCTTCGAGAAGAAGGACCTGCCCGCCAAACGGGCGGAAAAGTCCTGAATGTGGGGGATGGGGTAGCGGTCGGGAGTCGTGGCGTCATTGAGACGGCGATAGTCCCCGCACGGTCGCCATCCCCCGCCGGGCTTCGGCACGATGTGCAGCGGCGACGCCCAAGCGCTCTCTGAGCGCCGAACGATGCCGAGTCGCTCCAGGGTAGCGAACCCCGCTTTTGCCACCGCCAGCTTCGTCGGCTCGAGGTGGCGTGCCCGGGCGTAGACCGGTGGCCCGACGGTGGGGATGTGATGGGCCACCCCGTGCTTGACGGCCCCTGCCGAGAAGGTGGGCCGCGTGAGGGCCGGGAAGCCGGCGAGGAGGCGGGTGAATGCGTCCGCTGCCGGAAGCGTACAGACGAACGTGGCCGGAACCGAATCGTTCGGCAAGCCACTTGGCAAGCCGCTCGTTGAGCTGGGCAACGCACAAGCGAGCGAGCTGAACGTCTCGGCCTGGACAAGCCGTCTGCGCTTGACGTCGACCAGGAGCCCATTAGCGCACAGGAAGTCCGCGCCAAGCAGTGCCATGGGCACGTCGGCGGTGACGAACGTCCATCGGAAAACCTGCCCTCCAAACCGCAGAGAGAGGCAGCGTTTTCTGTACGTACGGATGGGCGTCCCGTTCGCGGCAAGCAGCGCGGGGCCCCCACCCGCGGCGTGCTTGTCTGACGTGCCGGCGGGAATGACACTCACCTGCGCTCCCGTGTCGCACAGGTAACGGCGCCCGGAGAAGGTGTCCGTTATGAACAGCAGGCTGCTCGAACGGCCGGCGCTCATCGCCACTATTGAGCGCCGGCCCGGGCGTTTCCCGACCCGTTGAAGGAGCACGGCGGATGACACCGCCGAGCTTCGTGGCCGAACTTGGCGTGGAACCAGCACCAGGTGGTGGAGCTGGAGGAGCGCGGCTGGCTCCGCCAGGCCGGTGGAGTTGGCGGGTTTCCCCGCGGTGGCGGTTTTCGCCACGGCGGTGGGCGGGGCGTGGCGGCGTTCACGAGGTGCGTATCAGCATGCTGCTGAACATCAGCGCGCTGTAGAAGCTGATGATGTGGAACATGCTGCTGAACATCAGCGCGCTGTAGAAGCTGATGCTGTGGAACATGCTGCTGAACATCAGCGTCGAGGGCCGTAACGGCCACGCCGACGCTCGCCCGCGTGTCCGAAGCGGCGAAGTACCTGTCCGCCTCGGCTGCCAATGCTCGGGGTTCCGTTAGCTCGGTCCCGGCCAACGCGAGGCGAACCTGCGCTGGAAGTTGGCGCCGGAAAAGCGCCCGGAATAGCGAACCGGGGGCTTCGTCGCCCAACAGTGACAGCATATGGTCCATTCGGACCGACGGGCGCGTCTCACCGAGCTCGGGGAGATCCAGGAGGCAGTCGGCCCGTGCGTCGTCCGTGAGGCCGAACGTGGCTAGGAGTAGCCGCTTGAGTGCCTCGTACTTGTGGCCGTCCGGTGGTTGGCGAAGGACGGACACAACTCGAGCGGCCGTGCCGGGCCCGAGGGAGGCGACGACATGGCAGTAGCGCAGGTCGTCGTTGGTGAGGCGCCGAAGCTGAAATTGGGCTTCGGCTTGAACGAACCAGACTTCGGCCTGGGCCTCCCAAAATTCTGGAAGTTTAATCGCCATTGCCTTGTCGTTGGCCATTGCAATGGCGTCGTGTTCGGAAGGATCGCTACGGCAGATTCAACGTCGAGGGTCACCAGTAAAGCGCGGCGTTACGCGCGCTGCTTGTGAGCAAGGAGGAAGCGGACAAGCGGTAACATATAAACGTCTTTATTGTAAGACTGCACTGTAACACTGAAATTCTCCGGGCTGGTCGCCCGGTGTATATCATGAGGCCACGCCTACCCCTCGGGCGTGGCCACCGCCCACTTGGTGCGTGGAATGATGTCACCACGCCAGTGGGCTTTTGTGTCCGCCACAATATCACCTTTATCTATCAATATTGTTGAAATGAAGATCAAATAGCTGTATGTTGAAATATGTTGAAAAAGTCAAAACTTTACATGGGGTGTACTTACTTTTTCACGTGACTGTACGAACCATTACCCAGCGGCTGCTGCATTTATTGCAATCAGCAAGGCCGGCCGTGTAACTCGAGGTCCTGAGTTGTCTCATTAAGAGGAGTTTCAACGATATCTTTTGACCCGTGGTCACCATCAAGCATACGCTATATGTTCTCAAAACCTGCGGATGGAAGTACAACGCATGACCAAATCCATAAATGATGGACTCCGGAAGGAGTAGCACCAGGTAATAATGGAGGCGCCACACCATGAAATAAATTCTGTGGCATGCCTCAAGATGTCCTGTGGAATTTCTATTCCTATTTGTTTGTGGGCACATTTGGAGATAAAGAAAGCTTGTCTATGGCTCAGAGCTTCATGGTAACAAAATCTGCCACAAATATTTTATCAATTTGAGATTGGGAAACTGCTTTGGTTGAAGACAAATTGCAAATTGTTTATTGGCCATTTTGAAGCTGTCTTGAACAATTTTTGTGCAACGCAGAAATGCGCCATTCCATTCTTGGAAGGTCTTCATCTCGACGTGCTGGTAATCCACCAACACGATGAAGAATGAGCACCCTTTCTGAAGATAGGTGCTCAGCTTTGTCGTGTTGAAATAAAATTGACTCTGCAGCTGCAACCTCATGAGAAGGCCTCTCTCAGCATCATTCATCATGTCCTAATGGAAGAAGGATACTGTGATGATCTGATCCAGGTGAAGCTGCAGACAAAGGAAGCAGGAATTTGGATGTTCGTCAGGGTATCGACTCACTGCGGTGGACTGTGGGATTTTCAATGTCCACGTGGATGGAGAAGTCGCATGAAGAACTTGGTTAGTCAGGATTTCAAAGCTTCCACCCGAAGCCATCTCTACTTCTTTGAAGACAAAGTGGTGAACCTTTCCACCTGTGCTTTCGTGAGCCGTGATGTTATCTCGAGCCGGTAAGGGAAAACTGGACAAACGGTGACTCGGTAATTGAATACTGTTTGCTCAACGTCCCTTTGCTTGTCCGTGTGATATTAGGCGTACATCAACAGCCAACCTCAGGCATGATAAATGGGATCGTTTGATGTTGAACAAACACTGCCATTTGTCTTTAACTGTTGAAACGGTTTGGTAGTATAGTCAGGTTCACTATGTCAATAAATTATATTTCGTTCAAAATCATGGTAGATTAGCAAACCTATACATTTTTGGAAAGGTTATAGCATAAGGAAACTAAAAATCAATGTTTACATTTGGAGAGATACCTGTATGGCGGCCATTTTGGATTTTCAAAATGGCCACTGTAAAATACATATTTTGTTCTATTTCTGCCTCTAATTACCCTAAAAACTTTAAAAAATATACTAAACCTATATTTTCAGGGACAAGGAATCCAATGAAAGTATCAAATTAGTGCTATGGGGAATGGTAAGACACGAATCAAAGGTTTTGAATTGCAAAATACTGTCTTTATATCCGCGATAAGTTGCATAATCAAATACATGTTATCATTTTGTACAGGCAGTTAATAACATCAAAATGTGTCACAATAATTCATATCACCAAACATACACCGGCAGTCAGCAAAATCATATATACACATGCAGTCAGTATAACTTCACATCTACACAGGCAGTCAATGACAAAATATACACAGGCAGTCAATGGCATCAAACATACACGATTACAGAATATGCCATTTAGAGTTCGTCATCACTGTCCTGTGTGTCGTATCCGACAATATAGTCCGCATCGTTTTCACAGTCCGTTCCACACAAGCATAGGTCGGTCAAATTGATTGGCAAATCGAATTGGTCGAATGGTCGATCGAATCGAATTCGATGAATCGAATCGAATCGATCGAATTGGTCGAATGGTCGATCGAAGCGATTGGTCGAATGGTCGAATTGGTCGAATGGAATTGGTCGATTGGTCGAATTGGTCGAATCGAATTGGTCGGAATTGGCAAATGTAAACATTGATTTTCAGATTTTCCATGTAATAACGTTTCCAAAAATGTATAGGTTTGCTAATCTACCATGATTTTGAACGAAAAAACATAGTGAACCTGACTATCAGGATCCTAGGATCCCAAGCCTGCACCCTAACCGCTAAGCCAACACCAGGCTTGTGTGCCTGGTACCCAGATCAAAATCTACAATCCTTCCGATATTTTGAGGAGAGGGGGCGGTGAGGGCGACAGCATGAGTGACATAATCTCATCCATAGAAATGATGCAAACCAGTATCCAGGAGCAGAATATGCATGAATGGATAACCTTAAACATTAAAGTGGATTTTTTCTGCTTAAATTTCATCAAAACTTCAAATTCAAAGCATTTGTCTTCTGAAAACATTTTCACTCCAGGAAGATCGAAAAAAGATGGAATTGATGAAGATGGTGTTAATATCGACACAGCGGCTAATGCAGTCAATACGCTGAAGGACAAACTTCTTCCTTGCTCTTAAAACAGTTAGCCTACTTTTTAAAATATGTATATATAAATTTTGGATATAAATTTTGAATGATATAAATACTGATATAAATTTGGTGAAATTTCTCTAATATCAATGGTTCTTCCTAAATATTTCCACAATTCCTATTCCCCTTCATACAGGTGTATGAAAAATGCATCACATCACCCAGTCAATTACCAGATCACACAATAACGTTTGACAATCAAGTAACGAACAATGGCAACAATTTTTTCATCCTGTCTGTCTTGATTGGCCTGACCTGCATTGCTGCTGGAATGAGAAGCAGTTTTGCACACAGTGGAGTCATCAATAAAGTGCTACAACACACTTGTGAAAAAGAGATGACTGATGTAACAAAAAATGCAGGTTTGTCTGCGAGTGCTACCTCGAGGGCTGTAAGTTTCCAAACGCTAAAAAATATTAGCAACAAGAGTACATTTTGTGTCTGGCAGGATGGCCTGGAGGTTCAAATCCTGACCCAGTTATAAACAATCATCCCGGTGTTTCACAGGCAGGTTGGTTCATCAATGTGTCTGCGCCATCGCTCAGATGGACGTTAAACTGGGGGTCTCGTCTAACGATATTAGCTGCTGGAAGTAAAATATCACAAGGTTTCCTTCGTGAAGAGTAGGCGAGCTATCGGCACCAATAAATTACAAATTCATGTCCCAACTAGTAACTACTTAGTCGACTGTCAGGCCAAGCCAACCGGTTCGTAAAAGACTTGGGCCATTCCAAGCTTCCCCCAGCCAACTTCACAAGTGGAAACTAGAAAGCATCTGAAATAATAATAATAATAATAATAATAATAATTCATTTATTTTGTATAGCGCTTTTCCAGAAGCCCAAAGGCGCTTTGACAGAGTGGAAAACATAATGCATAACAATACATGAAAACAACAATTGCAAAAAGACAAGAATCAAGAAAACAAACAGCAGCGATATACGGCATATATATAAGACAAGAATCAAAAAGACAAGACAAGAATCAATAGGGAAATATTTAAAGCAAAAGGAGGGAGAAGGAGAAGAGATAGTCAGGGGTTAAATGCTGTGGGTTGAATGTTGAATGCAGCGTTGAACAGGTGGGTCTTTAGTGATGTTTTGAATGTGGTGAGTGAGGAGGAGTCTCTGATGGTGTGAGGTAGTGAGTTCCAGAGGGTGGGAGCAGCGATGGAGAAGGCCCTGTCCCCCCAGGATCTGAATTTGGTCCGGATGGAGGGGGTCAGGAGGTTGGTACCAGCAGAGCGGAGGTTGCGGGTGGGAGTGTGTCTGGAGAGGAGGTCAGCCAGGTAGGATGGGGCCAGGTTATGGAGGGCTTTGTATGTCAAGAGGAGGATTTTGTACTGGATTCTCTGGGGGATGGGGAGCCAGTGAAGCTTGTAAAGGACGGGGGTGATGTGGTCACGGGTCCGGGAATGAGTGAGTAGACGGGCAGCGGAGTTCTGAATGTATTGGAGTTTATTGGTGATTTTTGAGGGTGAACCATAGAGGAGGCTATTGCAGTAGTCCAGACGGGAGGTGATGAAGGCGTGGATGAGGGTTTCTGCAGCCGTGGAGGAGAGGGATGAGCGGAGACGGGCAATGTTTTTCAGGTGAAAGAAGGCTGACTTTGTGATCTGTTTAGTGTATTTGTCGAAGGAAAGGGTTTGGTCAAAGATGACGCCAAGATTCCGGATGTGAGGGGAGGTGGATACTGGGATACCGTCGATGTTGAGGGCAAAGTTATGGGTGGATTTTGTGAGCGTTTTTGGGCCAATGATGATTATTTCAGATTTATCACAGTTAAGCTTGAGGAAGTTGATTTGAAGCCAGGATTTTATTTCAGTGATGCAGTTTGTCAGGATAGAGTGGGTGTCGGTGGAGACGGACTTGGTGGAGATGAAAAGCTGGATGTCATCGGCGAAGCAGTGGAATTGGAGACCATGACGGCGGATTAAGTGACCGAGCGGGGACAGGTAAAGGATGAAGAGGAGGGGGCCAAGAACTGAACCTTGGGGGACACCTTGGGGGAGGGGAGCAGTGGGGGATTTGCAGTTATTGATGGAGATGAACTGGCATCTGTCAGAGAGGTATGATTTAATCCAAGAGAGGGCAGTGCCGGTGACGTTAAAGGTGGATTCAAGTCGGGTGAGGAGGATAGTGTGATCGATGGTGTCAAAGGCAGCGCTGAGGTCGAGGAGGACGAGAATGTTGAGGTTGCCAGCGTCAGAGGAGAGGAGAAGGTCGTTGGTGATTTTGAGGAGAGCAGTTTCAGTACTGTGGTTGGAGCGGAATCCGGATTGGAATGTTTCATACAAGTTATTGGCAGAGAGATGATGTTTGAGTTGAGTGGCTACAGCGCGTTCCAAAACTTTTGACAGAAAGGGTAGGTTGGAGATGGGTCTGAAGTTGTTTAGGGTGTCAGGGTTTAGACCAGGTTTTTTTAGAATGGGGGTAACAGCAGCAATTTTGAGGGAAGGTGGGACGATGCCTGTAGACAGGGAGGAGTTTATTGTTGCAATGATAAGTGGAGAGAGAGCAGGGAGGGAGGCTTTGACAAAGCTGGAGGGGATGGGGTCAAGAGTGCAGGTGGCAGTTTTCATTCCTATGAGGAGTTCAGAGAGGTCAGTAGGAGAGATTGGGGAGAACCGAGACAGGGGATGGCAGGACAAGGGGGGGCAGGTGGTTGGAGGGGGAGCGGGTGCGGCGGTGGTCAAGCTGTTGTAGATGTTGTCAATTTTGCGTTGGAAGAAAGAGAGGAAGGAGATGCAGTTGTCTACTGTGAATGACTGGGTGGTGGTGTTCAGGGGGCGGAGGAGTTTGTTTATTGTCGAGAAGAGTGCTTTTGGGTTTCCGGAGCCAGAGTGGATAATTTGAGAGTAGTAGGCAGAGCGGGCGCGGGAGAGGGCATCTTTGTAGTGTTGTATGTGGTCCTTGTAGGCTTGGGAGTGAACTGTGAGACCCGTTTTATTGCGGAGTCTTTCAAGTTGGCGAGCACGAGTTTTCATCAGGTGGAGTTCAGGGGTAAACCAGGGAGCAGAATGGGTGAAAGAAACTGTTTTGGTTTTTACAGGCGCAAGCTGGTCAAGGCAGGAGGAGAGAGTGTGGTTGTAGTAGTCAGTGAGGTCGGAAGGGGTGTGGAGGTCAATGAAGGGAGAAGTGGACATTTTTTCAGAGAGGGTGGATGAGAATGAGGTAGGTGAAAGAGCGTTTAGCTTACGGAAGTTGATTGTGCGATAATGCCTTGGTGTTGGGGCGGGGATGTTGATGGTCAGAGTGATGGCTAAGTGGTCAGAGAGGGTGAGGTCGGAGCCATAGAGATGGTGCAAATTTAATCCAGTGGAGCAGACAAGGTCCAAAATGTGACCACGGATATGGGTAGGAAAGTCGACATGTTGAGTGAGGTTAAAGCAGGTGAGTAAATCAGTGAAGTCAGTGGTTATTGTGGAGTCAGTGGAGTACGTGTCCGTGCCGTTTTGTCATTTTCGCAAAGGTGTCTACGCAAATGTAAACATTAATTTTTGGATTCCTCATGCTCTGAATATTCCAAAAATGTATACTTTTGCTAATCTACCAAAATTTTGAACGAAATTATATTTGTTAACATAGTGAACCTGACTACAACCTGGGCAACTTTGTCACACATTCTCCTTCTTTCTGTCCCACACACTCCAAGCCGATCAAGAAATGCAGAAAAGGAATTGCCAATATACCCTCTACACCCCACCTCAAATGGCTGACAAGAAACTCGCCAACCCTTCTCCCGGCACCCTGCCTCCAGCTCACTGTACTTGCCTCTCTTCCTCTCGTGAACCTCCTCCATGTTCTCTTCCCAAGGTGCAGACCATTCCCCTAAGATGACCTGTCTTGTCAATTCCCCTCAGTTGAATTGTGGATTTAGGTCTGCCACCACCTGCCAATCAGAAGCATCTGACAGCCCTCTTGCTTTCCACCTCGTACCACTTGGCCCTCTTTGACAAAGAACACCTCTGCCCCACCTGTCTCCTCCTCTCTTCTCTCTCTCAATCTCAGCGCCTCTTGTTGCACCATCTGCACTCCCACGGCCAGCACCTGACAATGCTGCCACTTGTATCTTCCATCTTATATTCTATCTTATATTGATGTATATATGTATATATTTACTACATACACTACACGACATTTCACAGTTGAATATTTCATTAAAAGTACTAGTTTTAAGAAAGCAATAATGTAGCGTAGCTCGAAATTGATTTGCTGACTTTTCTTACTGTCATTGCAACCTATTATTATCCCTATCGATCTCCAACCAGGATATTACAAAGTGCTATTAAATCTGATGTTTTTCTTTGTTTTTAAACCCTGCAGCTCTAATCAATTTTCATCTCAGCGTGCCTCGCAGGATTGCTGGTTAATCATCCCTGCAAAACGTGCAAATACATTGATAACGCTGCTGAGTTCCTTTAATCGCCGGAATAAAAGAACCCGCACCATGAAATCAAATGGTGGGTTAAGCTTGGCTTCCTGTTTTGGTGTTTTTGTAATCTTTCTCCGTTCAACTTTTTAATACCTGGTGAATCCTGCTCGTTGCATTCCTCCTGCACTTTATTTCCAATTTTCTTATCGATGCCTCAATCCCCCTAAACCACATCCCCACATATCGAGCCGTACTTTCCTTAACAGTGCCATGTATGTCACAGCTGCCATGATTTCGTGTTGGTATGTTCGTATCAAAGTTAAATGCTGTTGGTGTTATATTCCTGAAAATGTTTTACTCACAGGAGATATCTGCATTGAGACCGAGGCGAGAGGGAAAAATTGTGAATGATCAAATATTCGCAGCAGTCGACGAAAAATTCTATATTTTAGATGATACTATAACTTTGTGTTACTGAAATAAAGGAAGATGTAGAGGCCCAGCCAAAAATAACCTATATTACTTTTCGGAATGAAAACCGAATTATTTAATTACTTGCAATCACTGGCGGAGTTTGGGGGGTCAGGGTGGCACTGCCCCCACCTGTATTTTTTCAGTAGTTTACAATTAAGATAAAAACATCCTGTATTTAAACGTGAGTAACAATAATGAACGTAAACTGTATTTATGATTTCACGTACACTGTAAGTACACTTACAAACGGTAATTTTGGAAGTCAGACCGAGCTACCCATTATTAATATTAAACCCTTGACCCCCAAATAAAGAAGTCAAACTACACCTATGCTTACATTGCTGACTGTTCAAACATATGCTCCAGACAGGTTGATGTATGGCAGGTACCCCTTGTTGGGCATGTGCTACGTGGCAATGAGTGCTGTGCCAGTGGCTCCGAGTCATGACAGCATTTTGGTCGATTGGATTTGATATAAAACCAATATTGGCCGTAATATTCCTAATGCAGTGGATGGGAAGTGTCTTTTCAACGCAGGTATTCTCGAGACTTTCAACATCCAAACTTTCAACTTCATTTCCATCACAAAGGTTTACGTGACTTGTTGAAAGAAGACCAAGGTATCTGACCATCATACAATATAGATAGAACTAACTTGTTTTCCTCTTCCACAAAGTTGTTCTTTTTCTTTGTCAATCCCTCAATGCAAAATTTACTTCTTCTTCTTCTTCATTGCACGCTATTATTATCCCGTCCCACAGCAGGAGAAGGGGTTTTGCAATCACTTCTCTGGGTGTGTGTGTGTGTGTATGTGTGTGTGTATGTGTGTGTGTGTGTTTACTTCACTGAAATGCAGACACGTATGTTCGTAAGTGAATGGTTAACCCCGCTTTTCGCTTCGCGAGCGCAGGGTAATAAATAAATAAATAAATAAATAAATATATATATATATATATAGGTCCACTCGCAAAGATGGGAGACGAGCCCGATGATTGATGGCTGCTTGAAGACCGTGCCAGTTGGCCTGAGTGAAATGCCAGACTCGTCGACGCTGTGGGGGCTCTCTGAGAATGGTCAGAGAGATGTCCACTTTAACAAGCACATGATCAGATGAGCCGATTGGAGCAGAAGAAGAGCAGCAGACATTTTCAGGGAAGTTAGTCATAACCAAGTCCAGAAGAGAAGATTCTCCGTTGACTGAGATCCGGGTCGGGAAATTGACAGATTGTGTCAGTCCCAGTGAGTCGCAGAAGTCCTTTGCTGAGCATCCATCGCTGGTGAGAGAGGTACCCACACCCAGCCAACTGGCATGGTGACAATTGAAATCACCACATATTTGGTGACATGGTGACAATCACCACCCAGGCCTTCAGTGGAGGCAAGAAAGGAAAACCTGCCAACGTCCATCTCCAAAAGGCCCTGCGATGTTTGTGGCAGACTCTGTGTGTCCCGCATCGGACTATACAGCCATCACACAACATATAGTGAGCACGCCAATGAAGGAAAGAGATTTGGCGAAAACGACGACTCACACCATCTTCATCATCATCATCATCACACTCCGTTTTCTACACATTAAACAAAATATCCACAGGCCAACCGTACTCTCTTACAAAAAAGAACCTGGAGGTTTCCTGATTATAAAGGCCTTCTTCAGAAGGTCTGTCTGCACGAGGCTTAATTATAATAATTTGTTCTTCGAGTTGCTGAGAGAGTTTCTAATAAGCAGCTTCAATATTGTTTTGCCATTTTGACTAATCTGTGAAGGAGTAAATTTAATATTCAGCCTTGTTTCTCGCCATATGCAGCACGCATGGCACTTGTAGAATGAAATAGAGGAAACCTCTCTTGATGGAAGTTATTTGTCCACCTTCATTCCCTTACCTCCCTCGCTCTACCCACCCAGGCTGCACTTATCTCCTGCCAGTTAATGTCTAACTCCTTCCATCACAATCCTCTCATGCCCCACTTAGAGTCCCCACAGACAGCTCCCTCCATTATCATGGTTCGTCTGTCGTGGTGCTTCCTACACGAGCCACTTATACGCCAGCCGCTCCGATTCATGATTGTCTGCCCCGGATCATACACACCTAATTTATCGTGCCATCATGGCTGTCAAAGCCAGGCCTCCTTGCGCACGAATTCCAATGCAAAACACAAGCCACTGACTCCAACCTTGATCCGTCAGCCTCAAACCCTTAACCTCAACACATTTACACAATCGCTTAATCAAACAATGGCAAAAAACCGAGCGACCTTGGCAAACAAATGAAATTCTCCCGTTCACCTGACAACAAATAAACACTCCTGGTGTGGACCAATCAAGGTTACAGGAAATCGTGCCCGCCCCCTACAGGTGAGAGCACCTGCTGGAGTATTTTTCTCAGCATAATTGTAAATTCAATTTGAGGCAAGGAATGATTTATCTATCTATAATTCCAGTAATCTCTGTGTGTGTGTGTGTCTGTGTGTGTGTATGCGACCGCTGTTTCTCGACAACTACCGGTCCGATATACTTGAAACTTGCCAGGTATATTGCTGGGGACCCGAGGATGTGCCTTTTCAAGGTTTCATATTAATCGGAGAAGTAGTTACCGAGCTATGGCGATTTCTTTACCAAACTCCGCAAGCCGTTCGCTTTGGACCAAACCATTTCATGTAAATAGAGGGGGGGGGGGGGATTGTCACCGTACTCGCAAGCCGTTCGCTTTGGACCAAACCATTTCATGTAAATAGAGGGGGGGGGGGGGGGGATTGTCACCGTACTCGCAAGCCGTTCGCTTTGGACCAAACCATTTCATGTAAATAGAGGGGGGGGGATTGTCACCGTACTCGCAAGCCGTTCGCTTTGGCTTTGCGAATGGACCAAACCATTTCATGTAAATAGAGGGGGGGGATATAATTTTGTACGGGCATGCCCTAGTTTGTTAAATTTAGACAATTTAAACCGATCCGGTTCAGCAAACTGAAAACATTCATATTGATGCGTCTTTGCTAAACCAGATGTTGTATCTCAGTGTAAGATTATTACCATTAACATTCTGCGGCTGTCAAGATGAATATCACATCCGTGTGGTACGTAACCATGTTTCTCAATGTTCTCCCCTGCAAAATGAATCATGTGCCATGTCATGTATGTCTCGCTAAGTGACCGAAAGTAAGCAAGTTTCATTTTTAAAAAATCGTTTGCCCTTTTAAAGTTTAGGGTAGGGTAATGTCCAACTGACGGTGGGACAAACATCGAGGCAATGAACGAACAGGATAAGAGCAGAGGGAGGAGGTGGAGGAGGAGACACTGAAACCTGCAAGTAAAATGGTTGGGTTAGGAAAAGTTTATGGGGGTAATAAAGATCATGGGTATGGATGGGGGATGAGGTGGCAGTGCACTTCCTGCTTGAAGCCCTGGAGGGAGGGTGAGATAGAACTACTTCTTTCTGGAAAGCGTGGTTACATGGACGGAAGAAGTGAGGTTGGGGGATGTTGGTGGTACTCATTGTAACCACATGTAACCCAGACAAGAGAGGCCTGGCAAATAACTGCCTCCCTGAGGACATTATTTATGAGCCACTTGTTTGTTTCCAATCAATCTGATAGCGACCTGGTGATTCTTCTGAAACTAAATATATTATTAAAAGAAGTGTGTGTTTGTGTCTGCGTCCTTTATGTCTTCCTTAAAAAGAGTACGTTTCCTGTTGGAAATGATTTTTTATTTCGTCTGACTGCCAGACAAGCAGACAGTAAAAAAATGCATCTCCCCTCTCTGCGCATGCGTTTACAGCCAAAGTACAGGTAGTGGACAAAAAATGGAAACATCTGGGAAATGAGGGTTCCACACAGGTGTGGCCCATGTGTGGTGTGGTGTGGCCCATGCCCATGTGTGGCCCATGATAAAGCAAATAACATCCCAGCATGCTTAGGATTACGTATAAAAATTCTGCACAGGCCTGGTTACCTGCCTATAATTATGGTTAGCATGGCTGAAAGAGGAGATTGCGCCGACCTTGAGGTTTTGCCTTGAGCTCCTGTTAGCCTTGTTGTATTCATTTTTCACACTTTTATTTCTCCACTTTGTCTATTTGTTTCTCTTATCATTTTTGTCCTTTTCGTCTTGCATTTTCGGTTTTTGTTTTTTTCACTTCCTGCTTCTTCCTGGCCTTCCCCCTAACTGGGGGGCCTGGCCGACCAGACATGAAGGGAGCCTCGCGCTTCCCTCTGCTACCACCTCCCCCATCATTCCTCGCGCCTACTTTTCCTCCACATCATTCCTCGCGCCTCGCGCCTACTAGTGTTGTCCCTGCCATCCACAGAACCATGGGATGGAAAGTAGGCGCCATAACTGCATCCGTTTGTTTTTGTGAAATATGGAGCCATCTTGGTCGGACAAGTGAGGTATTTGGTCGGACGATGTTGTTGGATGTGCTGGTTTGAAGGCTGACAAGTTTTTTCTGGCTTCATTTGTCTGCCTTGTCTTCTTGCGGGTTTGATGTGTCTGTCCAGAGCTTGCCAAGTTCTGGGTACGGTGCACCACTGCTCGGTCATCTGGGTCTCTGGGAGATTGGGTGGTCGATGATGAGAGGGGTCATGACGATCCTCCTCCACAATGAAAGTGTGTCAGATTATGATGTGAAATATTATTTGGGGCAATATGTTGATGTAAAGACCCCACCACAGTGTATCCGGAATGGTTTGAGGATATGGACTGGGAATCGGCAGCATAGTGTTAAGTTCCAGGTCAAGGAGGATGGCACGATTGGCACGGTCACCCATATTCCCAACAGGATTGTTATATTATAGGGATGGACTGTGGGCAGGTTCTTTTACGTTGGTCAGCTGAAAGAATGCCACAGGCCACAGGAATGCCACTGGGTCACCTTGTGTCTGGGTGCAAAGAGCAGTTTTGCTGAACAGTTTTGTGTCCGGCTGGCCGAGCGGTAGTGCACCGTACCCAGAACTTGGCAAGCTCTGGAAGAATGAATCAAATTGTCCTCCATTTGTCGTGGTTTAACATGAGCATTTATTACTTTCAGGAGAGGGAGAAAGCATGGTATGACGTTAACCACAGCAGAAATACACAGATACTCAAATACACATGAACAATTACAGGACAAAGTCATCCAGCTCATATTTCTCCCCGAGTCCTTGTACAAAACCCATTTATATATTGTTCCGCTGTTTATTTTAGGGAAGGTGGTTGTGTGAGTTTGAAGTTGCCGAGGCAGGAGGCTGAAAGGAGGAGGCTGAAAGGAGGAGGAAGGTTGAGAAGGAGGCAGGGGAGGCAGGGGGGTGGGGGGGACCTTGAGGAGATATCAACATTGACATCACAAATTTTGGCCGCCATGATCCAGCCAATAAGGAGACCCCAGTGGGTTACTGAGACAACAACATTTCTCAATGGCCGAATTTCCTAGATATTAGCTGTAAACATGCAGTTCTCTCTCTGTAAGCCACTGCAAAGCTGCCTGACATCAAAGAAAGACAGCCTTGAGATGGCAGACTTGTGGTCGCCTGGCATGAGCATGGTAAACTTGTTCTCATCCCATGTGTCTACAGTGTGTAGAATTAATATCCATTTCGCATGATATTGTTGCGGATCTCAGCGCCGGCCTTTTCCCCTTACCAAGGGGGGATTAGTCCCCTTGTCTTTGACTAGCCAACGGGGCCCGGGACCGATGACGTCCTTCCCTGACAGCGTGAAATAGGGTTTTAGGACTAAGAATTCGCTATTACCTAATTACTTGCGCTGCCCAGAAACGAGGAAATAAGCCCCACCCGAATCACGGGTGTTGGTGGATACGCCGAGCGGTAGCGGACCCGTGACCCGAGCCATTATCAATTGCTGGACCCCGATCCAAGCGGTTCTTATTCATGCCACGCTTACCCAATGATGGAAATCACTAAAGCGGTCGAATTTAGAAGAAAAGGAATAACAAGATTTATTTACACAATGTACAATGAGCAGAAGAAGAAGACACAGTGCAGTCCTTAAGCAGTCTTATACTTATTCCCAAGACAAACGGGCCCGTTCACACTCAGAAACTCACACGGGGATTGCAGATGAACAGGTCAGCACGTCCAGGGATGGTGTCCGGGCAGCTCCCCCTCTGGTCCCAAGCTCGCACCGCGAAGTAGATGAATGCAGCGGCCAGGAGCTCTCCGCGTGTCGTTGGCGCACACGGGATAATTACGGGGCGAACGGTAGGGCTGGGCTCTGGCGGTTACACTGGCGGCTATGGCCGCGTTCACTCGCGAGGCTGCGTACATAATAGCTCAATAGGCGCTCACAATGCGCTCTTAAATTCCCAAGTCTTCGTGCATAAGTTCTCTCGCAATGCAGCGCACTTCCTTCCAATCCTTCATACGAGTGCTCCGAGTCCTTTTGCATAGGTTCTTTTCTTCTTCTTCTTCTTCCCTGACACACCGGAATAAAAAAATGCACAAACCGTGTCCGTTTTTATTTGCAGGGCCATCTCATGGTCCATCTGCGTGACTTTGACGCCACTTAGAACCAGTGGTCCGCAGGGCAAGATAACGTTTGCAGCAAATGTCTGCTCGGCCAAGAAGCCAGGCCACAGAACGTGTGGTCCATTAAGTGTACTAGTGCAGCAAGAGGTAGCAGAGTGCAGCTGCACAAGTGTAGCAAAGTGCAGCCGCACAGCTCAGGGTTCCTGCACACTCCCCTGAACAAAATAATTGGGTCCATGGGTGGGGAGGAAGACAAAGCAGAGAGTCAGCGGAGGAAAAGGGCGCAAGGGT
This sequence comes from Myxine glutinosa, assembly GCF_964187855.1. Taxonomy (NCBI): domain Eukaryota; kingdom Metazoa; phylum Chordata; class Myxini; order Myxiniformes; family Myxinidae; genus Myxine; species Myxine glutinosa. Next base: position 44,359,463 of record NC_136274.1, read on the forward strand.
ACACGTCAAAACAAGGCAATGCAACATGAGGTGCGTGGGAGAGCGAGCAGAGCAAGCTTGTCCCTAGCCGTTCGTAACCCCCCATGTCAGCCTGCACTACCCTTGCCCTTCCCTGTATTTACAATTTACAAATTCGTCTCTACGTTTTGTCTCCCATATCCCCCTTTATGCCAAATTCGTCATCCGATCCCTCCCAAGAAGGAAGAGATGGAATAAACACGATGTCAAACTCATGTCATGATGTGTCTTTACCATCCAAACATTTGCAAAACCTGGTGTGGAGTTCCGTCTCCCTTGGTGAGTGGATGTGGATGGTGCGAAGAGATTTCTCATCCTAACTATACTCTAATTGACATTAACTCACTTACACTACCCGGGGTCATGCCCTGCCAATTCAATTGGCCATCGTTACTCTATGTGGTTCTAAAAACCAATTCCCATTGACCACCCTGTGGTGCCTTTCAAATTTGGGGTCTCACTCCCCCAATTTTTCACTACTGTGCCTTCGCACAATTTTGGGGCTGCGTCGTGTGGCTCCACTAGCAGGTTCAACTACATGCGCACCTCCGCCACTGAAGTTGCCACCCGAGCTTACCATGCTCCTTGCGACTACCCTAAATCGGGGAAGGCCCCTCCTGGCTCTCTCACCCCTCTGATGCCCTCTCTGGCATTGGGCTACCCGGGTCCTCTCTTAGGATCCTCGGGCCCCACTGAACACTACTCTGACTCTAACTGGCTCCCAGAGCCTACCTGCAGCCTCACCTGGCCGACAGACTACCAGTGATGGAGTGCCCAACCAACCATTCTCACTAACAGGCCACACGCCCAGCCATTTCACTCCACTAATGCACCCATCATGCAGTACTCTGCTACTTTCGCACCACAGATGTCAATATCCAACAATTTACTTAAACCCCCTCTACCTTACTTTAAACTACCCTCCCTGGGTATTCGTGAAGGGGTCCATCCTCCCCCATTCACTCCTTCGCACCATGCACTCCACACCATTCATTCCACACCACTCATTCCACACACCAGTTCTCCACTTGCACCCCATGCAAGTCAATTCACACCACATAATCCCATTCGTCCTCAATACACCACTTATACACTTCTACACACACACAGCATTATCTAGCTAACTACTTCCCTCTAAAACTCGTGCTTTCCCGTCTTCCCTTACACTAAGCACTTCCCTCGTCATTATCATCCATCTAATCGGACTACGTCTCCTCTACCTGTATCAATGTCACTACTTAAATCTTGTCCCTACTGTCATTTCTAAATCCCTAACAATATCCTAGCCCGCCCTCGGCTAGTTTTCACTGCCATCCCATAATCTAGCGCTCATGTGCCCCAAATATGAGGGATGGTAGATCTACCATCCCTCTACATCGGACACTATTTCACAACTATCACCCCCAGTCCTCTCGCACAATGAACCCCCGTCATTGGAGGTACTGGGTCCTGCCTCGGCCTCTAAAGCCGAGGCGATCCATGAGGGCGCCTGCTCACCGGTGTAGGGTCTTACCCGGTCGGCGAGGCCGATCCGAGGGACGGCTCGTGGCCCCATTTAGATCTTTATGACCACGTCACAGATTTGCGCCAGGACGACCCCCGGGCCTTGCCAGGGTGAGGTGAGTTTGGGACATCTACGCATCCACCTCTGGGGATTGAAGAACCAAATCTTCATCCCCGGAGCGTACTGACTCCCCTGGCTCCGGTGGTCGTACCTGCGCTTCATTTTGGCACCCGCCAGCTGAAGCTGGCGGCGTGCGAAGGCATGGACTCCCTCCATGCCTTCCTCCAGGTGACGTGCGTAGGTCTCCGCCGGCGGTTTATCAGTGGTCTCTGGCACAGGACCGCATAGCAGGTCGGCGGGAGCCCGCAACTCCCGCCCGTACATAAGCAATGCTGGGCTGCATGCGGTGGCCCCGTGCTGGCTAGTTCGGTGGGCCATTAACAAATATGGGAGATGTTCGTCCCAGTCGTCCTGATGGGTGGTGGTAAATAACGCCAATTGGTGGATCAGGGTTCAATTGAACCTATCCACCATCCCGTCACATTGTGGTCTTAAGGGCGTTGTCCTTGTTTTCCTAATTGACAGGAGTCTGCACACATCTTTTAACAATTGGCTTTCAAAATTTCGACCCTGGTCGGTGTGCAGCTCCTCCGGAATCCCATGCCGACATACAAATCCTTCCACAAAGGCCTGTGCCACCACCCTGGCGTCTTGGTTGGGGAGCGCATAGGCCTCTGGCCACTTGGTGAAATAGTTTATTACAACGAGGATGTACTTATTACCTTGGTGGGTGCAAGGGTAGTGGTCCTAGAATATCCATAGCCACCCGCTCAAGGGGGGCCCCCACCTGTTGTAATTGAAGGGGGGCCCTCATCCTCCGTGCTGGTCCCTTTTTAGCAGTGCAGGCGTCGCATCTCCGACACCAGTCCTGTATATCGCGCCCCATATTTACCCAATAGAACCTCCGGCGGACCCGATATGTAGTCTTTGTCCTACCCAAATGGTCGCCGGGGTGGGTACCATGCACCTGCTGTAATATTGTGTTCTTAAATTTATCTGGAACTATCACCAGCCAGGAAGTTCTCTCAGAGGGAATCTCTACCCATTTACGATACAAGATGTTATCTTTCAATTCCAGGGTTTGCCACTGAGCCCAATATGCCTTTGTTGGTGCCCCGAGGGGGGTGACCTCTTCCCCATTAGGTATTTTCCCCAATCGAACGCATTCGTACACCGCTCCCAGTACGGGATCCTCCCGCTGGGCCGTGCTCCAAGCCAAAGTTCCAAATTCTTCATCCGCAGTTAGTGGCAAGATTGGCCCTCTCACCCGGGTTGCACGGACTACGAGCGTAGGGGTGGAGTCTGCCAATCGCTCCCTTTCCTCGTGTCTCACACAAAATTTAGTTTTCCCCCAAACAAGGACGTCGAGAGAGTGCATCGGCATTCCCATGGGCCTTCCTGGTCCTATGGGTCACACTAAAATCGTACTGCTGCAACTTTTCCAACCACCTTGCAATTTGGCCCTCAGGTTCCTTGAACCGGAGGAGCCATTGCAAGGAGGAATGGTCAGTTCAACCAGAAATTTCCGCCCGTACAAGTACAAATGGCTCATGGCAGCCAGCATAGCCAGTAACTCTTTACGAGTGACGCAATAATTTCGCTCGGGCCTACTCATGGCCCGACTATAATAGGCGATCACTCTCTCAACGCCCCCCTGTGTCTGGGACAAAACTGCGCCCAATCCTTCCTGGCTTGCATCCGTGTCCAGGGTAAATGTTCCATCACTAGTGGGGTAAGCTAGAATGGGTGCGGATGTCAAAAACCCCTTCAATGCTAGGAAGGCCTCTTGGCACTCCCTTGTCCAATTAAATCTCGTCCCCTTCTCCGTAAGCCGGGCCAACTCTGCAAATTTTGCCACAAAGCGCCGGTAGTAGGAGCAGAGTCCCAAAAATCCCCGCACCTCCTTGATGGTACGTGGTGCGGGCCACTCCTCTACCGCTGTAATTTTGCCTGGGTCTGTTTTTACCCCCTCGCAACCAATGACGTGACCTAAATAGGCCACCTCTCCAGCAAACAAAGTGCACTTAGCTCAGCTTTAACCCTGCCTGTCTGAGGCACCCAAACAACTGGTCCAAATTAGCTATTGCTTGGGGGAATGTTTTAGCATGCACAAGGACATCATCCAGGTACACCAGGCATGACTGCCCTGGCATGCCGCCCAGTACATGTTCCATCAATCGTTCAAAGGTGGCGGGGGCGTTACACAAACCAAACGGCATCACAGTGAACTGATACAGCCCCTTACCTGTGGAAAATGCCGTTTTCTCCTTCCCTGCCCTATCCATCTCCACCTGCCAATACCCACTCTTGAGGTCCAAGGTTGAGAACCAATTTGAGCCGCAACGGCATCGAGCGTATCGTCAATTCTTGGCAGGGGATATGAGTCTGAGTGTCACGTTGTTTAGCTGGCGATAGTCCATGCAGAAACGCGTGGTCCCATCTTTCTTTTTGACCAGCACAACAGGTGACATCCAAGGACTTCCCAAGGGCTCGATGATACCTGCATCGAGCATCTTTTATACCTGCTCATCAGCCTCCTCCCTCTTGCTCCAAGGGAGCCGTCGGGCGGGCTGATGAATAGGCCGGGCCTCAACGGTGTGGATCTGATGTTTCACATGGCCCATACGTCCAATATCCTCGGAGGACGAGGAGAAGATATCCAAATGGGTTTCAATCAATTTGTGTAAGACCTTCCTCTGGGTCTCCTCCAACTCTACGCTACTTCGATTTACCATCTCATAAAGGGGATCGGGCCAATTCCTACTATTTTCTAGGGACTCCCTCCGGGACCGGCTCAGCTGGATGTTCTCGCCCCTCACTGCCGCGACTTCTTTAACTGGGGTGCAGCCGGCTATCTTCGTGCCCCGTCCTATAGTGCATGGTTCTGTACTAATATTAATTATTCGGACGGCCACCACCGGCCCGTCCGTTTTTACGAGGGTGCGGCCCACGACTAAACCCAGGATGGACTGCGCTGCCACCGGTTCGAACAGGCTGCAGGACCCCTGCCATGTTGGGCGAGCTAGCCATCGGGCCGGCACTATTGCCTCGGCCCTCGGGGGAATGGTCACAGCCTCAGAAGCCTCCACCTCTGTCCCCTCGGCCATGCTCACCCCTCCCAATGGCAGCTCATCTATTCCCACTTGCAGGGTCCCCCGGCACAAATCGATTTTACAACCGCTGGCAGTCAACAAATCCAACCCGATTAGGCATGGGTCGCTCACCTCCGCCACCCAAACTTCTATCTCCCTCTTTACCGACCCCAACTTGAGGGTTACAAAACCACGCCCTATGATGGGGGCCATTACCCCGGTAACCAGCTGCAAACTATGCTTTTTCAGACGCTGGATTTTATCCCAGCCGTCTGCACTCGAATTAAGGATCACCGGGCTGATGATCGTGGCGCTAGCTCCTGTGTCCACTACGGCGTCTACCCCCACGCCGGCAATTTTGCACCGAATTGTCAAACTACCAGTAACAATCTGGCCACAATAGATGACCTGTCGCGTCAATGAGGGCTCTTCACCATCCCCTACGACCGAACACGGCCCTGCATGCTCGGCACATATTAGTTTCCCGGGCCCTGGCGGGGGGGGGGGGGGGGGGCGGGTTGGCGTCGGCTAGTCCAACCCGTACGATGTGGAGTTGATGGTCCCGGCTGCCGAGCGGCTAGGAGCTCTCTGCGTGTCGTTGGCGCGCACGGGATAATTACGGGGTGAACGGTAGGGCTGGGCTCTGGCGGTTACACTGGCGGCTATGGCCGCGTTCACTCGCGAGGCTGCATACGTAATAGCTCAATATGCGCTCACAATGTGCTCTTAAATTCCCAAGTCCTCATGCATAAGTTCTCTCGCAATGCAGCGCACTTCCTTCCAATCCTTCATACGAGTGCTCCGAGTCCTTTTGCATAGGTTCTTTTCCAACGAGTCCTCCGGTAGCAAGTTCTCTTTACAAAGCGCAATTCTTTCACCCAACGAGTCCTGTTCAAGGGCTTTGTGCAGCGACTTATATAGCCCTGTCCAGCGAACCTTCTAGAACTTGCCATATGCACCCTTACCACGCCCTATCACGCCATGCCCACAGAGCCTTGGTTGGCTGGTAGCTCTTACCGTCACCGCCTCTGACGTGCTCCTCGACTCTGCCACACTCCGACCCCGTGCTCCTCCCTCTTTTCAGGCCTACCTCGTGTAATTTGACTAGTTTCGAGCAAACCAAGGGCAGCGAATGCTGCGGGCATCCAAAGCGTAGCATATGGAGGGAAGAGCCAAAATGGGGCGTGGGATCGATTATGCCCATCGGTGGCATTAGAGGGTGGCCGCAAAATGAAAGGACCTAAGCTCATTTCTTTACACAATGCAGATGTCACTCGGGAAATGGCCTACTCTTACACATACTATGACATAACTAATATTCTAAGTAGGCCTACGTGTTGCTTGTGGACTAACTATGGGGGGAAAACCTTTAACCTTTAATGATGTTATATATATAAATCTCAAAACCGTATCAATATGTTATTTTCAATAGTTGATCTATCCCCAATATATCTAAAAGGTTGCCTTTAAAGGGAAACACCATTAGTTGTTATTCATGACCCACCCCCCCCCCCCCACCCTCCTCCCAGACTTCCTGCAGCATGTTGGCTTTTATTAAACTGGCTGCAAATGGTCCCACCTGAGTATGTCTATTGATTGCGTACTGTTTGAACGCCAGTTAGACCATGAGTACGACTATTAATCACGTTTTGGACCATGACTATATCTATGAGTTATATCTACTAGTGAGGTACCCGTGCTATGCAAGGGTGGAAGGCCAGAAGCAAACAGACAATGCAGAAACGGTGAATGCTAAAGCATGAAACCAATAAATTCCACATTCCTGTAGCACCTTCAGTCGCACATCAGACATGGACAACAAGTTCGTGAAGGACTTCCATGAAAAACATACCCATTCGCAAACAAACTGGTACGTTTGTTCCATACTCGGTCAATGGCGAATCTGCATATGGCGATTCGCGAAGTTCACGTTTAGAAAGTAGAAACCATCATGGCATTTCGTCATTCATTTGAACTCGATATCTCCTTTTTAATTCCAAACAGCATAACTCCAATCACAAATTAAATAGCATTAATATAAAGAATAAACCTTTAACAACATTCGTGACATAAACAATTATTTAAATCCTGATGTGAAGTTCTGTACAGTTTGGTGAATACAATTACGAATTCAAAATCGTAATTGTATTCACTCAATTCCAATTATCAAGTGATACTTTAATAAAATACTGTTTTAAATGACGGTTTTAATGGGATATTATCAAAGCAGCTCATTGCCGTCATCTGTCCACTTCTGGATTCGCAAAAGGTTCGTAATTCATCAGGATTTTCCTCAATTCCACAATGAAATGTTCATGAAATACTGTTAAGCCGTTTTTAATTTTCAAGTCATGTTCTTTTGGTGAATTATCGTAGGATTTTACTGCAGGGGTTCCAGGAAATCGTTGCGATCGGTTCAGCTGCTTTTGCGGTACCCGGGACAATAACGTTATGCGGGAGTCCAAACCTAAAAATGCTGGAGAACAAAGCTGAAATTGGAAAAACAATATAGCCCATTTTACTCCAGGGGGTCCCAGGATTACCCACCCAAAATATCGTTGCGATCGGTTCAGCCGTTTTTGCGGTATCTGGGAACAGACGGACAGACAGACGGACATTTGGTGAATTATAGTAAGATTAATTGTGTACTATTGGATCGGACCTTTTAGATAATTTAGGTCCCCTAAGACATCTCAGATCACAAACTACTTAACACCCAAAAGACCCTTTGAGACACCTACCCCCCCCCCCCTCCTCTTCCCATGCCTCCTGCCTCCAAGCCCTCTCCCTCCCACACTTCTCCCTGCTCTCAAATGTTGTGGTTGTGTGCTTCCCCTTCTCTCCCCATCTTGTCTTCTGCTCCCTCTTTTTGTATATTTTGTTTGTCTGGTTGATTTGTTTGTGAAATAAATGTTAGCTCTTTCACGAGCCTCGATTCAGTATACAAAAAAACAAAAAAAGGCTCTTTAAACCCCAAAGGCCCTTTAAGACCCCAAGGACACAAGACCCTTTAGACACCTTATAGCCTTCAGACCCCTAATGGGGTCGGTCTTACAACCGACCATTTCGATCTTTAATTTCGTAAATCATTCCATTAACTTGTTACACAAAATATACCACACAAACCAAAGTCCTGGCGAGGGTCTGCAAACTCTGATTGCTCTTTCTTGATGATTAGGTTTTACAAACACATACGTACACGAAGTGCAGACCCTTTGGGATGGTGGTTTATGGTCCTACCCTGCAAATATACATTACACTGGAAGCCATTTACATATTAACAATCTGTAAGGGGTAAGAAATGAGATGAGGGGGTTATGGAGATTAACGATAACTTGAGAAAGGGAAAATTGAGAGAAAGTATGAAAGCATGGAGAAGAACGGAGAAAGCAAAGGATAGTTTGGAAGGCATAAGGAAAAAAAGAAAAGAGGATGGGTTTGGGAAGAAAGAGACACGAGATACATTTGGGGTCAGAGTAGGGGACAGTTGGGAATTGGATGGTCCAAACTTTCACCATAATTTGCATTTGTAATACTGCGGGGCCCGTTACTCCATTGGACTAAATTTTCATTGGTCTTCACCATCTTGTAGCCAGCATACTTGCCTGCCAGACTAGGGGAGTTTTTTTTGGATCCTCTGGGTCTTTTGGGTCGTCATGGACTTTTGGGTCTTCTGGATATTTGAGGACTTTTGGGTCTTCTGGGTCCTCGGGGTCTTTTGGGTCCTGGGGAACTTTTGGGTCCACTGGGTCTTTAGGGTCTTCTGGATCTTATGGGTCTTAAAGGGTCTTCAAAGGTCGAGGGGGTCTCAGCACTCTGAAGAGTTAAAAGGTACAATTCAATAGTACATAATACGAAATTTATATACACAAAAAGTATGACACACACACACACACACACACACACACACACACAACCCATCTATTTATAGTAGATAATATAAGTATATGGATGGACATTGACTCTCTGGTTTATTTGTTTTTGCAACCAGATCAATACAATGAATGCAACAACAGCATTCAAACAACCAAAACCATTCAGAAGATATGACCATTCAAAAGTGGTGATATTAAACTGCTTTTATGTGACCAAGCTGATTATTAGCCATTAAGATTCTGCAAAAAAAGAATGTGGGTGGAATAGGAAGTGGAGTGGAAAGACAAGAGAGAAGGAGAGGTGGTGGGGAAAACGTGGAGGATGCATTAGAGGATAGAAAAGGAGAAGCTATAATGGCAAAGCAGAAATGGATTCAAAGGTAATTTGCTGTGGTAATACGGAAGGAGCAATAATCAGAGAAAGCCATTTTGCACGTGATTTGGTGTGGCCGTGAGAGGCAGTTCCTGATGAGAACGGCTTCGACCCCTGTTGTGCTCAAGAAGGATACAGCACCGACTCACAAGGAAGGCTTGTTAACCTCACAATAAACCCAAAAGTTGTGAACTCAAAGCATTTTCAAAAGGTAATTCTACACAAAATTCAATAAGTAACTTCCCATAAAACCTGATCAATGGGACATAGTGTGTTGCTAATATTAATTGCGTTTGTCCTCAATCTGTTCTGTTAATGTCACCAAGGCTTGACTTGGTTCAAGGAAAGGAAAAAAAAAAAAAAAGATAAATATATACATATATATATATAAATAAATAAATAATATATATATATATATATAAATATATAAATATAAAAACATATAAATAAATATAAATATAAATATAAATAAATATAAATATAAATCAATATCAATAAATATATATATAAATATAAATATATATATATTGTAACGGATTTGGGAAACCGTGCACTCGGTGTAATGATTGTAAATATACCCCCTTGTAAATAATGTAATGATTC
>NC_136274.1:44373987-44526487 GCF_964187855.1 Myxine glutinosa
GTGAATCTTGTCAGACAATCCGGATCACCCCTGTTGTGAATCTTGTCAGACGATCCGGATCACTCCTGTTGTGAATCTTGTCAGACAATCCGGATCACCCCTGTTGTGAATCTTGTCAGACAATCCGGATCACCCCTGTCGTGAATCTCCTCAGACGATCCGGATCACCCCTGTCGTGAATCTCCTCAGACGATCCGGATCACCCCTGTCGTGAATCTCCTCAGACGATCCGGATCACCCCTGTCGTGAATCTCCTCAGACGATCCGGATCACCCCTGTCGTGAATCTCCTCAGATGATCCAGATCACCCCTGTCGTGAATCTCCTCAGACGATCTGGATCACCCCTGTCGTGAATCTCCTCAGACGATCCGGATCACCCCTGTCGTGAATCTCCTCAGATGATCCGGATCACCCCTGTCGTGAATCTCCTCAGATGATCAGGATCACCCCTGTCGTGAATCTCCTCAGACGATCCGGATCACCCCTGTCGTGAATCTCCTCAGACGATCCGGATCACCCCTGTCGTGAATCTCCTCAGACGATCCGGATCACCCCTGTCGTGAATCTCCTCAGACGATCCGGATCACCCCTGTCGTGAATCTCCTCAGACGATCCGGATCACCCCTGTCGTGAATCTCCTCAGACGATCCGGATCACCCCTGTTGTGAATCTTGTCAGACAATCCGGATCACTCCTGTTGTGAATCTCCTCAGACGATCCGGATCACCCCTGTCGTGAATCTCCTCAGACGATCTGGATCACCCCTGTCGTGAATCTCCTCAGACGATCCGGATCACCCCTGTCGTGAATCTCCTCAGATGATCCGGATCACCCCTGTCGTGAATCTCCTCAGACGATCCGGATCACCCCTGTCGTGAATCTCCTCAGACGATCCGGATCACCCCTGTCGTGAATCTCCTCAGACGATCCGGATCACCCCTGTCGTGAATCTCCTCAAACGATCCGGATCACCCCTGTCGTGAATCTCCTCAGATGATCCGGATCACCCCTGTCGTGAATCTCCTCAGATGATCCGGATCACCCCTGTCGTGAATCTCCTCAGACGATCCGGATCACCCCTGTCGTGAATCTCCTCAGACGATCCGGATCACCCCTGTCGTGAATCTCCTCAGACGATCCGGATCACCCCTGTCGTGAATCTCCTCAAACGATCCGGATCACCCCTGTCGTGAATCTCCTCAAACGATCCGGATCACCCCTGTCCTGAATCTCCTCAGTTTCTGGTATAGTCTCGAGCGTGCGTTCAACGTAAACTAATTTTTATCTCCTGTTTGTTATACCAATTGTCTTTATTTGTTTATAGTCCAAAAAATATATCATTAAATGAAAATTGTTTTTTCTTTTATTTTTCCGAATACACGGGCAGATGAGCTCCATACTTCCAGCTTTGGATGCAATACAATTAGTTTCCCGACAAATATGGCGGTCTCCATGGGCATGTGAGTGACGTAACAGTTGTGCCGTCAGTTTTGTATTTGACATGATTTCCAAACACAATGAGGTTTAGAGTTTCTTCTTTTTCCTTTTAGGTCTTTCTCTTACATATGTACATCAATGGGAAGAGGGGGGAGGGGGAAGGGGAAGGGGGAAGGGGAAGGGGGAGGGGGAAGGGGAAGGGGGAGGGGGAAGGGGGAGGGGGAGGGGAAGGGGGAAAAGGGAGGGGGAGGGAGGAAGGGAGGGGGGAGGAAAGGGAGGGGGAGGGGGAGGGTGAGGGGAGAAGGGGAGGGGGTAGGGTGGAGGGGGAAGGGAGGGGGAGGGAAGGATGGAGGGGGGAAGGGGGAGGGAAGGGGAGGGCAACAATGACGTTGCAGTTCTCATGGTCGGAGAGCAGCACAACAATCGCGACATCGTCCTGCATCTTCGCAACAGCACGAAGCGGATTTTGGAGACTCACCGATCCTGTGACGCTCTCCAGTACCGGCGTTGCCGGGCGGGGGAAGGGAGACCCGTACATTACACACATTACAACATTACACACACACAAACTGTGTTTTATGTTCAATGGTCTGGCGGCGGGGATGGAACATCACATGATCGCTCTGAGCGAATCAGCGCGCTGCTCTGCCACCAGGTCAGATTCCGTGTATAATATTCCTTGCTAAAATGCGCTGAGGTAAATATGAATAAAAAATATGGATCTCGTCAAATATTTTTAGGTCGGCCATGTCCTTACCAGGCTCAATGGCCAAGTCTGTGCCAAATATCAAGTATGTGAGCCTCTCCGTTTAGGAGTCTATCGGTAACATTACACACACACAAACTGTGTTTTATATATACTAGGATGTGCCCGTACGTGGGTGCCCGTTCCTTGCCAAAAAAAAAAAAAAAAAATGTCTTCGCCCATGCATGCATGGGCGTGCCCATGGGCCCATGGGCGTGCCCGTAAGTGCGTGATGTGACCGTACAATGAATGTATCGTCCCGACGCCGCAGCTCGGATGGCGCTGCAGTTAATCGGGCCTGTATCGGCAGAGTTATTATAAACGTGTACTACAATCGATCGTACCTTACAGCGTCTGCTCGCCACGTTCAGCATCAGTACGTCGTCACTATGACTATCCGTAAGTCCGGAAGTGACGTCCTCATTTGACTGTCCGGAAGGTCGCATATCGCAGTTACGATGAATCGCAAATTAGTTTTAATTAGTTTTAAAACATAGTTTAACGCCAACATAGCGCCAACATAGTTTGCCAACGTGAAATAAATGAATACGCTCTCAAATGTGCCGTCCGAGGCAGAGTCTGTTCGCCACGTTCGGCACACGTGATAGCTCGCTGCTCTCTGATTGGTTGAATCGTTTTTTGGACATAGCTCGGTAACTACTTCTCCGATTAATATGAAACCTTGAAAAGGCACATCCTCGGGTCCCCAGCAATATACCTGGCAAGTTTCAAGTATATCGGACCCGTGGTTGTCGAGAAACAGCGGTCACAGACAAACAAACACACAGACACACAGACACACACACACACAGAGATTACTGGAATTATAGATAGACTAGGGCATGCCCGTACTATATATATATCTAAAATTATATCCCCCCCCTCTATTTACATGAAATGGTTTGGTCCATTCGCAAAGCCAAAGCGAACGGCTTGCGAGTACGGTGACAATCCCCCCCCCTCTATTTACATGAAATGGTTTGGTCCATTCGCAAAGCCAAAGCGAACGGCTTGCGAGTACGGTGACAATCCCCCCCCCCCTCTATTTACATGAAATGGTTTGGTCCAAAGCGAACGGCTTGCGGAGTTTGGTAAATAAATCGCCATAGCTCGGTAACTACTTCTCCGATTAATATGAAACCTTGAAAAGGCACATCCTCGGGTCCCCAGCAATATACCTGGCAAGTTTCAAGTATATCGGACCCGTGGTTGTCGAGAAACAGCGGTCACAGGCACACGACACACACACATACACACATACACACACACATACACACAGAGATTACTGGAATTATAGATAGATATCTAAAATTATATCCCCCCCCCCTCTATTTACATGAAATGGTTTGGTCCATTCGCAAAGCCAAAGCGAACGGCTTGCGAGTACGGTGACAATCCCCCCCCCCCCTCTATTTACATGAAATGGTTTGGTCCATTCGCAAAGCCAAAGCGAACGGCTTGCGAGTACGGTGACAATCCCCCCCCCCCCTCTATTTACATGAAATGGTTTGGTCCAAAGCGAACGGCTTGCGGAGTTTGGTAAATAAATCGCCATAGCTCGGTAACTACTTCTCCGATTAATATGAAACCTTGAAAAGGCACATCCTCGGGTCCCCAGCAATATACCTGGCAAGTTTCAAGTATATCGGACCCGTGGTTGTCGAGAAACAGCGGTCACAGACACACGACACACACACATACACACATACACACACACATACACACAGAGATTACTGGAATTATAGATAGATATATAAGATAGATGGTCTGGCGGCAGGAATGGAACATCACGTGATCGCTCTGAGCGAATCAGCGCGCTGCTCTGCCACCGCTCAGATTCCGTGTATAATATTCCTCGCTGAAATGCGCTGAGGTAAATATGAATAAAAAATATGGATCTCGTCAAATATTTTTAGGTCGGCCATGTCCTTCCCAGGCTCAATGGCCATGTCTGTGCCAAATATAAAGTACATGAGCCTCTCCGTTTAGGAGTCTATCGGTAACATTACACACACACAAATTGTGTTTTATATATATATAGAAGATGGTCTGGAGGCGGGGATGGAACATCACGTGATCGCTCTGAGCGAATCAGTGCGCTGCTCTGCCACCACGTCAGAATCCATGTATAATATTCCTCGCTGAAATGCGCTGAGGTAAATATGAATATAAAATATGGATCTCGTCAAATATTTTTAGGTCGGCCATGTCCTTCCCAGGCTCAATGGCCATGTCTGCGCCAAATATCAAGTACGTGAGCCTCTCCATTTCGGAGTCTATCTGTAACATTACACACACACAAACTGTGTTTTATATATATAGATACTAGCGGTAACCCGTGAAAATCACGGGCATAAATAGTGTTTATGTTCATCTATCTATAATTCCAGTAATCTCTGTGTGTATGCGACCGCTGTTTCTCGACAACTACCGGTCCGATATACTTGAAACTTGCCAGGTATATTGCTGGGGACCCGAGGATGTGCCTTTTCAAGGTTTCATATTAATCGGACAAGTAGTTACCGAGCTATGTCCAAAAAACGATTCGACCAATCAGAGAGCAGCGAGCTACCGAGCTATGGCGATTTAGCCGTTCGCCGTTCGCTTTGGCTTTGCGAATGGACCAAACCATTTCATGTAAATAGAGGGGGGGGGGGGTTCTACCGTACTCGCAAGCCGTTCGCTTTGGCTTTGCGAATGGACCAAACCATTTCATGTAAATAGAGGGGGGGGGATATAATTTTAGATATATATATAGTACGGGCATGCCCTAGTACAAACTAACTTGCCCTTCCTCTTCCTTTCAAAATAATTGTGTCAGTTGTCACCAACATCCATTCTGGCGGATCTCCTGAATATCGCTTTGTATTCAACTGCAGTATTGTCTCTTATAGTGTGGTTACTGGTAAGTATCCCCTTTACATTTCTGATCGCATTTATATTTGTATTAAAAGGCGTAGCATGCCTCTCGAGTCGCTGCGCGTCCGGCACATATCGGGACGTCTTCTTCTTCTTCTCCTCGGTATCAAGTGCAGCGTCTCACTGTGCGTAAAACAAAATGGCGCGAGTTATTCAAAACTTTTCACTGATTTTCAGCTTTTATTCCACACTTATAGACAGTTGGAGACATCGCTATGCTTATATGGAAGGGTTAGTCATAACTACATAGTATCACACATATCTTAGGGCGACAGGAGCAATAGCTGGAGAGAAGTTCCGATTACAAACTTCAGAAATAACCGTTTTAATGATAAAGATACTAGCAACGGTACCCGCCCTACGGGTGGGGCTTCAATTGGGAGGCCCAAATGAAAAGGCAAAATATCAGAAATTGAAGGCTTTTTTTATTTTAAACGATTTATATACCTAAACATCCGTTAAATCATATCACACGCAAATCATCAAAATCTAAACAGTATTTGTTGAATTTCAATAAAAGCCACATCACTGTTCATATCGGTAAATATTATTCCATCGTGTTTGGAAAAACTGGAAAATTGGGAAAAAAAATTAAAAATTGGAAATAAAAATAAAAAATTGGAAAAACAATATAGCCTACTTTACTCCAGGGGTCCCAAGATTACCCCCCCCCCCCCCCCCAAATTTCGTTGCGATCGGTTCAGCCGTTTTTGCGGTACCTTCGAACGGATGGCGGACGGACATTTGGTGAATTATAGTGAGATAACCAAGCCAGCTGTGATACAGAGCACCTGTTTGTTACCTGCTATCAGGAAGCAATATGTTGCTTGATGACACGATGAATCATTAAATTATTCTCATTATACGGTGGTTGCATTCCTCCAGCATGGACGCAAAAGCCGATTTCCATTTTTCCTTTCATTTTCATTGTTGCAGAAGAGATCTAGGATGGGTTAGCAAAAGAGAAAACCTTATTTGTACATGGACGGAGGAGTTTCCCGACACGAGCTCTGATTGCTAAGTGCAGTCGGCTGCTGTCTAGAGTGACACTTAAACGATGACAAGGCTGTCACTAAATAACAGCTCTGCTGATGACAAGAGACGCCATAATGAAATGGCGAATCCATTCTCAATCCCCAGACGTGCCGATGGTTGTGTCAGCACCACCGACCTCAAAAAGGCACCACGTGCACAAACAGTAGTAGTACATCATGTATGTCTTTTGATAGTTTCACAAAGACTGTCAAGATATGGTCACTTCATTAATTAAATAAAAACACAATCGTAGCTGCAAAAATGAGACTAGAGAGCATCTCAAAATGCAAAGCGGTCTGCTCTATACTCAAACTAAACGAAACAAAAACACCAGTTATAAAACCAGAACAACACTCGGTAGAGAGCATACCTCCACCTGAACAGTTTACGTTTTGTTTCCCACTGATTGGCCAGATCTGGATTCGGACCTGCAACAAAATCTAATCAGCTGGTTCTTGTCACGAAACCAACTCATCCCCCAAGTTTAGTCATAACTCGTCCACAACGTTTTAAAATATCATGTTATATATCGCTTTTCGCCCGATCTCCCAATGGTGAAGAATCACTTGGAAAATTAAATAACTATCGTATCCGAATCCATATTCAGATCTTCACCAAAATCGAATAGATTCTTCTTGACACACACACCCAACCGTTCCACCAAGTTTTCCCCAAATCCGTCCATAACTTTTTGAGATATCCTGCTATGTATCGAATTTCGCCCTATCTCCCAATGGAGAAGATTCACTTTAAAAATCCAGTAGACGGATCCGAATCCGGATCTTCACAAAATTCTAATCATTTCGTCCTCGTCGCATACGCTACATCTCTGCCCAATTTCGTCCGAATCCGTCCACAACTTTTTGAGATATCTTGTTCACAAACAAACTAACGGACAAACGGACAGACAGGGGTGAAAACATAACCTCCATCCATCTTTGGTGGCGGAGGTAAATATCCTGCTATGTATCGGTTTTAGCCCTATCTCCCAATGGTGAAGAATCACTTGAAAAATTCTCTGATCCAGATCCGAATTAGAATCTTCACCAAAATTTAATCGATTCTTCCTTGTCTCACACACAACCTGTCCACCAAGTTTCGTCAAAATCCGTCCATAACCTTTTAAGATATCCTGCTATGTATCGTTTTTGGCCCGATCTCTCAATGGTGAAGAATCACTTTGAAAATTAAATAATTCTCATATCCGAATCCATATTCAGATCTTCACCAAAATTTAATCGATTCTTCCTTGTCTCACACACAACCTGTCCACCAAGATTCGTCCAAATCCGTCCATAACTTTTTGAGGTATCCTGCTATGTATCGTTTTTGGCCCTATCTCCCAATGGTGAAGAATCACTTAAAAAATTGTGCTAGTTAGATCCGGATCCGGATCTTCACCAAAATCTAATCATTTCATCTGTGTCACATACCCAAACTCTCCATCAATTTTCCTCTGAATATGTCTAACGTTTTTGAGATATCCTGTTCACAAACAGAGACAGGGGTGAAAACAAAACCTCTGCACAACTTCAGTGGTGGAAGTAAAAATTCATGCAAATTTTATGAATTAGCATTCTCCATATTCTCACAATAAAGGTTTGTTGGAAATTTGAAGACTCAGGCTCAAATATTTAACAAGAACAATGCGACTGTGTCGCCAATATGCCTCCGCATAGTCCCACAACAGGTAGATGCCATCGTTCACTTTCCTAAAAATCAACAAGTTTCATTTAAATCCCTTCAGCTGTTCTCAAGTATCACATTTTTACCCGACATGACAGGTTTCACATTGATCGATGAAGCAGTTTCAGAGAAGGGATTTTTTTTTAATATCGGCTTTCAAGCTAATATGGCTGCCATACCACATGACATATGACCTTTAAAAATGTACACTCTGCATATGTATGGCTAGGGGATCACGTTTGTGAAGTTTCGTGTTGAACGGATAAGGTTAGTTTTTCTATCCACGATGGCTGCCAAACCACGTGACCTACGACATCATCATTTTCAAACAATATGCAACAGTGCTGTTAGATGATATTTGTAAAATTTCGCATCGATAGGGTGAGCCGTTTCAGAGATATAATTATTTCATATTTTCCTTCAATCCAATATGGCTGCCAAACCATGTGACCTATGATGCCATAAATTTAATATTTCAATACAAATGGGTCATAGATCATGTGCATGCAATTTCAGATTTTTAGGATCAGGAATTCGATTAAAACATTTTTGGCTGGTATAAATCTTCACCTATGATGTCATCATTATCATGCTTTTGTTCCCCATTCGGAGTACTTGACAATGTGCCTAGTTTAAAAAAAATTCCATTCAGTGGTTTCTGAGAAATAATTTTTTCAATTATTTGTAAATAATCCAAGATGGCTGCCATAGCACGTGACCAATGACGTCACAATTATCATAAAAACATTCTGCAAGGGTGTCACTCCTACCCTGAAAGTTTAATCTCAATCGGACATATGGTTGCTGATAAAAACGAGGTTTAGCCAGTACGGACGGATGGACCTATGGACGGATGGACGGACGACTTCGTGGGCGGAGGCATAAAAAGGTTATGGTCTGCTGGACACACACACACACACACACACACACACACACACACACACACACACACACACACACACACACACACACACACACACACACATACACACACACACACACACACACACGCTCACACACACACACGCTCACACACACACACACACACACACACACACACACACACACACACACACACACACACACACACACACACACACACACATCCAATTGCAAGTAAAGCTGTGTCTCGTGCTACACGGGCAGATGAGCTAATTAATTAACAAAACCAACTTCAACTCAATGGTATTCATAGAATACTTACCCTGCCCAGTCAACTTGGTGCGAGCCAACTCTTCTGTTTTTGAACGGTTTTTTCTTTGATCCAATATGGCTGCAAGACCACGTGAGCGATTAAATCATAAAATTCTATTCGGTAATATAATTGTTGCGTCGATCACGCTCATTAAATTTCAAACTGATCAGACTAAGCATTGTCCCTGTCGAATTATGACGCTAAAGTTACGGCACCAATTACGTCATCGTTAACAACACCTATTCCCCATGTGGATTTCTTTACAATGAGCCTCGTTTCAATTTTTCCCATGGAGCTCCCAGTGTGTATCCTGGATAAGAATAGGTACGCCGTATCCCTGCGTGTCGTAAGAGGCGACTAAGAGGGTTGGCGTCAGGAAGGGCATCCGGCCATAAAAAAAACATTGCCTCAAAAAGAGAACCATGACAATTACAACTACATGTGGGCAGGGTACAGCCCGAAGTGGAGATCGGTTTCTGAGGTTTGGGACATGGAATGTAGGGACAATGACAGGGAGATCAGGAGAAGTGGTGGAAGTATTGGTCAGAAGAAGAGTGGACATATGTTGTGTGCAAGAGACGAGATGGAAGGGAAGTGGTGTGAGAATGGCGAAGGGTAGGCAGGGACAGAAATACAAGTTTGTGTGGCAAGGGTGCCCGGAGGGCGTGAATGGTGTTGGTGTCCTGTTTTCTGAGGAGTTTGTAGACAGTGTGGTGAGTGTGACTAGAGTGAGTGATAGGTTGATGATGGTGAAAATGATGATTGGAAAGCTCTTGGTGAACGTCATCTCGGGATATGCTCCGCAGGTTGGTCGGAGCGATGAAGAGAAGGACAAGTTCTGGTGTGCGATAGAGAAGCTGATGGAAAACGTGAAAGATGAGGAAGTTGTTGTGGTCGGAGGAGACCTAAATGGACATGTGGGAAGGAGTATGGATGGTTTTGACGGAGTTCATGGGGGTTACGGATATGGTGTGAGAAATGGAGAAGGTGAAAGGATTTTGGAGTTTGCTGATGGAGCTGATTTGTTGATTTGTAATACTCAGTTCCAGAAAGAGGATAATAAGCTTGTTACATACACGTCAGGTGGGTCGACGACAACCGTTGACTACCTGATGGTGCGTAGGCGAGATAGGGGGCACCTCCGAGACACAAAGGTGATCCCGGGGGAGGAGGCTGTTTCACAGCACCACTTGGTTGTCTGCGACGTAAGGGTGAAAGGTGCGAGGATAGCTCGGCGGGTGAAGTACCAACCGAGAATGAAGGTGTGGAGGTTGAAAGAGGTGACAGTAAGGGAGGCATTAAAAGAGAGGCTGAGTAGGGTCGAGGATGATGTGGTTGAGCTTGAAAGTGGTTGGATGTCAATGAAAGCTAGTCTGTTGGGAGCCGTTGGTGAGGTATGTGGATGGACAAAAGGACCACCGAGGCACTCGGAAACATGGTGGTGGGATGATGAAGTTGGAAAGAGGATTGACGAGAAGAGGAAGAAGTTCAAGGAGTGGCAGGAGGCGAAGGGTACGGGAGCAGAAACAGCAGAGCATGAAAGTTATAAGGCAGCCAGGAAGGCTGCAAAGAAAGAGGTAGCAAAGGCGCAGGAGGCATGTAGGAAAATGTTCGGAGAACGCTTGGATTCGGAAGAGGGTCAGAGAGCGGTATTCAGGATTGCAAAGCAGATAGCGAAAGAGAGGTGTGATGTGATGGGGGTGAGCTGCTTGAAGGATGAAGTGGGACAAATCGTTGTCGACCCAGATGGAATTAAAGGAAGATGGAAAAGATATATGGAAATGCTGTTGAATACAGAGAATGAATGGGATGGCAACATAGAGAGTAACCTAGTTTTAGGACCGGCAGAGAAGATAACTGAGAAGGAAGTTGAGGAAGCGATAAAAGCAATGAAGGGTAGAAAAGCGGGAGGGCCGACGGGAGTTGTGGGAGATATGTTGAAGGCAGCAGGAAGTTGGGGTGTGAAGAGAATGACAGAGTTCTGTAATCTGGTGGTGAAAGAAGGCCGCATTCCAGTGGATTGGGCACTGAGTACCCTCGTCCCTCTATACAAGGGGAAAGGTGACCCTCTGGAGTGTGGCTCGTACCGAGCGATAAAGTTATTGGAGCATGGAATGAAGGTATTGGAAAGGGTGTTGGAGAGGAGGATAAGGAAGAAAGTGAAGATCGACGAAATGCAGTTTGGATTTATGCCAGGAAGAGGAACGACAGACGTGCTTTTCATTGTGAGGCAGTTGCAGGAGAAGTACATGGAGAAGAGGAAGAAGTTGTTTCTTGGGTTTGTTGATCTGGAGAAAGCATTCGATCGGGTTCCATGCAAAGTATTGACATGGGCATTGAGGAAGTTAGGAGTGGAGGAATGGTTGATCAGAGTAGTGATGGCAATGTACAAAAGAGCACGCACAGCTGTAAGGACGAAGGACGGGAACAGTGGTGAGTTTGAGGTGAAGGTGGGAGTGCATCAGGGGTCGCTACTAAGTCCACTACTATTTGTAGCTGTGATGGAGGTGCTGGCTCAGAACGTAAAGGTTGTATGGGAGTTGTTGTATGTTGTATGCAGATGCTCTGGTGTTGATTGCGGAAAGTATGGATGGACTGAAGGAAAAGATGGACACGTGGAAGGAATGTATGGAGACAAAAGGTCTGAAGGTGAATATCGGAAAGACGAAGGTGATGGCAAGTGGTAAAGCATGTGGTGAGGTGGAAAGAACTAGGAAGTGGCCCTGTGCTGTGTGTAGGAAGGGTGTCGGAGTGAACTCCATTCAGTGTACAATGTGCGCTGAGTGGGTTCATCAAAAATGTAGTGGTCTGAGAGGGTCATTAACCAGTGTGGCAGCTACATTCAAATGTAAGGTGTGCACAGAGGGAGCTGCAGATGGAGGAAATGTTGAGTTGGATCTTGGAGACGGCGTGAAGCTGGAAGGTGTGAAAACATTTTGCTACCTCAGAGACATGCCGAATGGAGAAGGTGGATCAGACTCGGCAACGGTTGCTCGAGTGAGATGTGCATGGAAGAAGTTTCGGGAATTGAGTGGCGTGCTGATGATGAGGGGAGTGTCGTTGAAGCTGAAGGGAAAGGTGTATGCTGCATGTGTGAGAAGTGTTATGATTTATGGGAGCGAGACATGGGTAATGAACGTAGAGCAGCAACGAAGGTTGGAAAGGGTGGAAATGCGAATGGTTCGACGGATGTGCGGAGTATCGTTGAGAGAGAGGAAGACAAATGATGAATTGCGAAAGATGATGGGAATAGAGCCTGTGATTGATGCTGTGAAGAGGAACAGGTTGAGATGGTTTGGTCATCTGTTGATTGAGGAAGGATGAAAGTGACTGGTTGAGAAGAGTGATGGAAATGAATGCAGAAGGAAGTAGAGGATGGGGAAGACCAAGAAAGACTTGGCTAAAGATGGTGGAAGAAGAAATGCGGGCAAGGGGGTTAACAAGGAGAGATGCAGAAAATAGGGCAAAATGGAGAAGATTGTCATGGGGACCGCAAGGCTAACCCCCGCTCTAGCAGGGAAAATGGCCTTTAAAATGCATGTTGTTGTTGTGTTGTTGAGCGGTTGCGGAGATATAGCCGTGCAACGTTTTTCAGTTTTTCTAGGATGGTGACTATACCACGTGACTTATGACGTCATAATCATCATTAAGATATTCTACAGGATGAGGCGCTTGTTGGTACAAATTTCGTGCCACCAGCAATTGCAGAGGAAAAAAAATTCATACTGATCGGATGAAGCGTTATACTTGTCGAACTATGACGTCAAAACGAAGGCACCAATGACATCATCATTCACCTATCTTATTCACCATGGGGAGTACTTTACAATGAGCCGCCTTTCAATTTTTTCGATGGATCGATTTCAGCGATTTATAGAGGTGCAATGTTTTTCGATCTTTCCAAGATGGTGCACGTACCATGTGACCTATGACGTTATAATTATCATTAAACATTTTACAGGAGGCGTCAAAATTGATATGAAAAAAATTGAAATTGAAAAAATATTGAAAAATTAAAAATATCAAATTGAATTAAAAATTAAGAAACTAAATAAAAATTAAATATAATTAAATCAATTATTCATCAAATGTAATTAAAAATTAAATTAAATTAAAAAAAACTAGGGAGATACCCGTGCTACGCACGGGTGGGAGGCCAGAAGCAAACAGGCAATGCAGATACGGCGAATGCTAAAGCATGAAACCAATAAATTCCACATTCCTGTAGCACCTTCAGTCGCACGTCAGACATGGACAGCAAGTTCGTGAAGGACTTCCATGAAAAACGTACCCGTTCGCAAACAAACGGGTACGTTCACGTATAGAAACATCAATCATGGGACCGTGGCGAATCTGCATATTGCGATCCGCGAAGTTCACGGTCAGAAAGTAGAAGCCATCATGGCATGTCGTCATTCACTTGAACTTGATATCTCTTTTTTCATTCCAAACAACATAACTCCAATTAATCACAAAATAAAATTTTAACAACATTGTTCATGTTTCCTTCATTGTAAAAACTTCTAAATCAACAGTTAAAAGGATTTTGAGCCGATAGGTGTTACGGCCTTGGCAAGATCGATGGAGACAGCGATCTGTCAGCGTATTCACCGCCCAAATAGCCATGTGGAATTCTCTCATGTTGAGATTAAATGTCGTTTGAACTTTGGCCGAGGTCATTATTTGCTTTTAATGATGTTTATATACGAATGATGTTTAATGATGTTTATATTGGTTTTGGGTCGTCCTTTCCGCATATCTCGTGGGATTGTAAGTTCAAGGATTCGTTCAAAGTTCAAGGTTCAAGGTTCGTGGGATTGTAAGTAGCCTATGTAAGATTGTTGTTGTCCGAGTTTGAACTGTGCAGTGATCGGTGCAGCCGTTTGTGCGGCACCCGGGAAAGCAACATCGTCACAATGAGAACAATGAACGTTATGCGAACGCGAATGTTATGCGGGAGTCCAAACCTGAGAATGCTGGAGACCAAAGCTGAAATTGGGAAAACTAAATAGCCTATTTTACTCCCAGGCGTCCCAGGATTACCCACCCAAAATATCTTTGCGATCGGTTCAGCAGTTTTTATGGTACCTTCGAACAGACAGACGGAAATTTGGTGAATTATAGTAAGATTAAAACTAAAATTTAAAAAAGAAAAAATGTGAACATTTTGTATCAATCGGACCAATGGTTTCAGGGATAACGAATTTTAAATGAAATAAACCTGAAAAATGCCATACACAAGATGTATGGACATACATACACCGGATGGACAGACAAACGCTGTTCCAGACGGCATTGCCTTACTCTTACGCCTTACAAGCTACGCTGTAAAAATCAGGTCACGCCTCCTTGAGCAAAGGGGGGCTGGCACGATGACCTAGATGTACACATTCTCGCCTCGAAGCTCCCGAGCTTGGGTTTGAATCCCGACCCAGGTATAAACTGTCATCCTGGTGTCTCCCAGGCAAGGTTCATCAACGTGTGTGCCGTCCGGTTGATAGACATTAAACCGTACGTCCCACCTGCAGGCAATAGTTGATGGACGTCAAAGATGCCACTGTCCTTCACGAAGAGAAGGTGAGCCATCGCCAGCACAATGACCAAATTACAAATTCCTGCCCTGAGTGGAGACCAGCCCAGGATTGTAAAACCCCAGCCAAAGGAACTGTATTTCAGGCATAAGTAACACCTGACAGAGACAGAGAGCAAACTTAGAAAGCAGAATAAAAGCGATCTGGCAGAATTTCAGGAAAGTTTTTTGAAAAACAATTCTTATTCTTGTAGGAAACAAAGTAATTGACACATCATAGAACAAATAAATAAATATGTGAGAGAGAGGGAAGTGGGAGGGCAAGAACAGGAAGTTTTGCGGGGTTTGCGGAGGGCGACAAAAGGGCCAATTTATTGCAAATTCAGACAAAAACTGCTTTCATTGCCTGGATCCTTCCTAACTGCATCAGTCAAAGCTGTTAGAGAATAAAAAGATCTGATTAGTTCTCTCCATACTTCCAGCTTTGGATGCAATACCTCGGTCATTATCGGAATCTTCATATTCTGGCCTAAATCGAATCCTCTCCCTCTGCTCTTACGCTTAATCCAATTTTATCCGGATATCCTTTTCATTGATTGATCGTTCAATCAATGCGGAGGTATATTATTCAGTGCATCGCAAGGTCATGTGACAAAGATCTATACAATTTAATAAAGGATACAGTAGAATGATAATAATAAGCTCGAACTTCTGGCAATAGGACAACATCCTTGGATGACTTTTACGAATGTCATCATTACTCCAAAACGTTATCTGTTTTTCAGATAATGGACATTTATCCAACTTCAGATTTCTATCCTGTTGTCACACCACTTCATCAACCATTATCCTTTTCTAAAAGTGATCTCAGGTACCTGCTGGAGCGTGTACATAAAGATTTAGGCCAAAGATATTGGTGAAGTTTTGCATTCATATACGAGTCAGGTGCCTGACTTTGTAGTCAGGCACCAATGAGTGTGGAATCCGTCGGATGGGACATTAAACTGGAATGTGGATGTTAAAGATCCCATGGTATTTTTCACAAATGTCGGCCATTGTGGCAAAATCCATTCCATGATCTAAACGGAAATGCGTCAGCGGAAGCACCGCTGTGCAAGTCAGGTGGTGCACATGAATGAATAAACAGTGTGAGATTCAAACCTGGGGTTCCAACATCATGAGATATCGACTCAGATGGAAAGCCTGAACGCAAGTCAACCGATATAGAGTGGGCCATTCAGTGCAAGTACTGTGGCTAAATTCTGAATTCCTGCTCCAATTTATGAAGGCAAATCTATCGATGACATAGCTACACCATTGCAATTATACAACCAGCAGGATTATTGTGTAAGCACAAAAGTTAGTTATTATTGATAAGCAAATGTTGCTAACTAGCGGTTATTTGAATTTTATGGATTTTTCTTTTTCACAAGAGGAGACGGAAGTGTGGCCTTGGTGGTACTTGGACTCTTGGAATGCGCTGCACCTGCTTTGAATGCCCATTACGCTGTATGGTTCTGCATTGAGGAATATACTGCCCTTGGAAGAAGCCCATCTCCTGCTCCTCTGGTTATTCTGTTGAACCTCCTCCGAAACACGCAGTTGCACTCACTCAAATATGCATCAAATCGATAAATAGAGAGCTAAACCTCAACCATCCTCATAAACAATCCAAATAATTCAGCCCAGATCCACTTTCTTGAAATACCGACTTCTTTCCTGGAAGTCCTAGCATTCTCCATTTGTTTTGCACATCTTCCACCCCCTACCCCTTCCCATGTCCTCACCCCCCAAGCCCTCTCCCTCCCACAGACCTCCCAATGTCCCTGTTCTCTACTGTTGTACTTGTGTGCTTCCCTCTCTCTCCTCATCTTGTCTCTCGCTCCCTTTATTATATATTTTATGTGTCCATTTATGTTTTTTGTCATTAATGTTAGCTCTTACACGAGCCTCGATATTGTATACAAAAAAATAAACAAAAAAAATTAAGGGAAAAGGATGATGTACTGCTGATGGTACTCATTGCCCTAGCTTGTTGGTCAGTTGTTGGCCCTTTTCGGCGACATCACCAATAACTTTCCATTTGTAAAATTTAATTTGGCCGATTCTTTTTGAAAGATGCCATGGGTTTCTTAGCATCAACAAATGAGATCGGGAAAACAAAAAGTCTCCAAAGGTGTGTGCCTATGGATCTATTAAAAACCCAACTCTGTACACTAATGGAAAAGCTAAACCAATGAAACTGTCTCATTCTCTTTTTAAAATCGTAATTGGCAGCTTCTCTTCTCCCTACTCTAAATGGGAAGATGAAAAGAAATGGGCATCAGTGGCAGAATAATTAACGATACATGGACCATAAAATTCCCAAAAGAAAACATTCAAGACAGCCTTCACCACCATCTCAGATTATCCCCATTCAACACAATGATCTTTGCTACTCCCGTCAACCTCCTCCCCACACCAACCCATTAACCCCACCTCTTTCCAAGTTTACAGTTTTTCCTTCCTGAGAGTTTGTGGCTGTATACATCTTGTCCATCCCCCCGTCCCCCTCAATGAGGACTCATTCTTCCCCTCACCCATTATTTCTCCAAGTCTCCCTGTATTTTGTCCCTCAACCCTGCTATTGATGTGTTTCTCTGCAAAAGCCCCTTGGGAAGGGGGATATTATTTCATAATAAGATTAATATTACTAGCATGACTCGGCGTGCTCCGCGCGCCTCACCACACGTCGTTTCAGAGGGATAGGCATATTTGACCATTTCGGTGTCTTTTGGGTCTTCATGGTGTTTTGGGTCTTCAGAGCCATTTGGGTCTTCAGGGTCTTTTGGATCATCTGGGCCTTTAAGGGTATTTTGGGTCTTTGCAGTGTTTTGGGTCTTCAGGGGCTTTTGGGTCTTAAGGGTCTTTTGTTTTCTCTGGGTCTTTAAGAGTCGTTGGGGTATTTTGGGTATTTGGGGGTATTTACGGGTATTTTGGGTCTAAAGGGTATTTGGGGTCTTCAGGGTGTTTTGGGTCTTTGGTGTATTGTGGGTCTTTGGGGCCTTCGGTGTCTTCAGGGGTTTTTTGGTCTTAACAGTATTTCGGTTCCTCTGGGTCTTTAAGGGTCTTTGGGTATTTTGGCTCTTCAGGGTGTTTTTGGGTCTTCGGGGTCTATTGGGTATTCAGGGTGTTTTGGGTCTTCAGGGTATTTTGGGTCCTCAGGGTCTTTTTGAGCCTCAGGGCCTTCAAGGGTATTTTGGGTCTTTGGGGTCTTCAGGGTCTTTAAGGGTATTTTGGGTCTTCATGGGTCTTGATGGTATTAACGGTCTTGAGGGAATTAAAGGGTCATCAAAGGTTTGAGGGGTCACAGTAGTCTAAACGTAATTCAGAGGGTTAATTAAGAGGGTGTTTCTAATTTTATTTGAAGAAGAAGAAGACGTTTTGGTCGCATACATAACCATATACGTTTGCTCTATTATAATAAGATGCTATTATCATAAATGTTGTTATTACTTTTGTTATTAGAAACGTCCTTAGAAAACGCCATGGAAACCCTTAACACGGCGTTTGTCCAAGGATAAATTACAACACCTTGTGGAGAAGGGACAGCGGCCTTGTAAAATGACACTATAAGTTATTGATACACCTTAACATCTATATAATTCTCCATATGTGATTCTGTCTGTGAGTCTGTCTGGGGGTGTGGCTATACCCGGTCTGGGAGGGGCTTCAAAAACAAATATCCACCATGTTGTTTACTCGCATAGCTTTGAGGCGTCTTTTGTTAGGCCCGCGGTGTCTTGCCCTCTCTCACAGTTTTATTTCAACTCTAATTTGATATCTCATTTCATTTTTCATAGTCGCTAACATAGTTTTAGACTCGGTTGCAAAAAACGGGAAGGAAATTCAATTAAAGTTGCCGTTTATAGAACAAAGTTGATGCTGGTTGTACTGTCATGGCGTCTGCTTGTGGAGGCCTGTGAGTGCTCTGTGTTGTTGCTCCATCCCCCCCCCCCCCTCCCGTTTTCCCCCCTCTGTGTCCTTGTACCTGTTCGTGGAGTCTTCCTGGTGATTCCCATATACGTTGAGACGGGAGAGAGAGCCGGAGAGCACAGGGTGATCGCTGTCCGAAACTGTCAGCTGCCGAAAATCTTGAAGTCTACAGCAAATGCAACAATCCCAACGGGCACGGACACAATTATACAGTCGAGATAAGCGCATATGGCAAGGTGAGCTGATCTTGGCATCATCACCAGGAAGCCATATGATTCACCCAATCACGGGAATGGTGGTCAACCTGAAGGACGTCAAGAAGTATATTGAGGTGGCGATCATGCAACCATTGGATCACAAGAACCTAGACAAGGATGTACCTTTTTTCAAAGATACCGTGAGGGCGAAAAAGGTGTCGATTGGGAAAACACGAAAGTTTCGAGTTATTCGGTTCATCGCGTTTCCCCCTGTCTCAAAGGAATGAAGGTCAGCACATGCTGAGGTCTTTAAAACAGCTGTTCACCACCATCTCTTATCTTTCCCCATCCAAAACCTTGATCTTTTCTACCCCCGCTAATTCACCCCAGATCCACCTTGTTTGAAATTCCAACTTCTTTCCTGGAGGTCCTGGCATTGTCCATATGTTTTATACCTCTCCCACCACCCCCCCCCCCTTCCCATGCCTCCACCCCCCAAAGCCCTCTCCCTCCCACAGATCTCTCGATGTCCCTGCTCTCAGATGTTGTGTTTGTGTTCCTCCCCCTCTCGCCCCATCTTGTCTACCGCTCCCCATGTTATATGTTGTATGTGTCGGTTTGTCTTTCTGTGTGATTAATGTTAGCTCTTTCACGAGCCTCGATCTTGTATACAAAAAAAAAAAAAAAAAAAAAAAAAAAAAAAGTTCATTTCCGAAGGCCTATAACGTAAAGTCCATTGAGACTCTCTCACAGCTTTATCTCGACTCAAATTCACCATCCGATTTCATTCTTTACAGTCGCTAACATGGTTTTTGACTCAGTAGCAAAAAACGGGAAGGAAATTCAATTAAAATTACCGTTTATAGAACGAAATGCATTTTTGAAGGCCTATAACATAAAGTCCATCGAGACTCTCTCACGGCTTTATCACGACTCTAATTCACCATCCGATTTCATGTTTCGCAGTCGCTAACATGGTTTTAGACTTGGTTGCAAAAAACGGGAAGGAGATTCAATGAAAGTTACCGTTTATAGAACAAAATGCATTTTCGAAGGCCTGTAACATAAAGTCCATTGAGACTCTCTCATGGCTTTATCTCGACTCTAATTCACCATCTGATTTCATTTTTCACAGTCGCTAACATGGTTTTAGACTTGGTTGCAAAAAACGGGAAGGAAATTCAATTGAAGTTATGGTTAATAGAACAAAATGCATTTTCGAAGGCCTGTAACATAAAGTCCATTGAGACTCTCATGGCTTTATCTCGACTCTAATTCACCATCTGATTTCATTTTTCACAGTCGCTAACATGGTTTTAGACTTGGTTGCAAAAAACGGGAAGGAAATTCAATGAAAGTTACCGTTTATAGAACAAAATGCATTTTCGAAGGCCTGTAACATAAAGTCCATTGAGACTCTCATGGCTTTATCTCGACTCTAATTCACCATCTGATTTCATTTTTCACAGTCGCTAACATGGTTTTAGACTCGATGGCAAAAAACGGGAAGGAAATTCAATTAAAGTTACCGTTTATAGAACGAAATGCATTTTTGAAGGCCTATAACATAAAGTCCATCGAGACTCTCTCACAGCTTTATCACGACTCTAATTCACCATCCGATTTCATGTTTCGCAGTCGCTAACATGGTTTTAGACTTGGTTGCAAAAAACGGGAAGGAGATTCAATGAAAGTTACCGTTTATAGAACAAAATGCATTTTCGAAGGCCTGTAACATAAAGTCCATTGAGACTCTCTCATGGCTTTATCTCGACTCTAATTCACCATCTGATTTCATTTTTCACAGTCGCTAACATGGTTTTAGACTTGGTTGCAAAAAACGGGAAGGAAATTCAATTGAAGTTATGGTTAATAGAACAAAATGCATTTTCGAAGGCCTGTAACATAAAGTCCATTGAGACTCTCATGGCTTTATCTCGACTCTAATTCACCATCTGATTTCATTTTTCACAGTCGCTAACATGGTTTTAGACTTGGTTGCAAAAAACGGGAAGGAAATTCAATGAAAGTTACCGTTTATAGAACAAAATGCATTTTCGAAGGCCTGTAACATAAAGTCCATTGAGACTCTCATGGCTTTATCTCGACTCTAATTCACCATCTGATTTCATTTTTCACAGTCGCTAACATGGTTTTAGACTCGATGGCAAAAAACGGGAAGGAAATTCAATTAAAGTTACCGTTTATAGAACGAAATGCATTTTCGAAGGCCTGTAACATAACGTCCATTGCGAACTCTCTCACGGCTTTATATCGACTCTAATTCACCATCTGATTTCATTTTTCACAGTCGCTAACATGGTTTTAAACTCGGTTGCAAAAAACGGGAAGGAGATTTGTTGAAAGTTAACGCACAGGCAGGAAATAGCCAATATCGGCACGGTTTATCGTACCCCGCCCAAATAACACAGACGATAAATATTCGATGAAAGTTAACGTTTATAGAACAAAATACAATTTTTAATAAGAAGGCCTGTATAATGTAAATTGTAAACTAACTATGGAATACAATATTTATTAATAACGTTTGGTTTTAATCTATTTTTACTTTGTAAAGCGAAAAGTTTTCGATACATTCAAGTTAAAAAATGAAGTCACCCGTGACTGATGTGCATTTTAAGACTGAATCAACACGTCTTCGATCATAAATTACTTTTTGAAGAAACAAAGGTACATTTTGATTACAACTCAAGCAAAGGAAACCAGGCAATGACTCTTTCGTTCGGAGTGATTATACACCACCCAAAGAAGATGCGTTTCATTTCTAGAGGAAATAAAATCGTGAAATCTTTTAAAAAAAATTTGGGGGGGGTTTTGCACGCGTTTTCAAGGCTGACTCAATCGTGTTCACATCCAGGATAATTAAAGAAACTTCATTTCACGTGTGCATGGACATGTAATTCACATATGTAAAATAAATAAATAAACAGACGGGGAATAAAATAAAATAAATAAACACAGAAAAAAGGTATTTTTTCATTCTTATTTTATAAGCTATGTGCACGTACACTTTAAATAAGTTTATTTGAAATCTTTAATTTTAAAAATGTTATTTTGTACGCTGTAACGAAAAGAGTAACTTTGGTTTTCCCGGGACAGAAAGGTGCAATGTAATATTCTTATACACCGCCCCTAAGACTTTTTTTCTCAGGGACTTTTCCATTTGAGCTGTATTCTTTATATAGTCGGATTGTTTCATTCTTTAGACATAGTCACAATAAAAAGTTGCAATTCGGTACTCTGTACGTGGGAAGAATGGCGGAGCATCGTTTAACTTTAAGTGTCGCCACTCACGTTTGTAACTGCTATCTCCAAAATGAATAAAATAATGAGGGAACAGAACGAGACCGCCAATGAACGTTAACCCAGACTTGCACGGGATGCTGAGCAACAAAGACATTGGAAGGTAATGTGTGCTCAGCAAACATATACAAGAGCAGCTGTAATGAATCCGGATGAAGTTTCGGATAATATTGTTGGAGATCATCATTGCGGTGCAAGTCCGATGACGTCACCATGCGTGTACTGTTCTGCGAAACATTTCACGTATGAATGAACAGGACACGGGAGCAGCTTTACACTGTGTTGCCCCAAGAGAAAAAGTACAATTACCTCTAATATTTGCCGTACCTGCTCGATTGGAACAACTTCCGGAGTGAGGAGGGAGAGGAGACTGAGGGAGGGGGAGTGGAGACTGGGGAAGGGGGAGACGAGACTGGGGGAGGGGGAGAGGAAACTGGGGGAGAAGGAGAGGAGAATGCGGAAGGGGGAGAGGAGAATGAGGGAGGGGGAGAGGAGTGAGGAGGAGTTGGAAAAGAATGAGGGGGGAGGAGTAAAGCTACCCTCACTCTCCCCCGTGTGTGACCCACTCCCCCAGTGTGTGTGTGACCCACCCCCACGTGTGTGTGTGTGACCCACCCCCACGTGTGTGTGTGACCCACCCCATGTGTGTGCATGTGACCCACCCCACGTGTGTGCATGTGACCCACCCCCATGTGTGTGTGTGACCCACCCCCATGTGTGTGTGTGACCCACCCCCATGTGTGTGTGTGACCCACCCCCACGTGTGTGTGTGACCCACTCCCCCAGTGTGTGACCCACTCCCCCAGTGTGTGACCCACTCCCCCAGTGTGTGACCTACTCCCCCAGGGTGTGACCCACTCCCCCAGTGTGTGAACCCACTCCCCCAGTGTGTGCCCCACTCCCCCCCCGTGTGTGACCCATTCCCCCCCCGTGTGTGACCCACTCCCCCCCCCCCCAGTGTGTGACCCACTCCCCCCAGTGTGTGACCCACTCCCCCCAGTGTGTGACCCACTCCCCCCAGTGGGTGACCCACTCCCCCCAGTGTGTGACCCACTCCCCCCAGTGTGTGACCCACTCCCCCCAGTGTGTGACCCACTCCACCCAGTATGTAACCCACTCCCCCCAGTGTGTGACCCACTCCCCCCAGTGTGTGACCGACTCCCCCTAGTGTGTGACTCACTCCCCCCGTGTGTGACTCACTCCCCCCGTGTGTGACCCACTCCCCCTGTGTGTGACCCACTCCCCCCGTGTGTGACCAACTCCTCCTGTGTGTGACCAACTCCTCCCATGTGTGACCCACTCCCCCCGTGTCTGACCCACTCCCCCCCCCCGTGTGTGACCCACTCCCCCCGTGTGTGACCCACTTCCCCCGTGTGGGACCCCCCCCCCCTGTGTGTGACCCACCTCCCCTGTGTGTGACCCACTCCCCCCCGTGTGTGACCCAAACTCCCCCTCCCACCCCGCTGTGTGTGACCCACTCCCCTCGTGTGTGACCCACTCCCCCCCTCCGTGGGTGATTCACTCCCTGGTGCAGTGTGCGTGATGTGGGAGGGAGAGGATTTGAGCTCTTGAAGTCACATTTTACATGAGATGTAATTACACATTTCAAACTGTATTTTGCATGTGCACGCACATGCATTCACATGTTATCAGAAGTAAATAAATTGTGTAAATTACATCATTTGTGGATTTGATAAATTGTCAGTAACCATTTTGTAAAACCTAATGTGCAGGTGCAGCATCTCACCCAATATGTCCAAATGTCACACACGTCCATGCCCATGGGATTCCCACGGGTGACCCCACTAGTCGCATTATAATATGTCATGTGACCTGTGACTGAACATACCCTGGGAGACTGTTTCAAAATGTAATCGTTTATAGTTTATAATATTGCTCAAAATGCAATCTCCTTGGCGGGGGAAACCCCTTTGGGGAGGGGGGATATTATTTGTATTTTATTGTTTTGTAATAACATTAATGTTATGCTATTATCATTGGTGTTGTTATTCCATTTGTTATTAAAAGCCGCCTTGGAAAACGCCACGATAAAGCTATCTTACATCTCAACATGCAACCTCCTTGGTTAAGTTGCTGCAACCTCCATTGTGCGACGCTAAGTACTCCTGTCAAGTTTGATTGAGATTGGATAAGTAACGACCGAATGTATTGCGATCCAAAAAAATTCATTCCGACAGACAGACAGACAGCAAAATTGCGAATTTTAGAATTTTAGGATCCCAGCTTCCTGTGGACAAAATCTCTTTTGTCTGACAGTTTATGGATTTGTTTGTTTGTGTGATTGTTTTTGTGTTTATTTGTATTTTGTCTGTTTGTGTGTTTATTACCCTCGCCAGAGGAGAGAGTATTGCACTTGAGTCTGTTTGTTTGTCTGTCTGTCTGTTTGTCCGCACAGAATAAATATGATTTTCTCTGCAACCGTTGGTCCGATTGAAAGGAAATTTTCATCATAGGTGCAACTCCACCTGTCGAATTTTTTAATGACAATTATGATGTCATAGGTCACGTGGTTCGGCCGCCATCTTGGAAAAACCGAAAAACTTTGCACCTCTATATCTCCGAAAGTGCTGAATAGAAAAAATTGAGACATGGCTCATTGTAAAGAACTCTCCATGGGGAATAAAATATGTTAATGATGATGTCAGATGACGTCATAATTGGACAAGTACAAAACTTCATCCGATCAAGATTAAATTTCTTGAGCATAATCTAGGAATAAATTAGTTTAGAAAAAAATGATGATGACGTCATCGGTCACGTGGTTCGGCCGCCATATTTGATTTAGCACAAAAGCCTTAAAAACCACTAGATATACATCCTGGCGAGGGTTTGCAATCTCTGATTGCTCTTTTTTTTGTTACATGCAAAATCGAAGATTTTTCAAGTACAATGGTCAGTTGCGTTTGTGGTTCTGTCTGTCTGTCTGTCTGTTTGTCTGTCTGTTTGTTTGATTGTCACCGGCCTACAGGTCACAATTTTCAACCGATCTTCACGAAACGTCACCAAATGGTAGAGTTGGTCAAAAGCAAGAAGCCTATTGTTTTGGGGGTTAAAAGGTCAAAAGGTCAACATAAGCCAAAGGTCACAAACTTTGCTAAATTTCTAAAATCCTCAATTTTCATCCGATTGACTTGAAATTTGAAGAGGACTTGCATATCTGGTCACTGAATTCAACCACCAAGTATTTTTGAGGTCAACATAGGCCAAAAGGTCAACATAGGCCAAAAGGTCAACATAGGCCAAAATTCTAAAATCCTCAATTTTCATCCAATTGACTTGAAATGTGAAGAGGACTTGCATATCTGGTCACTGAATTCAACCACCATGTATTTTTGAGGTCAACATAGGCCAAATTTCCAAAATCCTCAATTTTCATCCAATTGACTTGAAATTTGAAGAGGACTTGCATATCTGGTCCCTGAATTCAACCACAAATTATATTTTAGGTGAAGATAGGCCAAAAGGTCAACATAGGCCAAAAGGTCAACATAGGCCAAATTTCTAAAATCCTCAATTTTCATCCAATTGACTTGAAATTTGAAGAGGACTTGCATATCTGGTCACTGAATTCAACCACCAAGTATATCTGAGGTCAACATAGGGCAAAAGGTCAACATGGGCCACATTTCTAAAATCCTCAATTTTCATCTGATTGACTTGAAATTTGAAGAGGACTTGCATATCTGGTCACTGAATTCAACCACCATGTATAATTGAGGTCAACATAGGCCAAATTTCTAAAATCCTCAATTTTCATCTAATTGACTTGAAATTTGAAGAGGACTTGCATATATTGTCACTGAATTCAACCACCAAGTATACTTGAGGTCAACACAGGCCGAAAGGTCAACATAGGCCAAATTTCTAAAATCACCAATTTTCATTTGATTGACTTGAACTTCAATGAGGATTTATATATATGGTCACTGAATTCAACCATAATCTATTTTTGAGGTCAACTAAATAGGTCAACTAAATAAACTAAATAGGCCAAAAGTTCAACATAGGCCAAATTTTTAATATCCTTAATTTTCATCCGATTGACTTGAAAATTGAACAGCATTGGCACATTGAGTCTCTAAATAGGGAAACTAACTATTTTTGAGTTCAAAAGGTCAAAGGTCAATTCAAGGCAACCCTCCAAAATCATCATTATTTATCTGAAAAATCGTCACCTTTCATCCTGTTGACCCGAGCTTTGATCAAGATTGTAAATTTTAATCTTCATGAAATGGACAATTTGCTGTAACAATGGAATTTTTTTTTCTTCGGGGTGGGGGGCGGATTTTGCAAGTATCGTGCTCCGCATGACATCTTGTTACTTGCAAAATCGAAGATTTTTCAAGTATATTGGTCGGTTGTGTTTGTGGTTCTGTCTGTCTGTCTGTCTGTTTGTTTGTTTGTCACCGGCCTACAGGTCACAATTTTCAACCGATCTTCACCAAACTTCATCAAATGGTAGAGTTGGTCAAAAGCCAGAAGTTTATTGTTTTGGGGTCAATAGGTCAAAAGGTCAACATAGGCCAAAGGTCACCAACTTTGCTAAATTTCTAAAATCCTCAATTTTCATCCGATTGACTTGAAATTTGAAGACCACTTGCATATCTGATCACTGAATTCAACCACCAAATATTTTTAGGTCAAGATAGGCCAAAATGTCAACATAGGCCAAATTTCTAAAATCCTCAATTTTCATCCAATTGACTTGAAATTTGAAGAGGACTTGCATATCTGGTCACTGAATTCAACCACCAAGTATATCTGAGGTCAACATAGGGCAAAAGGTCAACATGGGCCACATTTCTAAAATCCTCAATTTTCATCTGATTGACTTGAAATTTGAAGAGGACTTGCATATCTGGTCACTGAATTCAACCACCATGTATAATTGAGGTCAACATAGGCCAAATTTCTAAAATCCTCAATTTTCATCTAATTGACTTGAAATTTGAAGAGGACTTGCATATATTGTCACTGAATTCAACCACCAAGTATACTTGAGGTCAACACAGGCCGAAAGGTCAACATAGGCCAAATTTCTAAAATCACCAATTTTCATTTGATTGACTTGAACTTCAATGAGGATTTATATATATGGTCACTGAATTCAACCATAATCTATTTTTGAGGTCAACTAAATAGGTCAACTAAATAAACTAAATAGGCCAAAAGTTCAACATAGGCCAAATTTTTAATATCCTTAATTTTCATCCGATTGACTTGAAAATTGAACAGCATTGGCACATTGAGTCTCTAAATAGGGAAACTAACTATTTTTGAGTTCAAAAGGTCAAAGGTCAATTTGAAAGGTCAAAGGTCAAAGGCTCACTGAATTCAACCACCAAGTATTTTTGAGGTCAGCATAGGCCAAATGGTCAACATAGGCCACATTTCTAAAATCACCAATTTTCATTTGATTGACTTGAACTTCTTAGAGGATTTATATATATGGTCACTGAATTCAACCACCATCTATTTTTGAGGTCAACATAGGCCAAAAGGTCAACATAGGCCAAATTTCTAAAATCCTCAATTTTCATCTGATTGACTTGAAATTTGAAGAGCACTTGCATATCTGGTCACTGAATTCAACCACCAAGTATTTTTGAGGTCAACATAGGCCAAAAGGTCAACATCCGGCAAAAGGTCAACATAGGCCAAATTTCTAAAATCCTCAATTTTCATCTGAGTGACTTGAAATTTGAAGAGGACTTGCATATCTGGTCACTGAATTCAACTACCAAGTATTTTTGAGGTCAACATAGGCCAAAAGGTCAACATAGGCCATATTTCTAAAATCCTCAATTTTCATCTGATTGACTTGAAATTTTAAGAGGTCTTGCATATCTGGTCACTGAATTCAACCACCAAGTATATTTGAGGTCAACATAGACCAAAAGGTCAATATATGCCACATTTCTAAAATCCTCAATTTTCATCTGATTGACTTGAAATTTGAAGATGACTTGCATATCTGGTCACTGAATTCAACCACCAAGTATTTTTGAGGACAGCATAGGCTAAAAGGTCAACATAGGCCATATTTCTAAAATCCTAAATTTTCATCGAATTGACTTGAAAATTGAACAGCATTTACACATTGAGTCACTAAATAGGGAAACGAACTATGTTTGAGGTCAAAGGTAAACTAAAGGTCAACCTTCCAAAATTATCATTTTTCATCTAAAAAATCGTCACTTTTCTTCCTGTTGACCCAAGCTTCGATCAAGATTGTCAATTTTAATCTTTATGAAATGGACAATTTGTTGTATCAATAGAATTTTTTTTCTTGGGGGTGGGGGGCGGATTTATATCATGCGGCGTGGATCATGCCGAGCAAGTATCGTGCTCCGCATGATGTCTTCTTGTTTGTTTGTTTGTGTGTTTCCATATTTTTTGAATATTTATGTGTTTGTATGTTTGTATTGTTACGGTTCTCCGCCGCCCTTCTTACCCTTACCAAGGGGGGAATAAGCCCCTTGTTCTTTCTGGGCTTGGCGGAACCGAGAGACTTGAAACACCTCTTCCAGGCAAACGCAAGGTAGGGTTTCGGGACCAAGTCTCGCTCATACCTAAATCCCTGCGCCACCACGGAAGCGGGGAAGCAAGCCTCGCACGAGCCACGTGTGATTTGGGTACACCAAGCGGATTGAGTACCACGTGGTCCGTGCAGTTTTCTAGTAGTGGAACCCGATTCGAGCGATTCTACTCATACCACGCTCGGTCAATGAGGAAAACACGAGATCGATCGAATGGAAGGAAGAACACAGGTTTAATTATTATTCCCACAAGTATGTACAATGATCGGTAGACGCGGAGACACAGAGCAGCACTTAATCAGTCTTATCCTTATCCCCAGACTCGGGGCCGTTCACACTCATACATGGAATTGCAGGCAGGATGATGTTCAGGCCAAACGCGCCGACGTGGTTGTCCAGGAACGGCCCTGTCCGGCTCTCCATGGTCCCAGCACGTCCCGCGAAGAAGGCAAGCAGGCGGTGGAAGGATCCTCGTAGTGCGTCTCCCGAACAGAACAGATGATGAGGCAGGAAGGCAAAGTACGCGTCTCTCAGCACGGCTGGCGGTTACACAGCACGTTATCACTCGCGTAACTCAATGCACTTTATGCGGCTCAGCTTCAAGCTCAACCGAGCATCACTTTCATATGAGCGCGTATCCTGGTTCATGCGCGTCTTTTGCCGATCTCGTATCTTTCAAAGCTCTCTGCTGACCGCCAACTCACCGCGCTCCTTCACTCGCGAGTCCTCCTCGTCAGTCCTCCCCTCCTGGGGGCTTTGCGCGACAGGTTATATCTACACGCCCCGAACCTTCTCGAACCTTCTCGAACCTTCCAACCACGCCCTGTGACGCGGTGCTGCCGCCACACACTCTGAGCCCTGATTGGCGGCTCGTGCTTACCGTCAGCTTCTATGTCGCCCTCATTCGGTCACGCCCCGACCCTCCAGGCCGGCCTCGTGTTAATTCGCGCTAAAAAGCCAAATGGAAGCACAAAGAGACGTAAGGCGATGGAGGCGGCATAGGACAATGGAAGGGATGAAAGGACCTATTCTCCTTACTCTACTCACCGCAAAACTAACACAGGAAAAGGACTATTCTCACACATACTATGAAATAACTGAACTATCGCGAGGCTACATGTTGTTTGTGTGACTAACTATGAGGGGGAAATTTAACCTTTATTATACAAAACTCAAAACCGCAACAATATATTTGTTTGTTTGTATGTGTTTGTTTGTATGTTTATATGTGTGTTTATATGTATGTTTATATGTTTGTATGTTTGTTTATTTGTTTGTGTGTTTGTTTGTTTGTGTGTTTGTTTGTTTGTTTATGTATTTGTTTGTATGCGTTTGTATGTCTATGTGTTTGTATGTCTGTTTGTGTGTTTGTTTGGTTATGTGTTTGCTTGTATGTGTGTTTGTTTGTGTGTTTGCTTGTATGTCTGTTTGTATGTCTGATTGTATGTGTGTTTGTTTATGTGTTTTTTTGTGTTTGTTTGTATGATTATGTGTTTGCTTGTATGTGTGTTTGTTTGTAAGTTTGTTTGTTTGTTTGTGTGTTTGTATGTTCGTTTATGTGTTTGTTTGTGTGTTTGTTTGTAAGTGTGGTTGTGTGATTGTGTGTTTGTTTGTATGTTTGTTACCCTCGCCAGAGGAGAGGATATTGCATTTGAGTCCGTTTATCTGTTTGTCTGCACAGAATAAATATGATTTTCTCTGCAACCGTTGGTCCGATTGACCGGAAATTTTCACCATAGGTGCAACTCCACGTGTTGAATTTTTTCATGATAATTACGACGTCATATGTCACATGGTTCGGTCGCCATCTTGGAAAAATCGAAAATCTTTGCACCTCTATATCTCGGAAAGTGCTGAATATAAAAAATTGAGACATGGCTCATTGTAAAGAACTCTCCATGCGGAATAATATGATACATAGCATGATAGGGCCAACAATGATACATAGCAAGATATCTCAAAAAGTTGTGGACGGATTTGGACGAAACTTTGTGGACCTGTTGGGTGTCTGACAAGGACGATTCGATTTTGGTGAAGATCTGAATATGGATTCGGATATGAGAGATATTAAATATTTAAGTGATTCTTCACCATTGGGTGATAGGGCCAAAAACGATACATAGCATGATATCTCAAATTGTTGTGGACGGATTTGGACGAATTTGGTGGAAGGTTGTGTGTGTGACAAGGATTAATCGATTCGATTTTGGTGAAAATCTGAATATGATTTCGGATATGAGAATTATTTAATTTTTTGGGTGATTCTTCACCATTGAGTGATATGGCCACTCAGGCGGAGGTATGTATGCTCTCTACTGAGTGCCGTTCTAATTTGTGTGTGCTTTTAGGTCTGTACGTTCTAGCTTCTAGCTCCTCTAATATCCATGACAAGGTATATAAAACGTCCCTGGTGTTTAGAACTCATATACTGGAAGTTCTATAATACTTTGTACTGTCTCTGAGTACATCCCCGCACATCGAAATACTGATAGGTAATACTTGTAATTTCCAAATAAAGTTGTCTTCACTATATTTACCTTTAGAATGTAATTTTGGAGGAAATGTCTAATATGGAATTTTTGAAAGATTTTCCGAATCACAACCTGCTGTGGTCTTGGTGGACATGCCTATCAATGTCTTATCGATTTACATGTTTATCAAACTATGAGTAGCTTGTCTTTAAATATCATGACAGCACCCAAAGATAAACCCTGAACCTTTTCTCATGTCGTCTGCACAAATTATGTGTGAGATGTTCCCTCGAGCATCCAGGTTAACCATTTTCTCCTCGACCTGATGGTTGTGTATAATTTCAAGGGTGTATGTGGCACAAGGCAAAACTGGCACGAAATCAAACCTGTGACATTTGATGTCAATGGTAGCTGTCACCACCGTGCCTCCCCAGGGCCACCTTGGGCATGGAGAATGAGGAACACTTTGTCAAGACAAGTGATAAAGCCATCACAATACTGTGGGTGGAGAAATGAAAGCTTTGGGAAAGGGAGAAGCACTTGGGAGTAGGATAGAAAATTAGGGCATTAGGTGTGACGAGGTGATTTAAAATGGGTCATGATGAGGCAAATGCAAAAAGTTGGAATAAAAAACAAGTGGGATTAGTTTTATTCAATTGTCAAATTAGATCCTGATTTTAAAGCGACCGTGTAGGAAAAAGACATGTTATTTAATGGATGATCTGGCAGATTAATGAGAAAAATGGCTGTTTTTCTAATGTTGTTTTTTAAATATTAAAAATGTATATACACATTTTGACAAAAAAAACCAAGGCCACAATGGCAGAGAAAGTGATATATTGAACCTATGATTGCCACGTGATCACATTTTAGACGAGTTTATGAAGTAAACCATATCGACCCAACAAAAACAACTCATTTGAACATTATTTTTTATGAACTAGTTAAAATCTATGAAAAAGATTGATGTAAAGTCTACACTCGCCCTGCAGCCTCAACCACACTGATAAAATCATTATTTTGGAAGAAGCTCTTTTCACTGTTGGCTTTGAAGGCTTTCTCATCACAGATGTTGCTCATTGCTAAGAGGTTATCGGAGGTCATGGTTTGGTCCGGCAGTAGCAGCACCAACATCCTTTTTGCCATTTTCGTGGCAAAGTTGACCCCAAACCACACAAAGACAGCACAACAAACGCACCATTGGCACACGTGACCCAAAGGAACACGACAACAAACTGAGTGAATTTGCAGTCAGCCACATCACATGTACACCTGTCTCTCCCGCAATGACTATGAGTCATCGTGTTAGCCGAGGTGCAGTGGAGAGGCATGACATTTTTGTTTATTGTGTGTCATCCTAACTCAAAGAGATCATTGCTTCTTCTAGAAATGTCAATATATATTGATAAATAAAAACTCCCTCCAATGATTGAGGTCAGATGAACCATGGGAAAGAGTGATGAAAAACAAAACCATGCTGTGACCACGCAGCCTCTTGCCATCCTCCACGCAAGGTATCTCATGAGAAACCTGATCTCATGCTTCAAACATATGATACAGCACTCTGCACAGGTACGTCTTTGGTGCAAGCAGAGAGTTTCACAAAGATGCAGTAATTTTAATATATT
Source organism: Myxine glutinosa (assembly GCF_964187855.1). Taxonomy (NCBI): domain Eukaryota; kingdom Metazoa; phylum Chordata; class Myxini; order Myxiniformes; family Myxinidae; genus Myxine; species Myxine glutinosa. The sequence goes on from NC_136274.1 coordinate 44,406,691, forward strand.
CTGTTAATGAAAAGGATTTATAAAATAACAAGTTAACTTAACAATAAAACATTAGCACAACAGGTCTGATGAGCCACATGGCATCCTTTGTGCGAAGAAATCTTTTTATTTTCTTCCTTGATCTTTAATGTCTACGGTGCATTCATGTTTTAATAAAATTGGAATTGATAGTAAACGTGGCATTTGTGCATACTTTATTTTTATTTGTTACAAAAGGGTTTTCTTTTCCAATTAAACCTTCTCCATCGGTGGGAATATAAAGTATTCAAATTAAGATGAAATAAATAGGCCATTCCATTATTCTTGTTCCAAATTTCAGGCAAAAGAAAATTCTCATTATTGATTCAAAGAGCAATCAATCAATATACAACTTGCAAAAGTCAAAACAATTGTCCTTTAACCCTGAGAGTCAAAGCTGAGTGTTTTCTATTCTGAATAATCTTGTCATTATTGTGTGTGTGTATGTATATGTATATATATATATATATATATATATATATATATATATATATATATATATATATACATACTAGCAGGAGTACCTGGCTTTGCTGGGAGATGTGGGGGTGGGGGGGGGGAGGGGAAGCAGGAGAGGGAGGGGTGAGGAAGGGAGTAGGGGGATTTCAAGGGGGGAGCAGAGGTGAGGGGAGAGGGAGGAGAAAGATACACTACATATACATATTTTTGGGGGGGGGGGGCGGGGTGGCTTTGACAGGCCCCTCCGTTTTGGGGGAGGGAGGGAAGGGAAGGAGGAAAATTTTTCCTGTGCAAAGAATGCTTCATAACCTCAGTGTTACACAGGTAAAAAGGAAATTATAATACCCTCTGCCACCATCACCAGGTGGCGCTACACGGTACACATTTACATCGATAATTTACGCCCCTCTCCCGGTCCCACGCACTTCCGAATGAGGCCGCGGCTACATAGCCGATGTTACTGCCCAGACAAAGTTGTATTTGTATTTGTACCCCGAGTAAAGTATAAAAGTGTTAAAGCTGGAGTACCTGGCATTGTTCAGGTGAAAAAGAAACATTAACATATTGAAATGAGGGCAAATATAATGGATAAGCAATTACATCCAAATCAGAATCCATCACAAATGTCAAATCATAATTTTACCTTTTCTTGAATATATGCTGGTGAATGTACCGTTCATCACGTTTCTGAGTTAAGTCTGATGACATTCAGGAAGAATAAGAAGCCTTACCACCAATTTTGACCGCTTCCGGAAATGTTTTATGATTTGTGCTCAAATGACTGTTGATTGTTTTGTATTTATTTATGCGAATGTGTACTTGTATATAACTGTCATTAATCAAAAAGGCTTCAGCACGATAGAGCAATTAAAAAAAAATTTTTTTTTAAACGAACTTTTTTTTATTCTATTTTTTTTGGTCTGAAACATTGCCAGACCCTCACTAATGAACCTCTGAAAGTTTGACGAAGATCCGCTTAGCTATCTCTGAGAAAAATGGTGACACACAGACACACAGACAAACAGCTCTCTTATATAGTACTAGCTGAATGCACCCGGCGTTGCCGGGTTCTTTTTGAATGAATTTAATCTTCTGTACATCGGTCTGACGCGAGCCCAGTAGGCCTATCAGTTAGTGCTCAACGATTCCTTGTTCTTTCTTCTGTCGGGCCCCGTGAGAGAGAATTTTGAAAGCATATGTTGCAATCAGTCAGATATTCCTATTCAGTGCATAAGTTGTACTTCAAGAGAATTTTGAAAGAAGAAGAAGATTTATTGCGAAATGGGCCCAGCCCGGCCGAGGCGACCTCGACAGGCCTCGCCACCTGGGCGAAAACCTTCCCGGGGCCCGTCCCGACATTTTTGTTTCAGAGGTTTCCTCCTATCTTTCACCGTTCAGGAGATTAGCGCGTGCAGACAAACAAACAAACAAACAAAAACTTTCTTTTATATATAATACTAGCAGAAGTACCCGGCATTGCCGGGCGGGGGAGGGGAGGGGAGGGGGCAGGGGAGGGGAGGGGAGGGGGAAGGGGAGGGGAGGGGAGGGGGAAGGGGAGGGGAGGGGAACGGGGGGACGGGAGAGCGAGCCCCTTGGTAAAGCGAGCGATTTTTTTTTTTCATAGCGTCATAGCGTCATAGCGTTCATAGCGTTTCATAGCGTCATAGCGATTTTTTTTTTCATAGCGTCATAGCGTTTCATAGCGTCATAGCGATTTTTTTTTTCATAGCGTCATAGCGTTCATAGCGTCATAGTGTTCATAGCGTTTCACAGCGTTCATAGCGTTTCATAGCGTCATAGCGTCATAGCGTTCATAGCGTCATAGCGTTCATATCGTCATAGCGTTCATAGCGTTTCATAGCGTTCATAGCGTTTCATAGCGTCATAGCGATTTTTTTTTTCATAGCGTCATATCGTTCATAGCGGTCATAGCGTCATAGCGTCATAGCGTTCATAGCGTTCATAGCGTCATCGCGTTCATAGCGTTTCATAGCGTCATAGCGATTTTTTTTTTCATAGCGTCATATCGTTCATAGCGTCATATCGTTCATAGCGTTCATAGCGTCATCGCGTTCATAGCGTTTCATAGCGTCATAGCGATTTTTTTTTTCAAAGCGTCATATCGTTCATACCGTTCATAGCTTCATAGCGTTTCATAGCATCACAGCGTCATAGCGTCATAGCGTTCATAGCGTCATCGCGTTTCATAGCGTCATACCTTTTTTTTTTTTTCATAGCGTCATAGCGTTCATAGCGTCATCACGTGATCGCTCTGAGCGAATCAGCGCCCACCTGCTCTGATTCCGTTGATTCCGTGCGCTGAAATGCGCTGAGGTAAATATGAATAAAAAATATGGATCGTCAAATATTTTGATTTCGGCCATGTTCGTCCCAGGCTCAATGGCCATGTCTATGCCAAATATTAAGCACGTAAGCCTCTCCGTTTAGGAGTCTATCGGTAACATTACACACACACACACACACACACACACACACACACACACACACACACACACACACACACAAACAACACACACACACACACACACACACAAACTGTGTTTTATCTATCTATAATTCCAGTAATCTCTGTGTGTATGTCCGTGTGTCTGTCTGTGACCGCTGTTTCTCGACAACCACGGGTCCGATATACTTGAAACTTGCCAGGTATATTGCTGGGGACCCGAGGATGTGCCTTTTCAAGGTTTCATATTAATCGGACAAGTAGTTAGCGAGCTATGTCCAAAAAACGATTCAACCAATCAGAGAGCAGCGAGCTATCACGTGTGCCGAACGTGGCGAACAGACTCTGCCTCGGACGGCACATTTGAGAGCGTATTCATTTATTTCACGTTGGCAAACTATGTTGGCGTTAAACGATGTTTTACAACTAATTAAAACTAATTTGCGATTCATTCGCTTTCCTGCGCGTTTGTGCACGCTATGGCGATTTCTTTACCAAACTCCGCAAGCCGTTCGCTTTGGACCAAACCATTTCATGTAAATAGAGGGGGGGGATTGTCACCGTACTCGCAAGCCGTTCGCTTTGGACCAAACCATTTCATGTAAATAGAGGGGGGGGATTGTCACCGTACTCGCAAGCCGTTCGCTTTGGACCAAACCATTTCATGTAAATAGAGGGGGGGGATTGTCACCGTACTCGCAAGCCGTTCGCTTTGGCTTTGTGAATGGACCAAACCATTTCATGTAAATAGAGGGGGGGGGGGATATAATTTTAGATATATATATAGTACGGGCATGCCCTAGTATATATATATTGCAGGAGGAGGTGGTGGTCGACTCCAAGGGATCTGAGTGATATATAGTATTGTAGGAGGGGGTGGTGGTCGATTCCAAGGGATCTGGGTGATATTTAGTATTGTAGGAGGAGGTGGTGGTCGATTCCAAGGGATCTGAGTGATATATAGTATTGTAGGAGGGGTTGGTGGTCGATTCCAAGGGATCTGAGTGATATATAGTATTGTAGGAGGGGGTGGTGGTCGATTCCAAGGGATCTGGGTGATATTTAGTATTGCAGGAGGAGGTGGTGGTCGATTCCAAGGGATCTGAGTGATATATAGTATTGTAGGAGGAGGTGGTGGTCGATTCCAAGGGATCTGGGTGAAATTTAGTATTGTAGGAGGGGGTGGTGGTCGATTCCAAGGGATCTGGGTGATATTTAGTATTGCAGGAGGAGGTGGTGGTCGATTCCAAGGGATCTGAGTGATATATAGTATTGTAGGAGGAGGTGGTGGTCGATTCCAAGGGATCTGAGTGATATATAGTATTGTAGGAGGAGGTGGTGGTCGATTCCAAGGGATCTGGGTGAAATTTAGTATTGTAGGAGGGGGTGGTGGTCGATTCCAAGGGATCTGGGTGATATTTAGTATTGCAGGAGGAGGTGGTGGTCGATTCCAAGGGATCTGAGTGATATATAGTATTGTAGGAGGAGGTGGTGGTCGATTCCAAGGGATCTGAGTGATATATAGTATTGTAGGAGGGGGTGGTGGTCGATTCCAAGGGATCTGGGTGATATTTAGTATTGCAGGAGGAGGTGGTGGTCGATTCCAAGGGATCTGAGTGATATATAGTATTGTAGGAGGAGGTGGTGGTCGATTCCAAGGGATCTGGGTGATATTTGGTATTGTAGGAGGGGGTGGTGGTCGATTCCAAGGGATCTGGGTAATATTTAGTATTGCAGGAGGAGGTGGTGGTCGATTCCAAGGGATCTGAGTGATATATAGTATTGTAGGAGGAGGTGGTGGTCAATTCCAAGGGATCTGAGTGATATATAGTATTGTAGGAGGACGTGGTGGTCGATTCCAAGGGATCTGGGTGATATTTAGTATTGCAGGAGGAGGTGGTGGTCGATTCCAAGGGATCTGGGTGATATTTAGTATTGTAGGAGGGGGTGGTGGTCGATTCCAAGGGATCTGGGTGATATTTAGTATTGTAGGAGGGGGTGGTGGGCGATTCCAAGGGATCTGGGTGATATTTAGTATTGTAGGAGGGGGTGGTGGTCGATTGTGAGGGATCTGAGTGATATATAGTATTGTAGGAGGGGGTGGTGGTCGATTGTGAGGGATCTGAGTGATATTTAGTATTGTAGGAGGTGGTGGTGGTCGATTGTGAGGGATCTGAGTGATATTTAGTATTGCAGGAGGAGGTGGTGGTCGATTCCAAGGGATCTGAGTGATATATAGTATTGTAGGAGGAGGTGGTGGTCGATTCCAAGGGATCTGGGTGAAATTTAGTATTGTAGGAGGGGGTGGTGGTCGATTCCAAGGGATCTGGGTGATATTTAGTATTGCAGGAGGAGGTGGTGGTCGATTCCAAGGGATCTGAGTGATATATAGTATTGTAGGAGGAGGTGGTGGTCGATTCCAAGGGATCTGAGTGATATATAGTATTGTAGGAGGGGGTGGTGGTCGATTCCAAGGGATCTGGGTGATATTTAGTATTGCAGGAGGAGGTGGTGGTCGATTCCAAGGGATCTGAGTGATATATAGTATTGTAGGAGGAGGTGGTGGTCGATTCCAAGGGATCTGGGTGATATTTGGTATTGTAGGAGGGGGTGGTGGTCGATTCCAAGGGATCTGGGTAATATTTAGTATTGCAGGAGGAGGTGGTGGTCGATTCCAAGGGATCTGAGTGATATATAGTATTGTAGGAGGAGGTGGTGGTCAATTCCAAGGGATCTGAGTGATATATAGTATTGTAGGAGGACGTGGTGGTCGATTCCAAGGGATCTGGGTGATATTTAGTATTGCAGGAGGAGGTGGTGGTCGATTCCAAGGGATCTGGGTGATATTTAGTATTGTAGGAGGGGGTGGTGGTCGATTCCAAGGGATCTGGGTGATATTTAGTATTGTAGGAGGGGGTGGTGGGCGATTCCAAGGGATCTGGGTGATATTTAGTATTGTAGGAGGGGGTGGTGGTCGATTGTGAGGGATCTGAGTGATATATAGTATTGTAGGAGGGGGTGGTGGTCGATTGTGAGGGATCTGAGTGATATTTAGTATTGTAGGAGGTGGTGGTGGTCGATTGTGAGGGATCTGAGTGATATTTATTATTGCAGGAGGAGGTGGTGGTGGTCGATTGTGAGGGATCTGAGTGATATTTAGTATTGCAGGAGGAGGAGGTGGTGGTCGATTCCAAGGGATCTGGGTGATATTTAGTATTGTAGGAGGAGGTGGTGGTCGATTCCAAGGGATCTGAGTGATATTTAGTATTGCAGGAGGAGGTGGTGGTGGTCGATTGTGAGGGATCTGAGTGATATATATAGATAGTCGCGCGGCAAGGAACATCACATGATCGCTCTGAGCGATCGATTGCAACTCTGCGTCCTGTCGTGGGCGTGGCCAACGTGGCCTCATGCGCCCAGGTGATTGGCTAACTCGAGCTCGAGAGAGCCATAATGCGCTACGTTATGGCAAAAAATATGAATCTAAAGATGAAAGGGAAAAAAACCTATGTGGTGTGAATGGCAATGTTCGTCGCTTAAATGTGAAAAAAGGCAATTGCTTTTCGCTCTGAAATACGTGCGAACACGTAACTGAGTTAATGGCGGCAGGGAACATCACGTGATCGCTCTGAGCGAATCAGCGCGCTGCTCTGCGACCGGTCAGATTCCGGTCATAATATTTCGCGCTGAGATAAAAATATGGTAAAAGCATATTATGAAATAAATTTTTAGGTCAGCCATGTTCGTCCCAGGCTCAATGGCCATGTCTGTGCCAAATATCAAGTACGTGAGCCTCTCCGTTTAGGAGTCTATCGGTAACATTACATACACACACACACACGCACACACAAACTGTGTTTTATATATATAATATATATATGTATATATATATCAGAGAGTACGCAAGTACTCTCTATGTAGGGATGGCACGGAAAAAAATGTCACTCCCATCTGCTACATACAAAAGTTGTAGTATCTTCTTTAAAAACTCACTTTGGCTTCATATGAGAGCCTACCTGGTCTGTTCAGCTGATTGTCGAGGTAGGGATCACTTTTCAGTTCTCCAGACCATGGAAAAAGCAAAATAAAGCGAAAAAACTAGATCGGTCAAACCCAGGAATTAATCTTCTTGTTCATAATAATAATAATAATAATAATAATAATAATAATAATCTTCTTCAGCCGACATATTTCCGAGCTGCCTCTATCAATGGCAATGATTCTGCTACCATTCGACAGAATTTACTTCCTGCAACATCCTTTGGTATTATAATTCTCGTAGCTTGAAAGAATTACACGAAAAGTCCGTAAAACTACATTCCTATGTAAAAGATTAGGACTGGGGTAGGCGTGGCTATGACTACCAATCAGCTTTATGGGGGCGGAGCCGCTAGACACATTTGCCTCAGTGTCGGCGTTATGGGTTATAATGTTTTGTGGCATCAAATAATATCAGCAGAAATATAATGTCTCGGGAAATGCCATGTTTTTCAGTTTTACATTTATGAAAATAAAATAACAGCGAGGTACCAGTGCTACACACCGCACACGGATCACGTGATCATGAACCCTCAAGTCGCGGGTCAAGGTATAAACAAACCACGTGATCAATAAACCTCGAGTCACGGTTTCTCGGCGCCAGATTTGCGACGTCGGCGCATCACTTATGCCGTCGTATAAAACAGCCTGAACAAGGAATCCACTCAAATTGAATCTAAATACGTATCTATAAAGCTCAGTTGGCTTTTTGCTCCACCAAATAACAGCGAAACGGAGTTGAGTAAAAGGGTGATAATTCTACAGATGCTGTTGAAGCGCGGTGTTACGCGCACTGCTTGTAAGCAAGGAGGAAGCGGACAACGCGGTAAGTTGTAAGAGACTTTATTCAAGAGCTCCACTGTAACACTGGAGCGTTCCGGGCTACGCGCCCGGTGTATATCCCACGGCCACGCCTACCCCTCGGGCGTGGCCGCCGCCCACTTGGCGCGCGGAATGATGCCATCACGCCAGTGAGCTTTCGTGTCCGCCACACGCGCCCCCCCAGAATTCCCGCGCACCTGGAGGGCCAGTTTGCGGGGCAAACGGATGACCCGGCCGAAGCGCCCTCTGGCGACTGGCGGCGTCCGGGGTGCAGGGATGCCAGCTGGGACGCCTTCGGCTGCACCCGGGATGGGTGCAGGCTCGGGGGGCGGCGTGCCGGCGGGGCCGGGGTCCGCCCGCCGGGGGGGCGGCGCCGACGCGGGGGCCGAGCCACCGGCGGTGGGTGGTCCACGTCGAGGTGGGCCGGCTTGAGGCGGTCTATGGAGACACGGTCAGGAGTGCCGCCGATGTCCAAGGTGAAATGTTTCACCCCGGTCTCCAGCACGCGGAAAGGCCCGTCGTACGGGGGCCGCAGTGGTGTCCGGTGGGCATCGTGCTGGACGAAGACGTACTCCACGGTGCGAAGCTCCGGGGCGACGTGCATAGGTGGGTGCACGTGGTGTGCCGTGGGCACCGGGGCGAACCTCTGGGCGGTCTCCTGCAGCGCGGAGCGCTCCTGCGCCGCGGACCATGGTGCCGTGGAGTGGGGGAGGAACTCACCCGGCACCCGCAGCGGTTGCCCGAAGACCAACTCCGCCGCGGATGCGCACAGGTCGTCCTTGGGCGCCGCCCGGAGGCCCAGCGGCACCCAGGGGAGCCTGTCGACCCAGCCGCCGTCGCGGAGGGTCGTCCGGAGCGCGGCCTTCAACGAGCGGTGGAACCGCTCGCACAGGCCGTTAGCCTGGGGGTGGTAGGCCGTGGTACGGTGCAGCTGGACCCCGAGCCCCCGCGCGACCGCCCCCCAGAGCTCTGAGGTGAACTGGGGGCCGCGGTCGGACGAGATGTCCGAGAGGGCGCCGAACCGGGTGACCCAGGTGGCGATGAACGCCTGTGCGACGTCCGCCGCCATCGTTGACGCCAAAGGCACGGCCTCCGGCCACCGGGTGGTGCAGTCCATCATGGTCAGGACGTGGGTGAAACCCCGCGAGGGGGGCAGAGGTCCCACCAAGTCCACGTGAACGTGGTCAAACCGACGTTCCGGCACAGCAAACGGGGCCCATGGGGCCTGGGTGTGTCTTTGCACCTTCGCGCGCTGGCACGCGAGGCACGTCCTGGCCCAGCCGCGGACGGCCTTCCGGAGGCCATGCCAGACAAACTTGTCGGCGATCAACCTCTGGGAGGCCCTCGTGCCCGGGTGGGACAGGCCGTGGATGGCGTCGAAAATCTGGCGCTGCCAGCCCGCGGGCACGATGGGGCGAGGCCGCCCGAGGGAGACGTCAAACCAGAGGGCCGTGCCCGTGCCGTTGAACGGCACCTCGGTGACGAGAGGCCCGTAACGGTGGTCCACAAGGCCTGGACGTCGGGGTCGGCGGCCTGGTCCGCCGCCATCCGGGCATAGTCGATGCCGAGGTGGACCGCGTGGGCAACGGACCGGGAAAGGCCATCCGCCACCGGGTTGTCCTTCCCCACGACGTGCCGGATGTCCGTCGTGTATTCGGACACGGCCGAGAGGCGACGCTGCTGCCGGGCCGACCACGGCTCGGCGACCTTGCCCATCGCGAACACCAGTGGCTTGTGGTCGACGAAGGCCGTGAACGCACGGCCCTCGAGCAGATGGCGGAATTGCCTGACCGCCAGATGGAGCCCGAGCAACTCGCGGTGGAAGGTATTGTACCGGCGTTCGGGCGGGCGAAGCTGCCGGCTGAAGAACGCCAGCGGTTGCCAAGCTCCACACACCCATTGCTCATGCACCACGCCCACCGCGTAGTCCGAGGCGTCGATGGTGAGGGCGATCGGTGCATCGGGCGCCGGGTGCGCGAGCATGGTGGCGTCAGCCAAGGCGAGCTTCGCGCCCACGAACACCGCGTCCATCTGCTCGGTCCAGGTAACGTCACCTTTGCCCGGCTTCCCTCGGAGGGCCTCATGCAGGGTGCGCAGGAGCTGGGCGATGCGGGGCAGGAACCGATGGTAAAAGTTTACTATGCCCAGGAATTCCTGGAGCCCCCTGATCGTGCGGGGGTGCAGAAACCTCTTCACCGCCTCCACCTTGGCCGGTAGGGGGACGGCCCCGTGCCTGGTGACGCGGTGCCCCAAAAAGTCGATTTCAGTGACACCGAACCGGCACTTGGCGGGGTTCACGATCAGGCCGTGCTGGCCCAGGCGTTCGAAGAGCGTGCGGAGATGGTGGAGGTGCTCTTCGCGGGACGCGCTTGCGACGAGGATATCATCCAAATAGACGTAGACGAAATCCAAGTCGCGGACGACGCTGTCCATGAGGCACTGGAACGCCTGAGCTGCATTCTTCAAACCGAAGGGCATCCGAAGAAATTCGAAAAGACCGAACGGCGTGATGACAGCCGTCTTCGGGATGTCCTCCGGCCTGACGGGGACCTGGTGGTAACCGCGTATGAGGTCCACCTTCGAGAAGAAGGACATATTCACCAAGCGGGCGGAAAAGTCCTGAATATGGGGGACGGGTAGCGGTCGGGGGTGGAGGCGTCGTTGAGACGGCGGTAGTCCCCGCACGGTCGCCATCCCCCACCGGGCTTGGGCACGATGTGGAGCGGCGACGCCCAAGCACTCTCGGAGCGCCGCACGATGCCGAGCCGCTCCAGCGTAGCAAACTCGGCTTTAGCAACCGCGAGCTTCATCGGCTCGAGGCGGCGTGCCCGGGCGTAGACCGGTGGCCCGGCGGTGGGGATGTGATGTTCCACCCCGTTCTTGACGTTCCCTGCCGAGAAGGTGGGCCTCATGAGGGCCGGGAAACGGGCGAGGAGGCGGGTGAATTCGTCCGCTGCCGGAAGCGTGCAGATGAACCTGGCCGGAACCGAACAGCTCAGCAAGCGGCTCGGCGAGCCGCTCGATGCGCCGCTCCATGAGCCGCTCAACGAGGTGGGCAGTGCGCAAGCGAGCGAGCTGAACGTCTCGGCCTGGACAAGCCTTCTGTGCTTTACGTCCACCAAGAGGCCATTGGCACAAAGGAAGTCCGCGCCAAGCAGTGCCATAGGCACGTCGGCAGTCATGAACGACCATCAGAAAACCTGCCCTCCGAACCGCAGAGAAAGGCAGCGTTTTCCGTATGTGTGAATGGGTGTACCGTTGGCAGCAAGCAGAGCGGGACCCCGGCCCGCGGTCTGCTTGTCGGACGTACCGGCGGGAACGACTCACCTGCGCTCCCGTGTCGCACAGGTAACGGTGCCCGGATAAGGTGTCCGTTATGTACAGGAGGCTGTTTAATCGGCCGGCGCTCAGTGCCACTACCGAGGGCCGGCCCGGGCGTTTCCCGACCTGCCGAATGAGCACGGCGGGCGACATTGCCGGGCCTCATGGCCGAACCTAGCATGGAAATGGCACCAGGTTTGCGGCGAAGCCGGAGGCCGCGGTTTCCGCGGTGGTTGTGAGCGGGGCGTGGCGGCCGCCACGAGGCGCCCCTCGGAGTAGGGGTGGGCACCTGCAGGAGGTTCAGCGGCTACGTGGTGCGTCGCGTAGTAGGGGTGGGCACCCGCAGCAGTTTCAGGCTCAGGAGCCGCTACGGCCGCACAGAAACTCGCCTGCGTGTCCAAAGCCGCGTAGAACGTGTCGGCCTCGGCCGCGAGCGCTCGGGGTTCCGTTGTCGCAGAACCGGCCAACGCGAGGCGTACTCGTGCCGGCAGCTGGTGTCGAAATAACGCCCGGAATAGAGCGTTCGGGGTTTCGTCGCCCATGAGCGACAGCATATGGTCCATTCGGACCGACGGTCGCGTGTCACCGAGCTCGGGGAGGTCCAAGAGGCGATCGGCCCATGCGTCCACCCTGAGGCCGAACGTGGCGAGGAGGAGACGCTTGATCGCCTCGTACCTGTCGTCGGCCGGTGGGTTCCTCAGGACCGACACGACGCGGGCGGCCGTGCCGGCCCCGAGGGAGGCGACCACGTGGCAGTAGCGTGTCTCGTCCGCCGTGATGCCTCGAAGCCTGAACTGGGCTTCGGCCTGCAGGAACCAGATCTCCGCCTGAGCTTCCCAGAACTCGGGGAGCTTTATCGCTACCGCGTTGGTTGCCATGGCTGTGGCGGGTTCGGGTGGTCAGTGACGGCTGACCAGAACGTCGGAGGTCACCAATGAAGCGTGGTGTTACGCGCGCTGCTTGTAAGCAAGGAGGAAGCGGACAACGCGGTAAGTTGTAAGAGTCTTTATTCAAGAGCTCCACTGCAACACTGGAGCGTTCCGGGCTGCGCGCCCGGTGTATATCCCGTGGCCACGCCTACCCCTCGGGCGTGGCTGCCGCCCACTTGGCACGCGGAATGATGTCATCATGCCAGTGAGCTTTCGTGTCCGCCACACTGTGATAAATAACTACCTCTGTCGGTTTGAATGTTTGAAAGAGAATAGACGTCTGGATCAATTTTTGAATTAAATTTAAATCCCGATTTATATATCTATATAATATATATACCGTGAAGTGCGGTGCTATGCGCACGACTTGTCTTGCCAATAAGGGAAGCAACAACGTACGTAACCAAAAGCGTCTTTATTTGAAAGCTCAAACTATAGCACTGCCGTGCTCGGGGCTGTGAGCCCCGTATATATCCCGAGGCCACGCCTACCCCTCGGGCGTGGCCGACACCCTCTTGGTGCGCGGAATGATGTCATCGCGCCAGCGAGCCATCGTGTCCGCCACAACCGCATATATAAAAACGTGAGTTGTCTGTGTGTGTTTCCGCGTTTTATTCAGAGATGGCTGAACGGATCTTCATCAAACTCTCAGAGGTTCATCAGTGAGTGACTGGGAGTGTTTTCGGCCAAAAAAAAAAAAAAAAGAAAAAAAAAAGTTCGTTTTTTTGGAGTTAAAAAAAAAACAAACAAAAAAAAACAAACAAAAAAAAAACGCTCGATAGTGCCAAAGCCTTTTTAAATGAATGCCAGTTATATACAAGTACACATTCGCATAAATAAATACAAAACAATTACCAGACATTTGAATACAAATAAATCAAACAATTCCAGAACTGTACGAATTTGGTAGTATGGCTTCTTCTTCTTCCTGATCGGCATCACACTTAACTCAGAAACGTGAGCCACTCCCTTCCTCTCCTGCCTCCCCTTCCCCCCCTCCCCTCCCCTTCCCCACCTCCACTCCCCTCCCCTTTAAGATATAAATTCTCTGTAAAAGAGCTTCCACTTCTGACTGCTCCCCTTCCCCCTCTCCCCACCCTTCCTTCCTCCTTCCCCCCCTCCCCTCCCTTTCCCCCCCTTCCCCTCCCCTCCCCCCTCTCCTCCACTCCCCCCCCTTCCCCCCCCCGTTCCCCTCCCCTCTCCCCCTCTCTCCCCCCCGTTTCCCTCCCCTCCCCCACCCAGCAACACCGGGTACTTCTGCTAGTTGTATAATAGCCGGGAGATAAGGCAATAAGGCATAGGTTAAGTCCGCATCTCATTCATTTTCGTTCCTGTTTGTAAATATCGCTGCACCATTCATTGCTTGCGATTCCTCATATATTTTGAATTTGCATTCCCCCATTTTTCCCCTTGCCTCCCCCTCCCTCAACCTTGAACATTAAAGCCCTGAGTTCCCTCCCCCCTTTTTGCATGATCCTGCTTGTGCCTTGTAAATCTTACTATAATTCACCAAATGCCCGTCTGTCTGTTTGAAGGTACCGTAAAAACTGCTGAACCTATCGCAAAGATATTTTGGGTGGGTAATCCTGGGATCTCCAGGAGTAAAATAGGCTATTTAGTTTTCCCAATTTCAGCTTTGGTCTCCAGCATTCTCAGGTTTGGACTCTCGCATAACATTCGCGTTCGCATAACGTTCATTGTGACGATGTTCTCATTGTGACGATGTTGTGACGATGTATGTGTTCACGGTAGTGTTTGACGTGACGGTGTGAACGTAAATTCGTAATGTTTTTCATTTCGTAATCCTTTAATGAACGTTTAATGTTTAATGAACGTTTAATGCCGTTCGATGTCCGGGGCCGCACACGCGCTACACTGGACGGGCCAGCGTGTACCTTGCCTTTCGCCGTCATGCTCGGGTAAACCGCTGAGCCCCGTCCGTGATGGGGACTGGGGCTTGAGACAGTGTCCCACGAACGAGGAATTCTCAGTAAGCGCGAATCATCAGCTCACGTTGATTAAGTCCATGCCCTTTGTACACACCGCCCGTCGCCGCACAAACATCACAATGAAACACAATCACAATTCACATATTCGTGCAATTCGAGAAAAGGAACTTTTATCAGCAATGTCGTCTATCCTGAAGTTCTAAGCTGAAGAAGAGGTACAAAATCATTCAATTCTTTTCCCTAAAGAAAAGCGTACAGTTGCTATCACGATTTGAAACACGATGGAATAATATTTACCGATATGAACAGTGATGTGGCTTTTATTGAAATTCGAAAGATACTGTTTTGATTTTGATGATTTACATGTGATATGATTTGACGCATGTTTATATAAATCGTTTAAAAAAAAAATTTCTGCCTTCAATTTCTGATATTTTGCCTTTTCATTTCGGCTTCCCAATTGAAGCCCCGCTCGTAGGGCGGGTACCTTGCTAGTAATTGTAATAAATCCCTTGTTAACGTTTATTTCCAATCTGTCTATGTTTGTCTTTTCCTCCATTGATCCAGCGCTGTTCACACATTACATTAGCCTGGGTGGTTATAATTCCCCAACTGATTTGCTCATTAGTCCGATATGCACCCTGTAGTTTAACGCCTCACCGTATTCATTAAGATCTAATTAAGATAAGGTTGGTGCATATGGAGGGCACATGCCCCTGCCAGGAGCCCACATTGACCTCTAATTAAACAGTAATAGACGGCGGACACTGGAACATGTGGTTAACTGGTTGGTGCTCCCAGTTGACCAGCAACCTGCTGCAGCACAAAGTTATTCATGTGCAGTGTCCTCAGGCCTGGTAAGTCCTAGGGGAACTGAGAATAACCCCCTATTAGTCGACCCGAAACCCACGGCCATAACAGTACGTTTGTTTGTGGGTTTGTATGTATATTTGTTTATACTTTTATTTGTTTTTACTTGCGGGTTTGTTTGTTTGTATGTTTGTTTTTATTTGTGGGTTTCTTTGTTTGTATGTTTTTGTTTGTGAGTTTGTTTTTATATTAATAATCCTGGCATTTCAGGGTGGGAGGAGTACCCCAATTATATATTTGTATATACTGTATGTATTGCATATTCCCGCTACCTGTGGGGATTGGTATGACAAGTCATAATAAAATGTAAATTTGCTGCATTAAAACCATGGATATCATCATAAAAGTCCTTGCTGAAAAGAATTGCCAATATATCCTCTACACCCCACCTCAAATGGCTGACGAGAAACTCGCCAACCCTTCTCCTGACACTCCGCCTCCAGCTCTGGCTCACTTTATTTTCCTTTCTTCCTCTCGTGCACCTCGTCCATTTTCTCTTCCCACGGAACTGACAATTCCCCCAAGATGACCTGCCTTGTTGCACCTGACCAGATGACAATGTCAGGCCATAACCTTGTCACACAGATCTCCTCAGGGAATACCAATTGTGGCTTTAGGTCTGCCACCACCTGCCAATCATAACAAACCCTCTCACAAAGACAAACAACACAATAACTCTTTCGCAAACAACACCTCTCTCCCATCGGCCTCCTTCTCCGCTCCCCTCTCTTTTGATATCATCATTTCTTGTTGCACCATCTCCACTACCACCACCAGCACCTGATCATGCCGCCATCTATATTTTCCTGCTGCCAATGCTACTGGGTATGCACTCATTGCATGCTGCATCGTTCCAAGGCCTCCAGAACAAAAGAAGCTCTCCTCTTGCAACAACTCCCACACTCTCATGTTTGCTGGCAAGATATGTATATTCACCATGTTTATATATATATTGTGAATATGAGAATCACTCCCGTTCACAGAAGCAGCATTTCCATGCACACCAAAGTTGCCTTGATGTCGTTAAGAATCTCCACCTGCCTTCATGGATTCTCTGCTGTTTTTTTTACTTGTTCATAGAGAACATGCTACCTCCACCACCAAAGGTGGATGGAGGTTATGTTTAACACCTGTCTGTTTGTCTGGTTGTCTGGGCGCAGGATATCTCAAAAAGTTATGGACAAATTCAGACGAAATTTGGTTGATAGGTTGAGTGTGTTTCATATATATTATGTGCAGGACAATTGGAATTCATGCAAAATTACAATGTCCGTCCTGCGCCATGAGAAAACAATTGGCAAGTCGATAAAGCATATCGGATTTGAAGCTGGGATTGCAGCATCATGAGATCAAGCACTCAAGAGCTAGGAACACCAAACATGCAAACGCAGGGTTAAATACACAACTGCTGGGAGGACAACTCAACTTCCTCGGCTCTCAGACACCACCACAACCGAAATTATACATGAAGCTTGAACATGACATATAAGATCCAGCAAATTGTTCTCTCTGGCATCACGCCAGAGATTCTGAAGGCAATTATCATCTCACTTATACAGGTATCTTTGCCAATTTGAGTAATGTTTTTTGAAGCTTGATTCATCAGATGGTGTTTATGACATCATCAACACCAAAATGTCACACCATCTTCAACGTGCAAGATAAATCCAATGTAATTTGGCTGCTGCAAAAATACAATTTTTAGAAAGCTCATTTTTCAAAACAGTATCACTCGCCATGCATCCTTCCGTCGGAGCCTGTTGCACAGGCCCGAGTGTACACATGCACACATTTGTCAGCTGAAACCATTGATCTTATGGAATACAGTACCACATTAACTACAAAACAATGCCCCGCTAACCAATTGCAATGGTTGCTGATGCAAGCCTTAACAATCCCTTGTGATCCCCACATAATGCTCATTATGAGAGGCAGTCTGTGATTCCGGTATTAGAGCCAAATACATTCATTATGTGTTTGCTTTTGTACTTCATAAGCGATTGAGATGAAAACCAGTAAGGGATTGGGGTTTGGGAAAGGGCGTTGTGGGATTCCAAGCATTGTATCATGATTTTCAAAGCTTTGTACTTCAGTACATTGAAGTTCTAGTCAAAGCTATGATAAAGTCATGTGCTCCGTTATGTCTGTCTGGCTTTCTTCGAATATTCAACATTTTAGTGAGTCCATAAAATGCTATTAACAATTTAATCTTTTATTTATTTTTATTATTACAAAAAACGTTTGCTATTGTTAATTCAACTATATAAAGGATTGATTCGTCTTTGTATAGAGTGCTGCTCTCACATCTGGGGAAGTTCTAGCTCCACATACTTACTGGACAGAATTTAATCCAAAGTAATCCGACTCATGAACTCTCCCAATCTGACCTCAAAACTCCACCCACTCAAATTACGTCACAAAATTGGCTCTTTCTCTTTTCTACAGATATTACTTCGGTTCCTGCTCCAAATAACTTGCTTCTTGTGTCCCTCCGCCATTAGCGAGACCACGGAATACTCGACAAGCCACTACATCTCGTGATTACTGTGTGGCCATTGGCAACTCAAGGGTGCCTTATGTGGCCATCTGCAATTTGCAACTCAAGGGTCCATTGAGCTGCGGATGAAATGAACACTACTAGGACCACCAACCTGGGCCGTTATGATGTTTGTTTCTTCCCCTCCACTGCCAAACTCTGGAACTCTTTACCTTCCCATGTCTTTCCAAACACGTATGATCTTCCCCTTTTCAAAAAGCAGATTTTCTGCTTCCTCAAAAACTCTTAAACTATTCTCTCCGTCTTCACTTTTCTGTCAATGCAGCTCTTTTATTTAGGCTTGGCCTCGATGAGGACTACATTAGTCCGTGCCTGGGGCCTTCTACATTAAAAACAAAAAACAATGTTTCATACTATCATTCTAACAATTAATAATTTAACACTAACAATTTAATATTGTATTATTTTTATTATTACAAAAACGTTTGCTATTGTTAATTCTGTTTGTACTATCATTTTAACAACTAACAATTTAATGTTTTATTATTTTTATTATTACAAAAAACGTTTGCTATTGTTAATTCTGTTTCGTACTATCATTCCAACAACTAACAATTTAATGTTTTATTATTTTTATTATTACAAAAAACGTTTGCTATTGTTAATTCTGTTTCATACTATCATTTTAACAATTAACAATTTAATGTTTTATTATTTTTATTATTACAAAAAACGTTTGATATTGTTAATTCTGTTTCGTACTATCATTTTAACAACTAACAATTTAATGTTTTATCATTTTTATTACAAAAAACGTTTGCTATTGTTAATTTTGTTTCGTACTATCATTTTAACAACTAACAATTTAATGTTTTATTATTTTTATTACAAAAAACGTTTGCTATTGTTAATTCTGTTTCATACTATCATTCTAACAACTAACAATTTAACACAAACAATTTAATATTTTATTATTATAAAAAACGTTTACAATTGTTAATTCTGTTTCATGCTATCATTCTAACAACTAACAATTTAACACAAACAATTTAATATTTTATTATTTTTATTATTATAAAAAAACGTTTGCTATTGTTAATTCTGATTCATACTATCATTCTAACAATTAACAATTTAATATTTTATAATTATAAAAATCGTTTGCTATTGTTAATTCTGTTTCGTATTATCATTCTAACAACTAACAATTTAATGTCTTATTATTTTTATTACAAAAAACGGTTACTATTATTAATTTTGTTTTGTACTATCATTCTAACAACTAACAATTTACTGTTTTATTATTTTTATTATTACAAAATACCTTTGCTATTGTTAATTCTGTTTCATACTATCATTCTAACAACTAACAATTTAACACAAACAATTTAATATTTTATTATTATAAAAAACGTTTACAATTGTTAATTCTGTTTCATGCTATCATTCTAACAACTAACAAGTTAACACAAACAATTTAATATTTTATTATTTTTATTATTATAAAAAAAACGTTTGCTATTGTTCATTCTGATTCATACTATCATTATAACAATTAACAATTTAATATTTTATTATTATAAAAAACGTTTACTATTGTTAATTCTGTTTCGTACGATCATTCTAACAACTAACAATTTAATGTTTTATTATTTTTATTACAAAAAACGTTTACTATTATTAATTCTGTTTCGTACTATCATTCTAACTAACAATTTAATGTTTTATTATCTTTATTATTACAAAATACCTTTGCTATTGTTAATTCTGTTTCATACTATCATTCGAACAACTAACAATTTAACACAAACAATTTAATATTTTATAATTTTTATTATTATAAAAAACGTTTACAATTATTGTTAATTCTGTTTCATGCTATCATTCTAACAACTAACAATTTAACACAAACAATTTAATATTTTATTATTTTTATTATTATAAAAAACGTTTGCTATTGTTAATTCTGTTTCATGCTATCATTCGAACAATTAACAATTTAATACTAACAATTTAATATTTTATTATTTTTATTATTATAAAAAACGTTTGCTATTGTTAATTCTGTTTCATGCGATCATTCTAACAATGAACATTTTAATACGACCAATTGAATATTTCATAATATATATATTTTTTTGGTATACAGAATTGAGGCTCGTGTAAGAGCCAACACATTGAACATGAAAACATGCACAGACATATAAAACATACAATGAAGGGAGTGAGAGACAAGAGGGGGAGCGAGAGACAAGAGGGGGAGCGAGAGGGAAGCACACAAACACAACAACATTAGGGAACAGGGACGTCGGTAGATCTGTGGAAGGGGGAGGGCTGGGGGAGGAGGGACGGGTACACGGTATAAAGCAAATGAACACTACTTGGAATTTCAGGAAAGAAGTTGGGGATTGAAAGAGGTGGATTTGGGGTGTTTTAACAGGGGTAGAAAAGATCAAGGTTTTGGATGGGGGAAGATAAGAGATGGTGGTGAACAGCTGTTTTAAAGACCTGGAGGGAGGAGAGAGATTGAAGAGAGTGAGGGAGTTTGTTCCAGAGGCGGGAGAAAAGAGGAATGAAAGAGTGAAGGTGAGCAGAGAGTCTTGATTTTGGCAGTTTCACCAGAAGAGGGTTGCTGGCAGATCTTGTGCGTCCTGCAGGAATATTTGGGGGGCACCCTATCAGACGCAGTAAATAAGTGATCTTTCCAAATGAAGAGTTTCCTCCATGGATCCAGGCAGGAAGACATGCAGCGCAGAAATTCCATATAATCCTATAGAGGGATATTAAGCAGATTTTATGGCCCCCAACAAATGTTACATTTTGATTAATCGTTCTCACGGATCCCAATATTGTTTTTCACCAACTAATGTTAGATTGGCCTCTTGGCTCCTTGCACGTTCCTCGATTTACCTAATGAAACCCACGGCTCCGTTCAAAGGATGTTTGTGCAGGGTAAAGCATCCTTCTGGAACTCATTTGTTGCTGGCTTTTTAAGGCAGAACATCAAGCAAAACAGTATAACTTTCTTCTCATGCTGGCTGTGGAGTCATTTGTACGATTTGAATTTACTATATATAGCTTTGACGATGAAGTTGGGTGTCGCTCTGAAAGTGGTGTCATGGCTATCTGCATGCTCTGCAACAGATATACTGCAAAATGTTTTAATCTCTAACAAAGTTACACTTTTGCTTTCCGAGTTCTTTTTTCTAAATAAGGAAGGAAAAAAGGCCTAAAATATATGTGGAAGGAAATCATGAACAAACAAACAGAAAAAAACAATATGCAAACAAGACTTCAAAGACAGTGGATCGGTAGTTTATCAAAGACACCAAGGTAGAGAAGTGTGCAAGGCCTTTATGTTAATATCGGTTGTGCGTGTGCATGGTTCCTTAATTGAAAATCACCTTTGAATGTAACAAATTTTTGAATACATCATTGCTTCGGATATCAAATCCTTCCTCTTCTCCAATGGCTTGATCTCTGATCATCAATTTGGTTTCAGACAAGGTCACTCTACTCTGGACATGCTGCTTCTGCTGTCTTAACAATGCATGGAGGTCCTCAATGTCAAACAGGAAATTAGAGCTGTCTCCCTTGACGTATCACGTGCCTTCGATGCGGTCTGGCACCCCACTCTGCTCACCAAACTCTCCTCCTATGGTCTCCATGAAAATCTCCACGCATGACTTGCAGAATACCTCTCTGATCGTAGTCAACGTGTGGCCCTGAATGGGTTTCTCTCCTCTCCCCTTCCTGTTCAGCTAGAGTTCCCCAAGGCAGTGTTCTGGGCCCTGTGCTTTTTCTGGTCTTCATCAATGATCTCTCCGACTCTCTGGAAAATCCTCTCCAACACTTTGCTGATGACTCCACTCTCTGCCGCTCCATACCTCTTCCCTCCGATCGGCAGTGTACAGCCTCCTCACCCTCTGCAGACCTGGACAAAATCACAGACTGGTCAAACAAGTGGAACATGTCTTTCAATCCTGACAAATCTCACACTCTTACTATGTCTCTCCGTAAAGACAGTCTGGAAAACCCTCCCATCTACTTTCTCAACAATCTTCTCGAAGAAGTTCTGTCACTCAAGCTTTTGGGTCTCACTATCTGCCATGATCTTTCCTGAGAAAACCACATTTCCAAGCTGGCCTCCAAAGCCAGTCGCCGACTGGGCATCCTCCATCGTGCGGTCTTTCCTTGGCGCACCTGAGCTCCTCACCGCATACAAGGCTTTCATCCGCAGCTCAATGGAATACTGCTCTCCCCTCTGGGCTGGTGCTCCTCCCTCACACCTAGCTCGGCTTTACGCTGTTGAAACCAAAGCCTTCAGAATCATTGGAATCTCCTGCAATGAAGCTAACTCCGAGGGCCTTTCACTCACTCACCGCAGGCAGGTTGGTGGTCTTTCTGTCTTCTACCGACTCCTCTCCGGCATAGCTCCCCCAGCTCTGTCTGTGCTCTGTCCCCCAAATATTCCTACAGGTCGTACAATATCTGCCAGCAACCTTCTTATGGTGAAACTGCCTAAATCTGGACTCTCTGCTCACCTTCACTCTTTCATTCCTCTTTTCTCCCACCTCTGGAACAAACTCCCTCACTCTCTTCAATTCCACTCCTCCCTCCAGGTCTTTAAAACAGCTGTTCAGCACCATCTCTTATCTTCCCCCATCCAAAACCTTGATCTTTTCTACCCCCGTTAATTCACCCCAGATCCACGTTTTTGAAATACCGACTTCTTTCCTGGAAATCCTAGCAGTGTCCATGTGTTTTTACCTCTCCCCCCCCCCCCCCCCCGTGCCTCCTCTCCACAAGCTCTCTCCCCCCCACAGATCTTTCTGTTTTCTACTGTTGTACTTGTGTGCTTCTCTCTCTCTCTCTGTCCATCTTGTCTCCTGCTCCCTTTATGATATGTTTTATGTGTCAGTTTTTTTTTAATGTGATTAATGTTAGCTCTTACACGAGCCTCAATCTTGTATACAATAAAAAAAAAAAATGCAGTTCATAAAATTGACAACAGACTAGAGAAGTGGAGGGGAATATTATCTACATTGTCGTACAGAGAACATGCCTTAGTAATTAATAATGTAGTGGCTTCCTTGTGGCACAAAATGTTTGCTTTGTGCCCTCCTGAAAAAAAAATGTTAAGAAGGAAAAGAAAAGCATGACAAAGCTGTACACATGGATTCCAGCTCAAAAATGAAAGTACACTGTCTGCAAAGGCATGTTAATGTCTTTAAAAGCAATACCTGTGCACCTTGACCGAAAGGCCAAAATGCATGATTAGACAGGGAAATCGTGTTTCTGCCTCGAGTGTTAATCAGCAATACAAAATCAGCTTAAAATAGAAAACTTGTCACCAGGCTGGGGCTATAAAGACCTGTTAATGAAGGCAGAAAGAGAAGGTAATGAAAGCTTTGGAATTGCTGTTCAATTATAGAAAATAAATGATAAATCAGATATTTAATGCCAGAGCACAATTTAATAGGGGTAATTTTAACAAATTATTCATCTAAATAAACAGGGGAGGAGGATAAACAGAAAGAGGAATGGTGGGGGAATGAGGGAGAGGGAAAGGGAGAGGGAAAGATCATTTGAATTTGCAAACCGTTTATTTGATCCACAAAATAAAATAGTTTGAAAAGAGGGATAACAACTCCAAAGACAGGAAGAAAAACCAAAAACTTTCCATTAATCATTACAAGGTGATCACCAATTCCTTTTGATCCACAAAGAAGAAAACATTATCACAGCACCATTTTTTCTCAAAAAGTTTAACTTTCTCCATACTTAGGTTCGAGTCAAATTCTAACTGAAGTCTTGCTGCAACAAACCCTTTGAAAATAGGCATGACATCACACCTGTGACCATTTGCTCGATTTACATATGCCATATTTCGCAACAGTAACGAGGAAGTTGAGAAGAACACCAGAGTCCCTGCACGAGGGCTTAAAATGTACCCCAAACACAAACATGTGAGGAGTGAAAGGAAAAGACAGTTTATGAAAAAGGTTTGAAAGTAAAGTAAACAAGTCAGGAGACGACGATGGTTCACGAGCGAGCGGTATTCAATGACAAAGGACGGACTACTTTGAAATGGCCGTCCTTTGTGACCTTTAAAAGTCAAAACCGACATTGAAAATATATAAATAGGAATGTATTATCTGTTATGAGACTAGTTAGCTACACAATACCGAAAATTCAGTTCGATTCGGACAACTTTGAAAATTTGACCTTTGTGACCTTGAAATGTCAAAACGAAGGTTACTGACCTTGAAATGAGATAGAAAATAATGTATAATCAGTTATGAGGTTAGTTAGCTACACAATACCAAAAATTCGGTTCTATTCCGGCAACTTTGAAAATTTGACCTTTGTGACATTCAAAGGTCAAAGGTCGAAGATTCTGAAATTTTTTGGAAAACTTGTATTTCATGATGAGACCTATGTGATAATATAAAAACATGTACGACATTTCACCCTATCAGGAAGCGAACAATGTAATAAAACCATCAAAAATCGACTTTTCTAAATTTCGTGACCTTGACCTTGGGGCGAAAATGAAAACTCGAGCTCCGTGAGGCTAGACACATGACATTGGCCTAACCAAATACCGAAACCCCTGTCATATTCCACCAAACCCCTCGGAGAAGATGTAGCTTGAAATCGATCACCGCCTAAAAAGATATCTTTTTCGGGCGTCGCCCCGCCCACTCTAGGCAGGACACAACTAGATCATGATATCAACCCCCCACCCAAGTTTCATCAAGATCGGATGATATCATCGGGTAGTTATGCTGTGGACAGACAGACACACACAGAGACAGACGTACACACATGACGAATATCATGGTCACTTGATAGTTCGTGAACCAAAAAGAGGGTTTAATCTTTTGCATTGCACGTATGCATGAAATAGGTCCTCCTTGTGCTTGCAGAAGGGACAAGTGACTTGCACCGAGCTGTTGAAATGGTGTTCCAGGGTATTGGAAGGGAGAACCCTATGGGCTAATCTCCATTGGATGTCTGCCAATAGGCCATAGAAAGGTAATGTGTACATCACAGGCCACAGTGGAGCTGACGGACACCTGGGTCCTTGTCGTTCTGACCACATTGCTATAAGTGTTGATCAAGAAAGGGATGGCGCTGCTTGTCTTTGTCTGTAGAGGTCAATCCCAGCTTTAGTTACAAAGTGAAACGGGGGAAGGTGATCACTGCTTAAACAAACAGGGGGGAGCATCTTCATTTCGGGAAAAGCCAGCCGAAAATCCTCCACAATACCGACACCTTCCCAGGCAATATTTAGCAGGAAAAATTTCAGAATCACAATTCAGACAATCTGGTCTACAAGTCGAACAGACCTGAACCCTAGGCTTGTTGCAATTGCCCCCGCAGGTCTCCACCTAAAAAAAAACAAAAAAAAAACACCTTTTAGAAGCCATTTTTCCCCGCAAGCGGGGGTTGGCCTTTTTTGGGAACTGTGGTTGTTGTTGTTTTTCGGTCCCCTTTTTGAAGCAATGTTTTACGGCCGGATGCCCTTCCTGACGCCAACCCTTTTTGCCGCCTTTAACGACAAGCAGGGAATTACCAGTGAACTGGTACTCAATTTGCCGACCTCGGAAGGATGACAGGCTGAGTCAACCCCCCTGGCGTTAATTCAGCGATTGACCGGGATTCAAACCCAGGATCCTAGGATCCTAAGCCGGCACCCTAGCCGCTAGCCCAACACCAGGGACTACCTAGACCCAGATTAATCTCTGAGATCGTACACTTTGTTGATTCGTCCTTGTATGAATTTCTTGATCAAGGTATTGCTATGAGGAATACCTGGGAGAAACGGATTGTAAAAAAAGAGGCTCTTGGAGGAACATTCGGCAATTGTAATGCCTAGGTCACACATAGGCGGATTTGTCGGCGACTACTGGCGACCGAAAAAATCGCCACCATCCGTCGACAATCGTAATGAAACCGTAATGGACGGTCGCCTGTAGTCGTGGTTATCCTCCCCAGGTCGGCTGCAGTCGGCAAGAGTCGCAAAGGGGCCAAAAAGTTTTTAAAATGTTTAAAAACGGCGCGCTCAGTCGCAATGGAAAAAAATCCGCCATGCTGTCGTGATGGAACCGCCATGCTGTCGTCGGTATCCGTAATAAGAGCGTAAAGCGGCCGCAACCCAGTCGCTCATAGTCTTCCGCAATCGCCCCACCAGCTAGCACGGCAGAGATGCGAATGCCATACGGCCTTCCTGCGGCATCTTCCCGACTACGGGCCGACACTGTTGCGGCTGCATATCGACTACAGAAGAACTGCCACGTCTCCCCTGCGGCTATGGGAGACTGACGACGACAGCAGTAGGACTAGTGGCGGCCGAGTTACGGCCATTGGCGACAAAGATACGACTGCCTGGCGACTGCATTACGACATACCACGATTCCATGGCAAGACAGGATGGTGTGAGGGTCTCCGTGGAGTGAGGTCCTGTGGTGCCGACAAGGATATGGCTTTATTGTTTGGACTAGGGACTTTTGGGAACTTTATTTTTGGGACTTTGGTCCTTTGGAAACTTTATTTATGGGACGTGGGACCAGTGGAAATAATTTGTTGGACTTTATTTCCATGCTCTCTCCCTGCAGAAAAGTTTGATTATTACATTACAATGATACATCTTTATTAACTTTGTTATTGTACATCAAACATCTTTATGCTTCATGTCATACATCATTGAAATGAATAAAGTGAAATGTAAAATAGAGAAATAAAGATTTAGAAAGTTGTGTGAATCGTCTCCAATCGCCGGCGGTCTTATTGCAGTCTTGCGGACGTCGGAGTAAACCGCCACCCGGCCCCAATGCAGTCGCCGCGATCCGCCATCGGTCGTAATCTAGCCGCCAGACTGTCGCCACGCTGCCGCCGTGCATCCGCAATGCAGTCGTCGTCGATCTTCGACAGTCGCCATCCCACTCGGGGCGTCGTCGCAATGCAGGCGCAATGTGGCCGCCTGCAGTCGCCATACTGCCGCCTGACCATATTTGACCGCCCGACATCGCCAGTAGTCGCCGAAAAATCTTGATCGCCGGCAGTCGCCGGTAGTCGCCAAAATATCCGCCTATGTGTGACCTAGGCATAAATGTCAATTAATCGGTGGACACTAAAGCCCTTCCAAGTATCCAGCAAGCTTTGGTAAAAAAATCGGAAGTGAGCCAAAATAAATCCGTTCCAGGTCGATCAAGAAAAGTTTCCGGTCATACCTCAATCCACCGGCCTGTTGCAACAAAAAAAAAAGTGCAAAAGGACGCCATGGCAGCTGCTCGGTGAACAGCAGTTTTTGCACAATTTGCAGATGAAAAGCAATGACCCGGCCGGGGATGTTCATAACACCTTTACTTGGTCACCCTCTTTCCGGGGGCAGTGCAATACAGCAGGTCGAAGCCAGTGGTAGCCACTCCAAAAGTAATTCACCAGTGCTCGCTGGATGGCAAGGATTAGTCCTTTAGGTGGCTGCAAGGCAATAACTTTGTGCCATAACTTAGCTGCTATTAGGCTATTGATAACCAATCTACGTCCACTATAGGACAGAGACCTCAGGTAGTCCTTCCCAAGTTATTAACCAGCATGCAATCTGTTCAAGCACACCTTCCCAATTCTTCGATTCCATCTCAGGATTACCAAGATAGACTCTGAGGTATTTAACCACATCCATTCTCCGTACTATGTTTGTGGGAGTGAAAGTGATGGTATTGAGGAGAGATTTTTTATGACCACACCCCAGGGCTGTACTTTTGCTCCAATTCACCTCACTGGAGGAGGCTGTGGAGAAATTTTCCAAACACAGTTTCAAAACCAAGACACTGTTTTGGTCTCTAATTGAAACACAAACATCATCATAAGCAGTTAGCACAAATTCTGGACCTTCTACGCCTCCATTATTCTGGGGCATTCGCTGCCTGATGGAGGACAAGAGTGGTTCAAGGGCGATTGTATACAACAACCCCGAAAGAGGACACCCTTGACGAATACCTCGTCGAAAGGAAAAGGGAGAGCATAATCTGTTGTTAACTTTAATAATGGAGTAAGTGCCAAAGTACAATAGTTTCACATAAGAGATGAAAAATTCTCCCAACCCCATTCCTTCAAGGACAGAAATAAGGTATTGGTGATCAACACGATCAAACGCTTTGGCTTGATCAATAAACAATAGCCCATAATCATCATGCAAGTAGTTGTTACAAGAAAGACTATCTCTTACCAAAAATATACTGTCATCTTTGATCAAACCCTCTCCTTCGACAAATACACTAAACAGATCACAAAGACAGCCTTCTTTCACCTGAAAAACATCGCCCGTCTCCACCCATCCCTCTCCTCCATGGCTGCAGAAACCCTCATCCACGCCTTCATCACTTCGCATCTGGACTACTGCAATAGCCTCCTTTATGGTTCACCCTCAACAATCACCAAAAAACTCCAATACATTCAGAACTCCGCTGCCCGTCTACTCACCCATTCCCGGACCCGTGACCACATCACCCCCGTCCTTTACAAGCTTCACTGGCTCCCCATCTCCCAGAGAATCCAGTACAAAATCCTCCTCTTGACCTACAAAGCCCTCCATAACCTGGCCCCATCCTACCTGGCTGACCTCCTCTCCAGACACACTCCCACCCGCAACCTCCGCTCTGCTGGTACCAACCTCCTGACCCCCCCCCCCCCCCCATCCGGACCAAATTCAGATCCTGGGGGGACAGGGCCTTCTCCATCGCTGCTCCCACCCTCTGGAACTCACTACCTCACACCATCAGAGACTCCTCCTCACTCACCACATTCAAAACATCACTCAAGACCCCCCTGTTCAACACTGCTTTCAACATTTAACCCACAGCATCTAACCCCTGACTATCTCCTCTCCTTCTCCCTCCTTTGTGCTTTGAATATTTCCCTATTGATTCTTCTTTTTTGCAATTGTTTTTATGTTTTGCTATGCATTATGTTTTGCACTCTGTCAGAGCGTCTTTGGGCTCCCTGAAAAGCGTTATATAAAATAAATGCATTATTATTATTATTATTATTATTACTAGGGCATGCCCGTACTATATATATATCTAAAATTATACCCCCCCCCTCTATTTACATGGAATGGTTTGGTCCATTCGCAAAGCCAAAGGCAAAGCGAACGGCTTGCGAGTACGGTGACAATCCCCCCCTCTATTTACATCAAATGGTTTGGTCCATTCGCAACGACCACAGAACCCCCCCCCCCTCTATTTACATGAAATGGTTTGGTCCATTCGCAACGCCAAAGCGAACGGCGAACGGCTAAATCGCCATAGCTCGGTAACTACTTGTCCGATTAATATGAAACCTTGAAAAGGCACATCCTCAGGTCCCCAGCAATATACCTGGCAAGTTTCAAGTATATCGGACCCGTGGTTGTCGAGAAACAGCGGTCACAGACAAACATACAAACATACAAACATACAAACATACAAACATACAAACATACAAACATACAAACATACACACAGAGATTACTGGAATTATAGATAGATATATAGACCTTCCCGGTACACAATAAGTCTGGTCTGGGTGTACAACAGAACCGACCACAGCTTCCATACGATTTGCAAGAACCTTAGAGAAAATCTTATAATCAGCACACAATAACAATACAGGCCACCAGTTTTCAACGAATTGAAGGTCATCATCTTTGGGTATTAAACACACAACTGCTCTCCGACATGACAATGGCAGTTTTCCAACATGAATGCTTTCCTTGAGGACATCAAGCAACTCAGGTCCAACATGCTTCCAAAAAGTCTTATAAAATTCTCCAGGTAAGCCATCAATCCCAGAGGCCTTTCCGTCTTTTAGATTTTGCATGGCCGCTTCAAGTTCCTCGGCTAAGATTTAAGAATCAAGCACTCGTCGCTGGTCCTCTTCAAGCTTTGGAAGTCCAGCAATTAGTTCCTGTATCATTCCATTATCCACACTCCGGGGGAGTAAAGGTCGGAGTATAAGGCTTTTAAGACACCCCGAATTCCCTGCTGGGATGTCATCAAAGCCCAATTTGGAGTGAGTAAGCCATGAATTTGTTGTGACTTTTTGGTAGAGTTCTCTAATTTGAAGAGCTCTTTATTTGGCATATCCAGGGTCAGATTGCTCATCCGCATTCGTACCAAGGTACCCATTGCCCTTTGCTTAAACATTTCAGCTAGCAATGTTCTCTTTGCCCATAGCAACTGGTCTTGTGTGTCCTTTCCAGCATCGTCATTACTTTGCTCCAGGGAAACAATTTCAGACTTTAACAAATCAATTGAGTGAGATTGCACCTTGGTTGTATATAGACTATATTGCTGGCAGAAATATTTTATTTGGGACTTCGAAAGGTCCCACCACAACCGAAGATTAGCGTGCTCAAGATTGGAGGTGCAGATCCTTTCCCATACAGCCTTGAAATAGTCTTTAAATTTGTTGTCACTTAAAATACGAGTATCAAGAGTCCAGTATACACTACCACCTGATGGCAATGGCCATTTAAAGGACAGCACAACTAAACTGATCTGTGAATCCGGTTGGTAGAATTTGGGTCGTAGTTACAACATTTAACTTTGGCTTATTGACATTTATTCTATCAAGTCTTGCCCTTGATATAAACTCATCCTGACATCTGCACCATGTATAGCTATGCAGATGTGGGTGTTAGAGCCTCCACACATCTTGAAAGCAATAGTTCTTAACAATGTTCCTCAACCCCTTAGTAGAGGCGACATGAGGCCCATGACCATTCCTATCAACTTCTGGGCAAATTGTACAATTAAAATCTCCAGCAATGCAAATGAACGCAGTCGAATCCTGGTCTTTAATGAAGTCCTCTAGTATAGGAAATACATTTTTCCTTTCGATAGGATCACTCGGAGTGTAGATATTCACCACAATGATTTTTTTGTGCATTACACAAAAACTCTATAGATATAACGTGTCCTTTATGCATTTCCTTAAAGGAAACCTGCTGCGCAGAAAACCTGTGGCTTAAGCAAATAACAACACTGGCCTTGGGTGTAGGAAACCCGCTCAAGAACCACGGACCAGTAAAAGTTTCGTTCATATTTGTCCCTGTTACGAGGAATGGGGCGTGTTAACTAATGTAGGGATTATGTTAATTCCACTGTGCGTGAGACCTTGTGATTTATCCATGTCCTTTATGGCACCGCACTTTAGACATATTACAATAGAATGGCCCAAGTACACTAACTGAATCCACCCTCCACAATAAAACCCACCGGAAGCCAGCTCGGTGCACTGCCAATGGAACCGCGGCCAGCTACATCACCAGCTTGTCTGGCAACATCGAAACAGACAGGCCGAGAGCCACGCCCAGAAGGACCCCATTGGGTGGGAATAACCAATAGGAAGACACGAGGCAGGATTGGCCATGGACTGGTGGCATGAAGGAGAAGCAAGGCGGACATGAACCGCGACGCGGCCACAATATATATTGACAGGCATATATATATATATATATATATATATATATATATATATATGTATGTATGTATGTATGTATGTATGTATGTATGTATATATATATATATATATATATATATATATATATATATATATATATATATATATATATATATATATATACATATATACATATATACATATATATATACATATATATATATATATATATATATATATATATATATATATATATATATATTGTTACAGACGCGGTTTTAGATGTTAGTTTACCGAGCGGTTTGGTATTACCGCGTCCGCACAGTTACTCCCCGATTAGAACCCTATCCCGCCCGATTCCACTCGACGTTGACCAAGTCGCGCTATGCTAAATCAATGAAGGAAAGGACACAACGGCTGGGATAAATGCAACGACACAAGGGGTACAGTTCTCAAGACCTCCGGAGGAGGATATAATATTGGTGATGCAGAAACGGGTAGATTACACGGTAAGAGGTAAAGCACAGAAAAGATGGGCACTTAGACACAGTCTTATCTTATCCCCGACAGACCACAGACAAACGGGACAAGACTGACTTACACAGGGATTGATGGCAAGGAAGGGCAGGCAGTCGATAGCTCAAGGTGCACCTTGGCTCAGGGACAGGATACAGCTCGGTCCAGTCCAGAGATGCGGGGAGGTATTCAGCGCTTGGAGGTGGCGTCCTTCTCTCTCCAAGCTGAGGCGCATCTGACGTCAACTCCCTCTTCCTGCGCATGTCCAGCGGGGAGTGACACGCCCTCGGCTCATTAGCTCCGCCCCAAATGGAATCGGTCCGCCGCTTCTATTGGGTGCGGGGGTTACCGGGCTCCGCCCTTGACGAGGAGCTGACAGCGAGCCCCTGCGTGGTAACCCCGTCGGAGCACATGTTCAATGGCGGCTAACCAAGCCGGAGTGAGGACGCACACTCCCCGCGCCGCCGCCGCTGTTGTTGTTGTTGTTGTACCATGAGGAAGAGCTGCGGGGAGGTATTGGGAGGTCGTAAACTTTCTAACGGTGCCATACAATCACATTCTGGTGCAACG
Source organism: Myxine glutinosa (assembly GCF_964187855.1). Taxonomy (NCBI): domain Eukaryota; kingdom Metazoa; phylum Chordata; class Myxini; order Myxiniformes; family Myxinidae; genus Myxine; species Myxine glutinosa. The sequence continues at coordinate 44,438,596 of NC_136274.1, forward strand.
AAGAGTCAGAATTAATGGAAACGAGTCCTTAACTGACATAGACTAAGAATAACTAGCAAGATGTCCTATAGTTGTCTACGTGAGATGCGGTGAACCTGGGTGCGACATTTAATGGGGGAAATAGGGGAAGGTCGGGGCTACAGAGTGTTGTTTACAGAAAATGGGACTAGGGAATGGGGGATTGGGGATAGTTGGGAAGTATTGGGGAAATAGGGGAATATTTACAAGCGGATATGGATGGAGGCCAATCTCATATCCGCAACATTGCACCCTTCTCTACCTCGGGGCGTCCCGACCCGATAAATTTTTACTTACTTTAGTGTGGCACTCAGATGTAGTTCCCTCTACTATTAACTCAACCCTGAGTGCGACAGTTTTACAGATGTTCACAAATGAGTAAATATGTCCCCCTGCGACGTTGCACCCTTCTCCTCACAGAAACACACCCACAGGATAACCGAATCGCGGAAAGAATCCTCAAACTAAACATACAGCCGGTAGGGAGCATTATTTACACAAGACTATACTGATATTTACACTACGATCCAGGACCTGTTTTTGGAGGAACACATGCAGATGTTATGCATAGAGAGAGCACGCATGCCAGCATCGATACACCAACCCACGAGTGCCCTGTGGCCCTACGGCCTTTAATAATGTGCAGAGCACCCCGTCCAAGCACCAAAAGCACCACCCCATAACACAGTCAGCACCATCCGGTGCACCAATAAAATGTTCATAGTCACCGGTGGTGTCGCAGCCGGTCGATGTTCTGCCGCTGGTCTTGCCTTCTTGAAGCACTTGGCCTTCTAGCTTCCTTAAAAAATAAAGAAAGGCGCCAACCGCGTCCATTTCTGAATTGTGGCCGTCAGGGGGCCAACTAAAAGTGGTTCACCTGTATGGCATAGGTGCCACGTTGACCCATAGGTCCATCCACGGGTGGTGCTTGACCGCAAAAGAACTGCGGTCCATGGTGGGCGGCCATAAAAATTGCGGTCCATATGGTGTATCGATCCAGGCAGCAAGCAGCGAAAGTACAGGCCCACAACTGCGGAGCCAGCACCTCTCTCTCCTCTCTCTCTGCCCCAAAGCCAGATCCTCGGAGGTGGGAGACAAAAAGAAGACAAGTGAGTAAGGTGGTAAGGGCGCAAAAGTGCACGCAATACAAGATGATGCACACTGGGGGCACATGGGAACCAGGTGAGACAGGTACGTTCCTACCATACGCCCCCCCCCCCCCACCAGGTAACCTACATTGCCCCTCCCTTACCCCTTACTGTATCCACAAAACACAACACTACCCATAAACATCTACTTTACAAATCAACAAACGTCCCTACTGTCTTCCCCGTTCCTCCCATAAACCAAATTCGTCTTCTCTCCCTCCTAACCAATCAAATTTGCCATTTCCAACTCTCATCAAAATTTGCCATCTCCAACTCAACATCAAAATTTGCCATCACCAATTCATCATCAGTCCCTCCTAGGAAGGGAGAGATGGAATCACCCCAATGTCTCATCCACGTCGTGATGCGTCTCACAAATCCTCACAGCAATTCTCATTTCCTGCAATACAGAACAAGGAAACACAGGTGTGGAGTCATCATCATCACAGGTAAGTGGCTGCGTATGGTGCGACAGGTTCGTCAATCCTAACTATTTCCTAAATGACTTTAACAACTTTACATTACCCGGGGTCTTTCCCTGCCAATCCATTGGCCAACTTACACTATGGGTTCTAAAAACCAATTCCCATTGACCAAACTGTGGTGCTTCTCAATTTGGGGTCTCACTCCCCCGATTCAACACTCGGTGCTCTCGCACAATTTCTGGGCTGTGACGTGTAGCTCTCCCAGCAGGTCTACCCACCTGCACACCTCCACCACTGCAGTTGCCACCCGAGCTTACCTAGCTCCTCACCCTAACCTAACTAACTGGGGAAGGCCCTCTCCTGGCTCTGTCACCCCCTGGTGCCCCCTGGCACTGGGCTACCCGGGTCCGTCCTCCGGATCCTCGGGCCCCATCCACAACTACCGGCTCCCAGAGCCCACCTGCGGCCTCACCTGGCCGACATCCTCACAGTGGTGGTGTGCCCAAACCAACTACACACACTAACAGGCTACACGCCCAGCCATTTCCACAACACTAATGCACCCATCCACAATACCATTCTGCAACCGCACCACAAATGCCAATATCCAACCACAATTTACCTATACCCTCTACCTAACACTTACACTACCCGCCCCGGGTACTCGTGAAAGGGGTCCACTCTTCCCCCATCCACACCTTCGCACCATGCACACCACTCCGTACCACTTACTCCAACTCTCTCCACACCACTCATTCCCTGCTCCATGTATTCCACACACCTGTACTTGCACACCTGTGCTCTCATACTTGGTGCCGCCTGCACCCTTCTCTCCCCAAGCGCATTCGCGCTGATCCACAACACTCACTACTCCCTCACTGCTCCACACACCTGTCCAGTTCTCACACAGCATCATCTCATCTAACTACTTCCCTCTGAAACTTGCGCTTCCCAGTCGTCCCTTTAAACTATTGCGCTCCCACGTCATTATCATCCACACTAATCTACCTGCGTCCCCACTACAGGTATCAGTCACTAACTAAACTTAACGTTACCTAATGTCATCTTCTAGGTCCCTACACACAATATAACCTAACCCACCCGGGCTAGTTTTCACTGCCATACACCCCATAAACTATTGTGCATTTGCCCCACTTTTTTGAGGGATGACAGAGTTGCCATCCCACCACATCGGGCATCTCCCACTACCAATTTTGCACATCAAATTTCAACAAATCAAAAATTTGCCAATCACTACTCATCATCTGCCAATCATTACTGCCAATCCTTTGCCAATCATCAAATTTTGTTTTTTTCTAATTTTGGGTCCAAAACACTAACCTCATCACACAGTCTACTCACTAATGCCTCTCGGTGCGCCAATTCCTGTCCAAAGCCCGGCTTCGTAAAGCCGAGCAATGAATGCGGGTTGTTTGGTGCCAGCGACTGGATACGTCCCGCGTTCGGGGCAGGGACGGGGGCTTACCCGGGCCGAGATCCCACGCACCACCTCGGCGTGGAGGCATCCAATGTCCCGATCTCGACCTGCCGGCACGTCTCAATAGAAAGTGGTCGCCATGACGACCCTTCCTATCGGGCTGCCCGCTCCGCCTAGTGGAGCCCGGACGCGGCCGTTCCAAGCGAGGCACAGCGTGGATCGCGTACGGCGGTTCTTTCGAAACCGCCGTGGTTCGGATCCCCACTGGTCCTCGCGGCACGCGAAGCTGCCCGACGCGCACCGAGGGCCCGATTCGGCTAAAAGTCGTTCTAACCTCTAACCCGGTTACCGTCGATGCTTCACCTGCATGCTTACATGCATACGCTACCCCTTTCTTGCTCATACATCCAGCCGTTTCCATGCTCCTCGTCGTACCTTCTCTAACACACCCAGGTACACTCATTCCACTCCCAGCCTTGGTCACACACCTGACCACCGAACACTTTGGCACACATTCGTTGGTCGCACACCTCACCAACACACCTCTTCGCGCCCCCTCCTCGGCCACCTCCTCTGTGACAATCACAGGTGTGCTCTTACTCGCACACCCAACCACGTGCCTCACGACCAATTCCAGCGTGCATTCCCACACACGCTCTACAATTCCAGGTGTGCATCCTTCCATTCCAGGTGTACATCCTTTCTCACCTGTCACAACCAACTCACGCTCCTTATCACTCTTACTACTCTCACCTCCACTCTTGACAACGCACTCACCCTTACTCCCGACAGCGCACTCTTTCCCCATGCACCTGTCCGTCACACACCTTTCTCGCGCACACTCTTGCGCACACTCTCCCGTCACACCCTCTGTAACACTTACCACACTGCGCTTCCATGTGCTCCCTCGCACACGCGCTACGACCGACTCACTCTCGCCAGCACCCTCACTCCTTGGCACGCACTTTTTCCTCACACATCCCAGAGTCGGACTTTCTCGCACACCTCCTTTTTCGCACACCAGACCTGTCGCACACTTCACCAACGGCCTCTCACGAACACCCGGGTCCATCTCGACCCCCAAGCTTCTTAAATCACCTGGCGCATCATACGCACGACCATATTGGTCACCACTTACACCGGGTCCTCTTCCTCTTCGCTTCTCCTCCATCACCTGCGAATCCCTCATCCGGTTAATGAGCACATCATCACGATCCGAACACAGACTTTGGACCAATTCTTTTACTTCCTCCTTTATCTCTTTCTTATCCTCTCTCCGACGCTTCTTAATTTCGCTCACCCCTTCTTCCACTTCTTCTAATTTCTGCTTCACCTCTTTTATGTCCCGGTACGTCTCCTCAAGCTCGTCCTCTAAGGCTACCTTGACCGTTTCCATGTGCGTCCTCACCTGCCGGTCCTTCGTCTCCATTACCTCTGTCACCTCGTCCAACCTCGTTGTCAGTCCTTCACGTACCATCTGACATTGCCTCTTTGTTGCTATCAAGTCGTTTTTTATGTCGTTTTGTGTCGCTTTTAACCCTCCTAATACCGCAGTGTTCCTTTGAACCTGCTCCGTTAGTCCTTTTTGTCCCTCCGTCAGCTGTTCCACCTCCTGCGTCAGGTCCTCTATGCCCCCTTGTAACTTTACAGTCCCCTTTCTCACCTCCTTCTCCATGCGCTCCTTACAGTGCCTCACCTCCTTGCGCACTCCTCCGACCTCCTCACTCACACCTCTTCTGATCTCTTCTCCCATCACTTGCATCTCCTGCCCAGATGCCACCCTCATCTGCTCCATTTCCTCCCTGTGAGCATCCAGTTTGGTTTCTACCCCCATTCTGACCCCCTCTATCTGCTGCCCCATTTGTTTAACTTCCCTTTCCGCTTGGTCCCTCATGTCCCTCAATTTGCCTTCCATACTGTTTTCTAACCCCTCTAACCCCTTTTGCATCCCTTCCATTTGATTCTCCTGAACGGCCATTCTGTTTTCTACCCCCATTAACCCCTCCTGTATTTCCCCTAATCTATTGTCTAATCCCTCTATTCTACTCCCTAACCCTCCGATCTGGGCCCCCATGTCCTCCCTCAATTTCTCGCTATTGGACCCCATGTCCTCCCTCAATTTCTCGCTATTGGACCCCATCCTTTGTTCTAACCATTGGCTATTGGCCCCCATGTCCTCCCTCATTGCCCCCATACTGTTTTTCAAACCTCCAATTTGGTCTCCCATTTGTCCCATAAGGGCCCCCATCATTCTGTTTTCCATTTCTTCATTATTCTTGTCCATAAGGGCCTTCATTTGCATAAAAAAAGGTTCAAATCCACCGGTGGCGCTACTATGGTCGCGGGCGCGGTCGCCGTGGCCATGTGCGAGGCGCCATTTTGCGCGCCCGTAACCTCGTGCGCGACGACGCTATTTTGCGAACCTGCCACCCTCACTGCTTCGCTCTCCTCATGTCCCTCATGTCCCTCAATTTGGTCCTGGATCGACCCTGCCTCACTCTCCTCTACCGGAACCCAGCCGTCTTGATCCGCCATAGCGCGACTTTCAAAATTCGGGTTTTTATTTTTGTAAAACACAATCAAATTTCGCCGTTAACAATTTCGAGCGCGTGAAGCGCGCTTCGGGTCCGATCTCACTCCTCAACACCAATTGTTACTTAATAACACAATTGGTGTTCCAAAATTTGGGCCTAACAAATTTAGTCCCAGGTCCGAATCCAACTCCTGACAACCAATTGTTACAGACGCGGTTTTAGATGTTAGTTTACCGAGCGGTTTGGTATTACCGCGTCCGCACAGTTACTCCCCGATTAGAACCCTATCCCGCCCGATTCCACTCGACGTTGACCAAGTCGCGCTATGCTAAATCAATGAAGGAAAGGACACAACGGCTGGGATAAATGCAACGACACAAGGGGTACAGTTCTCAAGACCTCCGGAGGAGGATATAATATTGGTGATGCAGAAACGGGTAGATTACACGGTAAGAGGTAAAGCACAGAAAAGATGGGCACTTAGACACAGTCTTATCTTATCCCCGACAGACCACAGACAAACGGGACAAGACTGACTTACACAGGGATTGATGGCAAGGAAGGGCAGGCAGTCGATAGCTCAAGGTGCACCTTGGCTCAGGGACAGGATACAGCTCGGTCCAGTCCAGAGATGCGGGGAGGTATTCAGCGCTTGGAGGTGGCGTCCTTCTCTCTCCAAGCTGAGGCGCATCTGACGTCACCTCCCTCTTCCTGCGCATGTCCAGCGGGGAGTGACACGCCCTCGGCTCGTTAGCTCCGCCCCAAATGGAATCGGTCCGCCGCTTCTATTGGGTGCGGGGGTTACCGGGCTCCGCCCTTGACGAGGAGCTGACAGCGAGCCCCTGCGTGGTAACCCCGTCGGAGCACATGTTCAATGGCGGCTAACCAAGCCGGAGTGAGGACGCACACTCCCCGCGCCGCCGCCGCTGTTGTTGTTGTTGTTGTTGTACCATGAGGAAGAGCTGCGGGGAGGTATTGGGAGGTCCTAAACTTTATAACGGTGCCATACAATCACATTCTGGTGCAACGAAGAGTCAGAATTAATGGAAACGAGTCCTTAACTGACATAGACTAAGAATAACTAGCAAGATGTCCTATAGTTGTCTACGTGAGATGCGGTGAACCTGGGTGCGACATTTAATGGGGGAAATAGGGGAAGGTCGGGGCTACAGAGTGTTGTTTACAGAAAATGGGACTAGGGAATGGGGGATTGGGGATAGTTGGGAAGTATTGGGGAAATAGGGGAATATTTACAAGCGGATATGGATGGAGGCCAATCTCATATCCGCAACAATATATATATATATATATATATATATATATATATATATATATATATATATATATATATATATATATATATATATATATATATATATATATATATATATATATATATATTGTTACAGACGTGGCTTAGATGTTATTTACCGAGCGGTTTTGGTATGACCACGTCTGCACAAGTTACCCGATTATACTCGAACGTTGACTAATCGCGCTACACTAGGTCAATAAAGGCAATAAAGGAAAAGGACACACGGCTGGGTTTCAAATGACACGACACCCAGGGTTCAGTTCTCAAGACCTCCGGAGGAGGTTATATTAAGGCGGAAGGTTAGATTACAACTACAAGAGGTACAGCATAGAAAGACAAGCACTTAGACACACTCTTATATTATTCCCAACAGACGACAGATAAACGGGACAAAAGGCTGACTCACACGGGGATTGATGGCAAGGAAAGGCAGAATCGATGGCTCCAGGTGCACCTGGGCTCGAGGCAGAATCGACTCGGTCCGGTCCAGAGATGCGGGAAGGTCACAGCGCTCGGAGATGGTGACTTGTCTGCTCAGGCTGGGGGCGCATCTGACGTCACGTCCGCTACGTGGCCGCGTATATCCGGCGGGGAGTGACACGCCCTCGGCTCGTTAGCTCCGCCTCGTGGAATCGGCACGTTGCTTCTCATTGGGTGCGTGCGGGGGGGTTACCGGCTCCGCCCTTGACGAGGAGCTGACAAGGAGCCCCTTCGTGGTAACCCCGTGGAGCGCATGGTCTGGAGCGTCGTTGTTGTTGTAATTGTTGTTGTAGTTGTAATTGTAGTTGTTGTTGTTGTTGTTGTTTGGGGAAGAAGATGGAAGGAGGTATGGGAAAGGTCCTAAACTCACTACTGGTGCCATATAATCACATTCTGGTGCAACGAAGAGTCATAATTAATGGAAACGAGTCCTTAACTGACATAGACTAAGAATAACTAGCAAGATGTCCGAAAGTTGTCTACGTGTGATGCGGTGGACCTGGGCACGACATTTAATGGGGGAAAAAGGGGAAGGTCGGCTCTACTGATTGTTGTTTACAGACAATGGGACTAGGGAATGGGGGATTGGGGATAGTTGGGGAGTATTGGGGAAATAGGGGAATATTTACAAGCGGATATGGAGGCCAAATTCCATATTCGCAACATTGCACCCTTCTCTACCCTCGGGGCGTCCCGACCCGATAAATTTTTACCTACTTTAGTGTGGCACGCAATGTAGTTCCCTCTACTATTAACTCTACCCTGAGTGCGACAGTTTTACAGATATTCACAAGTGAGTAAATATGTCCCCCTGCGACGTTGCACCCTTCTCCTCACAGAAACACACCCACAGGATAACCGAATCCGGAAAGAATCCTCAAACTAAACATACAGCCGGTAGGGAGCATTATTTACACAAGACTACGCTGATATTTACACTACGATCCAGGACCTGTTTTTGGAGGAACACATGCAGATGTTATGCATAGAGAGAGCACGCATGCTAGCATCGATACACCAACCCACGAGTGCTCTGTGGCCTACGGCCTTTAATAATGTGCAGAGCACCCCTTCCAAGCATCAAGCACCACCCCATCACACAGTGAGCACCATCCGGTGCACCAATAAAGTGTTTACAAATCACCGGTGGTGTCGCAGCCGGCCGATGTTCTGCCGCTGGTCTTGCCTTCATGTGGTGCACTTGGCCTTCTTACTTCTTTTAAACAAAATAAAGAAAGGCGCCAACCGCGTCCATTTCTTTATTGTGGCCGTCAGGGGGCCAACTATAAGTGGTTCACCTGTATGGCATAGGTGCCACGTTGACCCATAGGTCCATCCACGGGTGGTGCTTGGCCGCAAAAGAGCTGCGGTCCATTGTGGGTGGCCACAAACATTGCGGTCCATATGGTGTATCGATCCAAGCAGCAAACAGCGAAAGTGCAGGCCCACAACTGCGAAGCCAGCACCTCTCTCTCCTCTCTCTCTACCCCAAAGCCAGATCCTCGGAGGTGGGAGACAAAAGAAGCAGACAAGTGAGTAAGGTGGTAAGGGCGCAAAAGTGCACGCAATGCAAGGTAATGCACACTGGGGGCACATGGGAACCAGGTGAGACAGGTACGTTCCTACCGTACGCCCCCCCCCCCCACCAGGTAACCTACATGGCCCCTCCCTTACCCCTTACTGTATCCACAAAACACAACACTACCCATAAACATCTACTTTACAAATCCACAAACGTCCCTACTGTCTTCCCCGTTCCTCCCATAAACCAAATTCGTCTTCTCTCCCTCCTAACCAATCAAATTTGCTATTTTCAACTTTCATCAAAATTTGCCATCTCCAACTCAACATCATAATTTGCCATTACCAATTCATCATCAGTCCCTCCTAGGGAGGGAGAGATGGAATCACCCCAATGTCTCATCCACGTCGTGATGCGTCTCACAAATCCACACAGCAATTCTCATTTCCTGCAACAAACAAAGAAAACACAGGTGTGGAGTCATCATCATCACCACAGGTAAGTGGCTGCGTATGGTGCGACAGGTTCATCAATCCTAACTATTTCCTAAGTGACTTTAACAACTTTACACTACCCGGGGTCTTTCTCCGGCCAAACCATTGGCCCTCTTACACTATGGGTTCTAAAAACCAATTCCCATTGGCCAGACTGTGGTGCTCTTCAATTTGGGGTCTCACTCCCCCGATTCATCTCCCGGTGCCCTCGCACAATTTCTGGGCCGCGACGTGTACCTCTCCCAGCGGGTCTACCCACCTGCACACCTCCACCACTGTAGTTGCCTCCGAGCTTACCTGCTCCTTACCCTAACCTATCTACCTGGGGAAGGCCCTCTGGCGCTCTCCCCACTCCGTGCCCTCTCTGGCACTGGGCTGCCCGATCCACACCCGGGATCCTCAGGCACCCACTCACAACTACCGGCTCCCAGAGCCCACCTGCGGCCTCACCTGGCCGACATCCTCACAGTGGTGGAGTGCCCAACCAACTACACACACTAACAGGCTACACGCCCAGCCATTTCCACAACACTAATGCACCCATTCACAACACCATTCTGCAACCGCACCACAAATGCCAATATCCAACCACAATTTACCTGTACCCTCTACCTAACACTTACACTACCCGCCCCGGGTATCCGTGATAGGGGTCCACTCTTCCCCCATCCATACCTTCGCACCATGCACACCACTCCGTACCACTTACTCCAACTCTCTCCACACACCTGTACTTGCACACCTGTGCTCTCACACCTGGTGCCACCTGCACCCTTCTCTCCCCAAGCGCATTCGCGCTGATCCACAACACTCACTACTCATACACGGCTCCACACACCTGTCCAGTTGCACACCTGTGCAATCACACCTGTTCAATTCTCACACACACGGCATCATCTCAGCTAACTACTCCCTTCTGAAACTTGCGCTTCCCAGTCGTCCCTTTAAACTATTGCGCTCCCACGTCATTATCATCCATACTAATCTACCTGCGTCCCCACTACAGGTATCAGTCACTAACTAAACTTAACGTTACCTAATGTCATCTTCGCTAGATCCCTACACACCATATCCTAACCCACCCGGGCTAGTTTTCACTGCCATACTCCCCATAAGCTATTGCTCCTTTGCCCCCCAACATGGGAAGGATGGTGGATTTGCCATCCCACCCCATCGGGGGTCTCTCACTACCAATTTTGCACATCAAATTTCAACAAATTAAAAATTTGCCAATCACTACCCATCATCTGCCAATCACTACTGCCAATCCCTTGCCAATCATCAAATTTTGTTTTTCTCTAATTTTGGATCCAAAACACTAACCTCATCACCCAGTCGACTCACTAATACCTCTCGGTGCGCCAATCCCTGTCCAAAGCCCGGCTTCGTAAAGCCAAGCAATGGATGCTGGTTGTTTTGTGCCAGCGGCTGGATGCGTCCGGCATTCGGGGCAGGGACGGGGGCTTACCCGTGCCGAGATCCCACGCACCATCTCGGCACGGAGCCATCCAATGTCCCGCTCTCGACCTGCCGGCACGTCTCACCAAAAAGTGGTCGCCATGACGACCCTTTCTATCGGGCTGCCAGCTCCGCCTAGTGAAGCACGGACGCGGCCGTTCAAAGCGAGGCCCGGCACGCACCGAGGGCCCGATTCGGCTATAAGTCGTTCTAAACTCTACCCCGTCTAACGTCGATGCTTCACCTGGACGTTTACACCCCGCAGCCCGTTCCTTGCTCACACATCCAGCTGTGCCCATGCTCCTCGTACCTTTCCTTACACACCCAGGTACACCCATTCCACTCACAGCCTTGGTCACACACCTGACCACCGAACACTTTGGCACACATTCGTTGCTCGCACACCTCACCAATACACCGCTTCGCGCCCCCTCCTCGGTCACCTCCTCTGTGACAATCACAGGTGTGCCCTCATTCGCACACCCAACCACGTGCCTCACCACCAACTCCAGCGTGCATTCCCACTCACGCTCTACCATTCCAGGTGTGCATCCTTCCATCCCAGGTGTACATACTCGCTCACCTGTCATAACCAACTCACTCTCCTTGTCACTCTCAATACTCTCACCTCCATTCTTGACAGCGCACTCACCCTTACTCTTGACAGCGCACTCTTTCCTCGTGCACCTGTCCGTCACACACCTTTCTCGCGCACACTCTCCCGTTACACCCTCTGTAACACTCACCACAGGTGGACACTCTTCCTTACTTCTGACAGCGCACTCTTTCCTCATGCACCTGTCCGTCACACACCTTTCTCGCGCACACTCTCCCGTCACACCCTCTGCAACACTTACCACACCGCGCTCCCATGTGCCCCCTCGCACACGCGCTACGACCGACTCACTCTCGCCAGCACCCTCACTACTCCTTGGCACGCACTTTTTCCTCACACACCCCAGAGTCGGACTTTCTCGCACACCTCCTCTTTCGCACACCAGACCTGTCGCACACTTCACCAACGGCCTCTCACGAACACCCGGGTCTATCTCGACCCCCAAGCTTCTTAAATCCCCTGGCGCATCATACGCACGACCATATTGGTCACCACTTACACCGGGTCCTCTTCCTCTTCGCTTCTCCTCCATCACCTGCGAATCCCTCATCCGGTTAATGAGCACATCATCACGATCCAAACACAGACTTTGGACCAATTCTTTTATCTCCTCTTTTATCTCTTTCTTATCCCCTCTCCGTCGCTTCTTAATTTCGCTCATCCCTTCTTCCACTTCTTCTAATTTGTGCTTCACCTCTTTTATTCCCCGGTACGTCTCCTCAAGCTCATCCTCTAAGGCTACCTTGACCGTTTCCATGTGCGTCCTCACCTGCCGGTCCTTCGTCTCCATAACCTCTATCACCTCGTCCAGCCTCGTTGTCAGTCCCTCACGTACCATCTGACATTCCCTCTTTGTCGCTATCAAGTCGTTTTTTATGTCGTTTTGTGTCGCTTTTAAACCTCCTAATACCGCAGTGTTCCTTTGAACCTGCTCCACTAACTCCGTTTGTCCCACCGTCAGCTGCTCCACCTCCTGCGTCAGGTCCTCTATGCCCCCTTGTAACTTTACAGTCCCCTTTCTCACCTCCTTCTCCATGTGCTCCTTACAGTGCCTCACCTCCTCGCGCACTCCTCCGACCTCCTCACTCACTCCTCTTCTGATCTCCTCTCCCATCACTTGCATCTCCTGCCCAGATGCCACCCTCATCTGCTCCATTTCCTCCCTGTGAGCATCCAGTTTGGCTTCTACCCCCATTCTGACCCCCTCTATCTGCTGCCCCATCTGGTTAACTTCCCTTTCCGCTTGGTCCCTCATGTCCCTCAATTTGCTTTCCATGGTGTTTTCTAACCCCTCTAACCCTTTTTGCATCCCTTCCATTTGATTCTCTTGAGCGGCCATTCTGTTTTCTACCCCCATTAACCCCTCCTGTATTTCCCCTAATCTATCGTCTAATTTCCCAAATTTCATGTCTAATCCCTTAAAATTATTGTCTAATCCTTCTATTCTACTCCCTAACCCTCCGATCTGGGCCCCCATCCTTTGTTCTAACCGTTGGCTATTGGCCCCCATGTCCTCCCTCAATTTCTCGCTATTGGACCCCATGTCCTCCCTCAATTTCTCGCTATTGGACCCCATCTTTTGTTCTAACCGTTCGCTATTGGCCTCCATCTTTTGTTCTAACCGTTCGCTATTCTGGGCCATAAGGGCCTTCATTTGTATGAAAAACAAGTTCAAATCCACCGGCGGCGCTGCCACGGTCACGGGCGCGGTGATCAGCGAGGCGCCATTTTGCGCTCCCGCAATGTCGGGCACAACGACGCTATTTTGTGCGTCTGCTACCCTCGCTGCTTCGCTCTCCTCCTGTCCCTCATGTCCCTCAATTTGGTCCTGGACCGACCCTGCCTCACTCTCCCCTACCGGACCCCAGCTGTCTTGGTCTGCCATAGCGCGACTTTCAAAATTCGGGTTTTTATACAACAAAACAAATTTCGGCCGTTATAATTTCGTCGAGCGCAGTTAACGCGCTCCGAATCGATTCTAATTGTTACAAATTTGGGCCTAATAAATTTAGTCCCGGGTTCGAATCCCACTCCTGACACCAATTGTTACAGACGTGGCTTAGATGTTATTTACCGAGCGGTTTTGGTATGACCACGTCTGCACAAGTTACCCGATTATACTCGAACGTTGACTAATCGCGCTACGCTAGGTCAATAAAGGCAATAAAGGAAAAGGACACACGGCTGGGTTTCAAATGACACGACACCCAGGGTTCAGTTCTCAAGACCTCCGGAGGAGGTTATATTAAGGCGGAAGGTTAGATTACAACTACAAGAGGTACAGCATAGAAAGACAAGCACTTAGACACACTCTTATATTATTCCCAACAGACGACAGATAAACGGGACAAAAGGCTGACTCACACGGGGATTGATGGCAAGGAAAGGCAGAATCGATGGCTCCAGGTGCACCTGGGCTCGAGGCAGAATCGACTCGGTCCGGTCCAGAGATGCGGGAAGGTCACAGCGCTCGGAGATGGTGACTTGTCTGCTCAGGCTGGGGGCGCATCTGACGTCACGTCCGCTACGTGGCCGCGTATATCCGGCGGGGAGTGACACGCCCTCGGCTCGTTAGCTCCGCCTCGTGGAATCGGCACGTTGCTTCTCATTGGGTGCGTGCGGGGGGGTTACCGGCTCCGCCCTTGACGAGGAGCTGACAAGGAGCCCCTTCATGGTAACCCCGTGGAGCGCATGGTCTGGAGCGTCGTTGTTGTTGTAATTGTTGTTGTAGTTGTAATTGTAGTTGTAGTTGTTGTTGTTGTTGTTGTTTGGGGAAGAAGATGGAAGGAGGTATGGGAAAGGTCCTAAACTCACTACTGGTGCCATATAATCACATTCTGGTGCAACGAAGAGTCATAATTAATGGAAACGAGTCCTTAACTGACATAGACTAAGAATAACTAGCAAGATGTCCGAAAGTTGTCTACGTGTGATGCGGTGGACCTGGGCACGACATTTAATGGGGGAAAAAGGGGAAGGTCGGCTCTACTGATTGTTGTTTACAGACAATGGGACTAGGGAATGGGGGATTGGGGATAGTTGGGGAGTATTGGGGAAATAGGGGAATATTTACAAGCGGATATGGAGGCCAAATTCCATATTCGCAACAATATATATATATATATATATATATATATATATATATATATATATATATATATATATATATATATATATATATATATATATATATATATATATATATATATATTGTTACGGTTTTTAGAACCTTCACTTTGTAAATTTAGTATTAAAATTTCCTATGTACATTTCCCCTCTAATTGGCTGTTAATTGAAATGAGTGCACCGTAGCTAGTCCATCGCAGGCACGTAGCAAATCATAGGCTTCCCTCGATAGTTATCTCTTTATTCTATGTCAGTATAAAGCTCTGTTTCCCATTAATTGACTCTGCATTGCACCGAATTGAAATAAGATAGATTCCCTTTCATTGCCAAAAACCTCCATTGCCAACTGCATTTGCCGCCATTGAGCACGCGGCCAGCTTGGAGAAGAAGGGCGTGTCTCCACCTCGTCATAGGAAGGAGGAGTGAGCCAGCCCCGATCAACCAATCAAGCCCGAGGGGTTTGGCTTAAGAGGGCGGAGAAAGAACGATCGGGCAGTTTCGCGAACGTTCCAGGGTGTGGCGCTACAAAACCCGTCGACCGGAGCCTCCCACGGCAGTCCACCAGGAGAGAGTTGAGTTCAGTGGAGGAGGAGCTGTGAGAGAGTTCAGTGGAGGAGGAGCTGTGAGTTGAGTCCAAGGAGAGAGATGAGTTCCCCTAAAGGGGTCCACCGCAGCTGAACAAACCGCAGCTTTGAGACCACCGTAGTCCAACCCCCCTGTGACACGCAGCTTCTACCCGCTGCTATGCGGGAACCAGATTGCTGTGGGATAGGTGGCATCGGTGGCCGTCGAGGTCGAGCCCGACGTCCCGTGCGGGAGCAAGCTCCAACTGAACCTTCCTCCCCTTCCAGCCATTCATTCCTATCATCATTCCCCGTGTAAGTCTGATTGTCGTCCGTCTTTTATGTTGTTCTGGGGTTTAAGTAAGACTGCATAGGTAAGTTAGAATTGCTCTGTGTCCTTCTGGTCCTTCCATCCTTCTGTAAATTATTTTCATTTCTTTCCTTCTCCTTGGTTCCTTTGGTCTTGTAAATAGTAGTAATATATTATATTTGTTCTTCCTTACCTTCTGGTTTCCTCACATCCGTTCGTCCTTGTCTTTTCCCAATTGAATACCTGTGGCATGATTTGGCCAACGTTCAAGAATCGGGTCTAGTACTTGCTAATGGTTCGTGCCGCGGCTGCTAATCCGCTCGGCAATTAACATCTTGTCCGCGGTCGCAAACGAGGTTGCTCACCTGCCTCTCCGGAGGGAGCTGGGCAACTTCAGGACTCACGTCGGTCAGTCGCACACAAGGGGATTAATCCCCCCTTATTAAGGGGAAAAAAGGCCGACGTTGAGATCCGTAACAATATATATATATAAATATAAATAAATAAATATATATATATATATATATATATATATATATATATATATATATATATATATATATATATATATAGATATATATATATATACAAGGTGTTTCAAAAGGATGGACCCGATTTGAAATCGCTAGATCTCTGCAACCACGAACCGCCCATAAATGAACCTCTTACCACTTGAAAGGGTGGGGCATAGAGTTTCAAATGACCACCGCTAGATGGCTCTCCCAGCGCACCAACAGCCTCTAGCCTCAGTCGTTTGCAAGATGGCGACCCCACAACACAAGGCGTTTTGCATTCTGCATTTCAGCAAGACTGAATCCGTAATTGCGGTGCAGCATGCGTTTCAATGGCGTTTTGGCATTGATCCGCCAATGCCCAAGAGCATTCGTCGTTGGTACTGACAATTTGAGGAAACAGGCTGTTTATGTAAGGGGAAGAGCCCAGGGCGACCACGCACTTCAGAGGAAAACGTGAGAAGAATTCAAGAGAGTTTTCTGCGTAGCCCGCGCAAGTCCACTCGTCGTGCCAGCCGAGAACTTGCGATCCCTTATACGACTGTCTGGCGTGTGTTAAGGCGACGTTTAATCCTGAGGCCATACCGGTTGCAACTGGTACAGGCTCTTCGTACAGGTGACAAAGGAAAGCGTGTATAATTTAGTGATGCGATGTTACAGAACATGGAAGATGACAGCTTCTTACCGCGTTTGATTTTTAGTGATGAAGCAACGTTTCATCTAAGCGGTAAAGTTAACCGTCACAATGTGCGCATATGGGGACTATAGAATCCACACGAAACTGTAGATCATGAGCGTGATTCCCCGAAAGTGAACGTGTTTTGTGCCATTTCTCAAATAAAGGTTTATGGCCCTTTCTTTTTCGAGGTAAAAACAGTTACGGGGCAAACCTATCTCGAAATGCTGCAGAACTGGCTCTTTCCACAACTTAATGAAGATTCCGATGACTTCATTTTTCAGCAAGACGGAGCACCGCCACATTGGCACCTGCAGGTTTGACGTTTTCTAAATGACACACTGCCTCAACGTTGGATAGGTCGCACGGGACCCCAAGACTTGGCGCTACATTCCTGGCCCCCAATATCCCCAGACATTACACCCTGCGACTTTTTCTTGTGAGGATACGTCAAAGACCGTGTTTTTGTGCCACCATTAGCGACTAATCTGGATGACCTCAAAAACAGAATCACGGCAGCGGTGACTTCAATGAAAGAAGACACTCTGAGAGACGTTTGGGACGAATTCAACTATCGTCTCGATGTTGTCCTTGCAGCAGGTGGAGGGCACATAGAGCATTTATAAAATGGTTAGTAAAACTTGATAACTCATTAAACCGTTTGTAACTTTTTGTGTAATTGTAACATGTTGCCATCGTGAAATATACTGCTTTGAAATTGGGTCCATCTTTTTGAAACACCCTGTGTATATATATATATATATATATATATATATATATATATATATATATATATATATATATATATATATATATACACATATATATATATACATATATATATATATATATATATATATATATATTGTCGCGTAACCGTGGTTAACACCACAGTTACGGATGACCGATTTGCGAGACTTTAACTCCCGAGGCGAACACTCAATGGCGGACTCAAGTTCAACACCAACGCGCGGAATGGCGGGACGCAGCGAAGGCTCCGCAACCTTATCTATTAAAATCAAACACCCAGGAAAACTGCGTTCAGATATTATGTACAAAAAGTAATATAAGGGTTTATTAGGAAAAGTAAAGCCAGTGAAAAAGCCCGCCGGTAAATCTAATAACTCTAATAAACCTAAATCGGGACGTCCCCACGCGACTGACAGCAAACACAAACGAGGGAGATTAATTACGAAAATAACACGTCTTGTAAAATGTACACAAGGAGCTCGGCTTATCTGTCTTTGTCGTCTTGTATTGTTTGCCGTCCACCCCGGCACCGCTCGGCCCCGATGCACCCACGAGGCCTTGCTCCACCAGGCTCCGATCCTCTCGCCGCCCACCAGGTCCGTGCACCACGCTCCAAAGCACCCAACGCAAGCCAGCAGCTTCACACGAGGTCGATCCCCACACAAAGCACGAAGACAGGACCGGAGAGAACGCAGGTGGGACTGCACGTCTCGTCCTTCCAACTCGCTTCTCAATTGCTCACTGCCAAGCTCGAACTCGACTGCGACTGCCCGAAATGGCGTGTCCTCTCCAACTCCAACTGGCGAACTAACTCCGTGTGACTTGCGACTCAACTTCTCTGGTGCCTGCCTGCGTCTGCGTCTGCCACGAACTCAACTCAACTACTCAAATGGCGTCCGACCGTCGCCTATATTGGTGGCCGATGACGTCCCATTGGCGCACTCCTCAGCCAATCAAAGCCTCCCGCGACTCCTGACATCTCCCCCCTCCGCCACCCTGCGGTCCCGGCATAACACGTGCCGGCCAGGTTTGTAGGCCTTTGGAGGTGTACACGGTGGCGGCCAATTGTGGTGGTGTTTTTGACCTGGTTTCCTGTCAATTTAATACGAAGTCCTTGTCAGGGAAAGGGGATTATTTAATGTTGCGCTAAGGACCTAACTAATGTTTATGTGGTTTGCAGTGCCATAAAGGACAAAGGTTTGATTACTAGGTGATACTCACAGGGGCGTTACCTTTAATCCCTCACTATTTAACACTCGGACCTCCAGGTAGATCCACAATCATACATCTTACCCCGACAAACGCCTAAACATCAAGAACTTATTACATGTAGAGTCCCTGTCACGACAGCCGAATACCTACCTATTCAGATCTACCTAGCTCTAGATGTTGCATTACCAAATTCATAACACAGCCCCCCCCCTGGAACCGTAGCTCCTGCAAGGTTCACCGCAGGGCTACCATTCCAGCCTTAACACTTACTGTCACACACTTAATTAACCTATGAAATAAATCAGGAAGGGCTGTGGGAAGTGAGTCGGACTACCTACCTACACTTCCTTAACATGCTGAACCCCTTAACCATCATGCAAGTATGTACATTTTCTTCGTTGTTCCTGTGGAGGGAGGAAACAACAACACACAACACTAACTTAACCACAAAACTTAACCATCTTTCCAAAACTCAAAACTCTAACCTTTGTACATACCCCGGTCTACAGACCGCGTCCCCCGGTGGATGCCACAAGACACAACCTTACCTGCGGGGCCATCCCCAATGCATCCCACTAAATTTCCACGGGCCCTGTCCAGATGTTACAGGTGAGTGACACGGCTCGGTGGATTTCGCCCACATTCATGCAACACAGACCCCTTAACCACTCATTCTCATTCCATAGGTCATCAAGGCATTTCAAAAATCAACAAAGCACTTATTTCAATACACCCCCTGCAGGACCATGGCATTGATGTCATTCACGTGTGTGTGCATTCCTCAACTAGGCAGCGGGGAGGTACCGCACAAAAAGATGGTGGGGGGCACATCAGGCTGTGGTGCCCGCAGTCCCAAAAACAAGTCAACCGACTTACAAGTTCATTGCCCCCCCCCCTTTACCTCTTGGCCCCATGACAGCCCAACAGCCCCTTTCCGCCGTTACCTCGCCGGTGAGGGTCTCCACACACACCAGGCTCCTTTGCCTCCTGCTTTCGCGCAGCAACACGGGTCACCGGGGGACTTCCTCACCCCGCGGCGCCCAACCAGACCCTCCACCGACGAGCTCCAATTTCCAGTTACCACCGGCTGCCAGGGGTAATTGCCGCAGAGGGGGGCCCGCAGGCATCGCTCCTCAGAGCTTGCGCTGTACCTGCGGACACACACACCTTCCCCACCCATGGTCCCCAAAACACACTTCCTCCCCCCGCTGCCATTCAATTTTCCACACAACTCAGCACAATTCAGTACAATTCATAGATGGTGTAAAAGGTGTTACAAGGCTTGCCATGGCCTGCCAATGTGAAATCCCATTCACAGTTCGAATCATTGAATCCTTACACATTTCCATTAGCACATTTCCAAAAAGCACAATTTATCGCCCCTCATTATCTCCAATAATCATCACTCACTCTCCAGGTTCCACTCTCACGACCACATCAAAACACCTAACCACAATACAAAAACATACGCCACCCACAAGACACTGTGGCTCCCATTCCATCCCCTCACCGGCCATGTCATCACTCTCACCCGCCTCCCAACTCCAAATTACATGTCCCCAATTTCCCAAAGCAAATCCTGAAGCCTGGGACAGTACTCCTCAAAACACTCACCTCAAGTGCAGGTAGTTGCAGGTTGGTCAGGTCCAAGAGTGTCATCCACCCATACAATTCCCAAAATTTCACATTGGGCCTACCAAATCCTTCCAAATTTCTCTTTTGTCCCCACTACACTGGCAGGTATGTGGATCCGCATCCAACGGTGATCATCACTACACAACTACCTGTGGCCACGACAGCTCTGCACCTCTACCGTGCAAGGGTCACCGGGACAAGGTGAGCAGTCAAAACGCCAACATGGCCCATGAGTGTCCATAAGGGTGCGACCCACCATCCATCCTTCGGCCCCCCTGCGAGGAACACAGCTGCAGCAGCCCCAGCTGGCCAATGTGGTGAGCACTTGCTGCCACAACACACACTACCGCACACACAACCTCGGCCCTGGGGGGCACGGTCGCAGTGCGTGGCATCCCTACAGCCACGTCCCCTGCACCTCCCCATCATCCCCCAGTCCGACTACAAAACTGCAGCCCCCCCCAGTGCTCACCCACACTTGACCACACCAAGGTCCAGTCAACAGCCATGCTCCACCAGGAGACCCACCCAGAAGACATGGTCCACACACCTCGGACACGCACAGCACCACGTTGACCCTCAGGCTACACAACTACATCCCCATCATCCCGCGTCCCAAATATCAGCACAGTTGCCCCCGCAACCAGTTGAAAGCTGTGTCTTGCTACCCTATTAATTTCATCACAGCCTCCAACACTTTGGTCTACACACCTGGATCAATAATGGCGTCGCTGTACAGTGTCCACCATGGCATTTCAAAATCCACCCTTAAATTTCCATCTAACCCACAGATTACCCATGCCAACCATTTGTCACATTTCACTCACCTCACCAAAGAAGGATGCTTTGCCATACACATGCCAGCCGAGCATGGCCCATATGCCCGGCGCGTTACACATCTCCCGATTCACATCCCCATGGCTCTCTTCCCAACCCGAGAGTCCATAAATCATAACGGAGCATCTGTGGAAGGTCACTCACACCATCACGTTCCACAGATGCCCCAATGGTTGTCCGGCAGGCTATCTCCATCCCTGTCCATTCGGTTTGACCCGCGTCCATCGACCAACACGGCATGGCAGGTCATCACATGCCAGTTGTCCCAAAGTCTCAGGGAGAGG
This sequence comes from Myxine glutinosa, assembly GCF_964187855.1. Classification (NCBI taxonomy): domain Eukaryota; kingdom Metazoa; phylum Chordata; class Myxini; order Myxiniformes; family Myxinidae; genus Myxine; species Myxine glutinosa. The sequence goes on from NC_136274.1 coordinate 44,459,949, forward strand.
GTGTCAGGTCGCATGCCCGGGTGATCACTACATCAGGCCCAAGCTGGCCATCTGCGGTGCCACCACCAAAGCGCGACCCACAACACCTCCCCCCAGTGGTCCTCAATATTTGCCATCCCAGGCTTGAGAAACCACCTCGGACCTCCCTGGAGGTCTTAACCCCCACCAGGGTCCGGTGACCCTGCCGGCCCGAGCCACCAGCTCGGACGGCGCCCCGACGGACAAGGGACGCCACACTCCACCAGACCCCCCGTGGGACCCAGGTCGTACCTCGACACCCAAGGCTGGACCCCACGTCCAAATCTCGCCATCACAGCCCCCCAGCTGGCCGGCATACCCAAATTTTGAAAGGGGCAACTTTTGCCCGAGGCCATCACCCATGACCTCTCCATGTCCAAATCCCGCAGCCCGGGGACCAATCCCCACCATGGCTGCTCCAAATCAATTTCCCATTGTAATTTTATTTTACATTTTATTTTACAAATTTTCATTCCCATTGCCAACCCGCAGCTGCAGGGAACAACCTCTACCACCGGTTGTTCTGCCCCTCCCTGCAGTTGATCCAAATTCCCTACAGGGACCAAATCTCCAGAAGCTCTATCTCCCGATCCTCCAAGATCCAAATCCAGCCCGGAGCCAACACACTCCCCCAACTGGTTGTCCAATTTTGGAGCCTCTGTTTCCAAATAGCAGTGTACAGTGAGCGTCCCCTCGGTCATTCCAACCACCTCCTTGGACCAACTCACCTCTTCCCCCAGACTCCTTTGGGCCTGAACAAGCTCTACCTCCATGGGACTGTCACAGGTCTCCAGCCGCTGGATCAACTCATCCTCATCATTAGAAATCATTCCTGGCCCCGCCAGGCTTTGATCAATATCCCCAATAAATACCCGGTCCGGCTCTATCGCATGGACCCCCAAAAACTCTACCCCCTCTTGCTCCGCACCACCGCCCTGGTGCTGCACAATTCCAAATTCATCCCCCGGTTGGGGTGTTGTGACATCCACACGGTCCCGATAAACAACCAGGCCAGAATGTGGGAAACATTCCCCATTACAACTCTCACATTCCAAATTTCCTTCCCCGCTCACCTGTGGACTCTCCACGTTTACCTGCAGGCATTCCCCCTCTACCTGTACACATTCCCCATCCACCTGTGGACATTCCCCATCCACCTGTGGACATTCCCCATCCACCTGTGGACCTGCGGTCTCCCCATTTACTTCAATTGCCATTCCCTGTGCAATTCCCAATTTTGCCATTCCCGGCTCCTGAGCCCCGTGCACATCTGCATGGGCCGTACTCTCTCCCATTCCCAATTTAGCTTCCCCCAGCTGCTGTGCCATTTCCCCAATTTTTCCTTCCATACTGTTTTCTAACCCCTCTAACCCATTTTTCACCTCTTTTATCCCGTTGTCTAACCCCTCACCGGTACCCCTCGCTTCGTCCCTCATTACCCCCAATTTTTCACTCCGAGCCCTCGCTTCGTCCCTCCTTGCCCCCAATTTTTCACTCCGAGCCCTCGCTTCGTCCCTCATTACCTCCAATCGCTCCCTCTGAGCCCTCATGTCTCCCCGAATTTCTGCAAGGTTTCGCTCACCCTCGGCCCTCTGAGCATCCATTAATTCCTTAAAAAATTTCATTAAAGCCTGGTCGTCTCTCGGGGCCGTCCCATTTGTTCCCGACTCCCCGGTAGGGGAGGGGCATAAGTTGGTGCTCGGGACGAGGGAGGTTCCAAGGCTCACCTCTGCATCAAACTCCCCTATTTCCGGCTCACTCCCAACGCTGACGGAGGCCTCGCTGCGTACTTCCATCTCGTCGACCTCCGACATCCGCTTTTCGGAAGGTCGTTCCCCGCGCGCGTATTTATTTTAATAATTCCTGAAACACAATTTAAATTTGACGAAGACGCGATATCGCGCTCCGTTTGCCCAATTGATTATCAAATTTCTCCGCCTCAACTATAAAAATTTTGCGTTCGAACGTCGAGCGCAATGTACGCCCGACCGTGTCGATGTCGCCCCGCGGACAAAAAAATTTGTCCGACCGTGTCGATGTCTCGCCGCGGACAAAAAAATTTGTCCGACGGGTTCAAATCCCACTCCTGACACCACTTGTCGCGTAACCGTGGTTAACACCACAGTTACGGATGACCGATTTGCGAGACTTTAACTCCCGAGGCGAACACTCAATGGCGGACTCAAGTTCAACACCAACGCGCGGAATGGCGGGACGCAGCGAAGGCTCCGCAACCTTATCTATTAAAATCAAACACCCAGGAAAACTGCGTTCAGATATTATGTACAAAAAGTAATATAAGGGTTTATTAGGAAAAGTAAAGCCAGTGAAAAAGCCCGCCGGTAAATCTAATAACTCTAATAAACCTAAATCGGGACGTCCCCACGCGACTGACAGCAAACACAAACGAGGGAGATTAATTACGAAAATAACACGTCTTGTAAAATGTACACAAGGAGCTCGGCTTATCTGTCTTTGTCGTCTTGTATTGTTTGCCGTCCACCCCGGCACCGCTCGGCCCCGATGCACCCACGAGGCCTTGCTCCACCAGGCTCCGATCCTCTCGCCGCCCACCAGGTCCGTGCACCACGCTCCAAAGCACCCAACGCAAGCCAGCAGCTTCACACGAGGTCGATCCCCACACAAAGCACGAAGACAGGACCGGAGAGAACGCAGGTGGGACTGCACGTCTCGTCCTTCCAACTCGCTTCTCAATTGCTCACTGCCAAGCTCGAACTCGACTGCGACTGCCCGAAATGGCGTGTCCTCTCCAACTCCAACTGGCGAACTAACTCCGTGTGACTTGCGACTCAACTTCTCTGGTGCCTGCCTGCGTCTGCGTCTGCCACGAACTCAACTCAACTACTCAAATGGCGTCCGACCGTCGCCTATATTGGTGGCCGATGACGTCCCATTGGCGCACTCCTCAGCCAATCAAAGCCTCCCGCGACTCCTGACATCTCCCCCCTCCGCCACCCTGCGGTCCCGGCATAACACGTGCCGGCCAGGTTTGTAGGCCTTTGGAGGTGTACACGGTGGCGGCCAATTGTGGTGGTGTTTTTGACCTGGTTTCCTGTCAATTTAATACGAAGTCCTTGTCAGGGAAAGGGGATTATTTAATGTTGCGCTAAGGACCTAACTAATGTTTATGTGGTTTGCAGTGCCATAAAGGACAAAGGTTTGATTACTAGGTGATACTCACAGGGGCGTTACCTTTAATCCCTCACTATTTAACACTCGGACCTCCAGGTAGATCCACAATCATACATCTTACCCCGACAAACGCCTAAACATCAAGAACTTATTACATGTAGAGTCCCTGTCACGACAGCCGAATACCTACCTATTCAGATCTACCTAGCTCTAGATGTTGCATTACCAAATTCATAACAATATATATATATATATATATATATATTGTTACGGCCCGCGGATAAGGATGTTGGTTTGCCGAGCGGATGGCCCCGCGGTCGTACAGTTACCCCGACTAACCCGATTCCCGAACGTTGGCCGGATCGCGCCACAGATATTCAATAGGGAAAAGACTAAGGCGACACGGATGTGAAGAAGAAGCAGACAAAAAGGTTGGAAATACGAATCATATTTATTTACTATGTACAGGCTCAAAATAACCAAGGAAGAAGGAAAGATAAGAAAATAATTTACAGAAGATTTTAGACACAGTGCAACCTAGCTTATACAAACTTAATTAAATACCCAGGACAGAACAAACGAAGACGACTCACACGGGGAATGATGATAGGAATGGCAGAGGTGGATGGCTTGGAGGGGGGAGGCCGGTCCACGGATACCGCAGCTCGATCGGCGCGTTTGGCAGCCGCCGTTCCTTTTCGGTCCTGCTCAAAACGTCCGTCCAGGCCCCAAGCTGCTGTGGCTGCAGTTTCGGTGGCTCAAGCTGCTGTTGATGCAGCCGCGGTGGCTCAAGCTGCTGTTGATGCAGCCGCGGTGGCTCAAGCTGCTCTCTTCGGGGATCCCTTACTCAACTCTCTTCTCGGTGATCTCTTTGCCGCAACTCTTGTCATGGACCTCCTTACGCAACTCCTGTCATGGACCTCTTTACGCAACTCCTGACCACTCTTGCGCACGCGCTTTTATAACGCCTCCGGCGATCAAGCCGCCGGCCTTCAGGACACGCCCATCGGTGTGCTCACCTCGGCCCTGGTTGGTCACGCGACCCTCTGGCTCCGCCCTTGATGACGACGGGCGGGCACGCCTTTCTTCCCCAACCTTGCCTCGTGGCCAATGGTGGTTGAAGAAAACCGCCCAAAATGCAGTTGGCCATTGAAATGAAATGAAAGGGGATCTACTCTTATTTCACTTGGTGCAATGGAGTATTTAAATAAATGGGAGACACAGCCTTACCCTAACACACATAATAAGGATATAAGCTACTGAACAAGGGTATTATAGTGTCCTTGAATGTATGCTTTATGGAATTAACTACCGGAACGCCCTTTGACCTTTATACAACAGACTGGAGGCAGGAAGGCGATATTTTACAACAATTTACTATACCATAAAAACACAATTAAAAAAAAACACAATCCTCATTTCCACAACACTGCACCCTCCTCCTCTTAGGCACGTCCCGGGCCTATAACTTTAATTTAGTGTGACACGTAGGTGTAGTTCCCTCTACTTTTAACCTGACCCTGAGTGCGACAGTCTTAAAACATAAATAGATATGTCCCGCTGCTCCATTGCACCCTACCTAACAGACTCACGCCCACAGCTAACCGAATTGCGGAATGGTCTTCAAACTATACATTGATGGTGGGGAGCATTATTTACAATGACGCTACTTTTATTTACAAAACGCAACCCAGGAACTGTGATTGTTCTTTCTGGGGGGGAGACAGTCTGCTCTGCATCGACGCACCATGAAGCACCCACAACGCACCAACACACCCTCAAGCACCAATCGGTGCACAGTCATCATTGTTCATGAATAAAATAAATCAACAACCCCTAACCCTGCAGGTGGTCTCTTGCTCTTCGGCTCCCTCTGCTGGCTATTTGCTTTCTTCCAGATGTTGTCATTTTCTTTCATTTTCTTACTGGTGGCCTATTTGAACTGAAAATGAAATGCACCCAACGTGTCCATTTTTATTTATTTAGGGCCCACAGGGCCGACTAGTGTGGTTCACCTGTGGGGCATCGGTGCCCTGTGATCAAGGTCCGCCAGCAAGATTTCGGGCCTTCATGGCCGGTTCCAGCAGAGGGGCCATGCCCAAACCCATGGGGTCCATAAGTGGTGCTCGGCCACAGACATGTGGTCCATAATGTGGTGCATCAATGCAGACAGCTAGTTCTGGGAGTTCCGGGCGCACAATGGCGGACTCAAGCACGCTCCTCTCGGCGCCCAGTGGCGCACAGGTCCTCATGTGGGAGACAAAGGGGGGGAGTGACAGATGAGCGAGGGGTAAGGTCACAAGGGTACACATCAATCAAGGCAATGCAAGGCGAAGTGCGTACGGAGAGCGAAGTGAGAAAGCTCGTCCCTACCGTACGTCACCCCCCATGTCACCTACTCTACCCTTGCCCTTACCCCATATTTACAAAATCTACACATTTACAAATTCATCACTACTGTCACGTCTTCCCCATCTTTCCCCTATACCAAATTCGTTCCCACAATCCCTCTAACCAAAATTTGCCATCACCCAATTCATCATCAATCCTCATAAGGAGGGAGAGATGGAACAACAAACACAATGTCACACCCACGTCATGATGCGTCTCACATTCCAAACATTTGCATCATAAAAATAATAAAACATGGCATGGTGTGGAGGTACGTCACCTCAGGTGAGTGGATGTAGATGGTGCGAGGAGATCTTCATCCTAACTACTTTCTAAATGACTTTAATACACTTTATACTACCCGGGGTCTTTCCCTGCCAATCCATTGGCCATCTTACACTATGGGTTCTAAAAACCAATTCCCATTGACCAAACTGTGGTGCTTCTCAATTTGGGGTCTCACTCCCCCGATTCATCTCCCGGTGCCCTTGCACAATTTCTGGGCTGGGTCGTGCAGCTCTCCCAGCAGGTCTACCCACCTGCACACCTCCACCACTGTAGTTGCCACCCGAGCTTACCTAGCTCCTCACCCTAACCTATCTAACTGGGGAAGGCCCCTCCTGGCTCTGTCACCCCTCGGTGCCCTCTGGCACTGGGCTACCCGGGTCCGTCCTCCGGATCCTCGGGCCCCATGCACAACAACTCTACCGGCTCCCAGAGCCCACATGCGGCCTCACCTGGCCGACATCCTCACAGCGGTGGAGTGCCCAAACCAACTACACACACTAACAGGCTACACGCCCAGCCATTTCCACAACACTAATGCACCCATCCAAAGACCATTCTTTCACCCGCACCACAGATGCCAATATCCAACCACAATTTACCTATACCCTCTACCTAACACTTACACTACCCTCCCCGGGTATTCGTGATGGGGGTCCATCCTTCCCCCATTCACACCTTCGCACCATCCACTCCACTCCATAGTTTCCACCATACTCACTCCACGACCATCCATTCCAATACTCCATGTATTCCATACCCCATGTATTTCACACAACCATTCTCCATACACCTGTTGTTGCACACCTGTGCAATCTTACCTGGTGCCACCTGCACCCTCCTTCCTTCCTGGACCATTTGGTCAGCACAATACTCATCACCATCACTCACTCAAACACTGCTCCATACACCTGTTCAGTTGCACACCTGTGTAATCACACCTTTTAACCATACACACGGCATCATCTCATCTACCTATTGCCCTGCTAACTTAGTGCTCCCCGTCTTCCCTTTAAACTAAGCACATACCACGTCATTATCATCCACTCTAATGTACCTGCGTCCCCACTACAGGAATCATTGTCACTACCTAATTTTACCGTTACCTAAGGTCATCTTCTAGGTCCCTACACATTATCCAAACCCTCCCTCGGCGAGCTTACACTGCCATAAACCCCATAAATCTAGTGCTCCTTTGCCCCCGCTGTGAGAGATGGCAGAGTTGCCATCCCATCACATCGGGTATCTCTCACTATCAATTTGGCTCATCCAATTGCAACCAATCAAAAATTTCCAATTACTGCCAATTCTATTCACTTTTCTAAATTTCAGATCAAAAACACTATCAGTATTATCATCATCACAGTCCGCTATATCCTAGCCTCGGTGCGTCATGACATCATTAAAACTCGGCTTCGTAAAGCCGAGCAATGAATTCGGGTGGTTTGGTCGCCTGCAGGTTGAATCCGTCCGGCTTTTGGTTCAAGGGAGGTGGTTTGGTCGGGCCGAGATTCCACGCACCATCTCGGTGCGGTACCTTGCGGTCCCGGGCCCGATGACCGAGGCTCGCCCGATCGGAACCCCGCCCCCGCCAGGAGGCACTGTTCCGCATCCTTCCACTCGCCCTTGAACCGGACCGGTCGCCTCGCCCGACAAAGCCCGGGCTCGACCGTGCAGGGCGGGGCCAAGCCCGAATCGGCAACGACGCTTCAAAGAGAAGCGACGCAGCATCGATCCGCGCCGGGCCTGGCATCCAACAAAGCACACCGTGCCCGAGTGCTCGCATCGGCTATCCGTCGCCCTAAACGCTAACCCGGTTACCGTCGATGCTTCACCTGCATGCTCACACGCATACGCTACCCCTTTCGCCCTCACCGAGCTCGGTGCTCCAACGCCGCCCGTACACCCCGCGTACTTCGCTATTGCACTCGTTCTTTCGCTCACAGACTTGGTCACACACCTGACCACCGCACACCTTTGCACACACTCGTCGTTCGCACACCTCACCAACACACCTCTTCGTGCCCCCTCCTCGGTCACCTCCTCGGTGACAACCACAGGTGTGCTCTCACTTGCACACCCAACCACGTGCCTCACTACTAATTCCAGTGTGCATTCCCACACACGCTCTACCATTCCAGGTGTGCATCCTTCCATTCCAGGTGTACATCCTCTCTCACCTGCCACAACCAACTTATGCTCCGTGTCACTCTCACTACTCTCACCACCACTCTTGACAGCGCACTCTTTCCTCATGCACTCCTCTGTTACACACCTTCCTCGCGCATCCTCTTGCGCACACTCTCCCGTTACATCCTCCGTAACACTCACCACAGGTGTGCATTCTTCCTTACTTTTGACAGCGCACTCTTTCCTCATGCACCTGTCTGTTACACACCTTTCTCGTGCACACTCTTGTGCACACTCTCCCGTTACACCCTCTGTAACACTCACCACAGGTGTACATTCTCCCTTACTTTTGACAGCGCACTCTTTCCTCATGCACCCGTCCGTTACACACCTTTCTCGCGCATCCTCTTGCGCACACTCTCCCATTACTTCCTCCGTAACACTCACCACAGGTGTGCATGCTTCCGTTACATCCTTTGTAACACTCCCCACTACGCGCTTCCATGTGCTCCCTCGCACACGCGCTACGACCGACTCACTCTCGACAGCACACTCACTCCTTGGCGCGCACTTTTTCCTCACACACCCCAGAGTCGGACATTCCTGCACACCTCCTCCTTCGCACACCATACCTGTCGCACACTTCACCAACGGCCTCTCACGAACACCCGGATCCAATTCAACCCCCAAGCCGACTGAAGCTCCCCTCACATCATATACATTTCCACGTATATCGCCACTCACCTCGGCACCTCGTCTCCGCACCTCCTTCGCCACCTGCAAACTCTTTATTTGGTTAGTGAGCACAACTTCACGATTTGAGCACCGACCTTGCACATATTCCATTTCTCCCTGCAATTCCCGGGCTACCTCCGTCGTCTCTTCAATTTTAATTGTACCCACTACTGCTTTTTCTTTATTCCCCTCGACGACCGCTGGCTTTAATAAAACCCCCTCTTCTACCTCAGCGGTCGCCGGCTGCTCCATACCCCGTGTCGCGATTTCTACCCCCGTCATTTTACCCGCGCTTTCCTCCACTTCGCTCAACCAGCGCTTCTCGACCCGCGTTACCTCGTCGTGCACCCCTGGAACCCTTTCGCCCAACCTGCGGTCTCTGTCCCTCTGCTCCATTTCCTCCCTATCGGCCCTCATTCCGTTCGTTATTCTGTTTCCCATTTCTTACATTTCCCTGCTAAATTTCTTCCTTTCCTCCCTCTGCTCGGCCATGTACTCCAGGCATTGTGTCATGAATAGGCCCCAGTCTGTTGGCACCGCGGGCTCGTGCGAGGCGCCTTTTTGCGCGCCTGAAACCTCGTGCGCGAGGACGCCATTTTGCGCGCCTGAAACCTCCTCAACCACCTCCTCATTGCTCTCCTCTATTTCGTCCCTCTGATCCTGGGTTACCCCTAACCCCTCCTCTAGTTCCCCCACTGGCATCCGATCGCCTTGACTAGCCATGGCGCGATTTCAAAGTTCGGGTTTTTTTTTAAAACAAACCAAATTTCGGCCGCTCCAAATTTAGACCAAATTTTTTTTCTAGATGTTTTAAAAATTTGGTTCGGGCCTCGTATCTCACACCCAGACACCAATTGTTACGGCCCGCGGATAAGGATGTTGGTTTGCCGAGCGGATGGCCCCGCGGTCGTACAGTTACCCCGACTAACCCGATTCCCGAACGTTGGCCGGATCGCGCCACAGATATTCAATAGGGAAAAGACTAAGGCGACACGGATGTGAAGAAGAAGCAGACAAAAATGTTGGAAATACGAATCTAATTTATTTACTATGTACAGGCTCAAAATAACTAAGGAAGAAGGAAAGATAAGAAAATAATTTACAAAAGATTTTAGACACAGTGCAACCTAGCTTATACAAACTTAATTAAATACCCAGGACAGAACAAACGAAGACGACTCACACGGGGAATGATGATAGGAATGGCAGAGGTGGATGGCTTGGAGGGGGGAGGCCGGTCCACGGATACCGCAGCTCGATCAGCGCGTTTGGCAGCCACCGTTCCTTTTCGGTCCTGCTCAAAACGTCCGTCCAGGCCCCAAGCTGCTGTGGCTGCAGTTTTGGTGGCTCAAGCTGCTGTTGATGCAGCCGCGGTGGCTCAAGCTGCTCTCTTCGGGGATCCCTTACTCAACTCTCTTCTCGGTGATCTCTTTGCCGCAACTCTTGTCATGGACCTCCTTACGCAACTCCTGTCATGGACCTCTTTACGCAACTCCTGACCACTCTTGCGCGCGCGCTTTTATAACGCCTCCGGCGATCAAGCCGCCGGCCTTCAGGACACGTCCATCGGTGTGCTCACCTCGGCCCTGGTTGGTCGAGCGACCCTCTGGCTCCGCCCTTGATGACGACGGGCGGGCACGCCTTTCTTCCCCAACCTTGCCTCGTGGCCAATGGTGGTTGAAGAAAACCGCCCAAAATGCAGTTGGCCATTGAAATGAAATGAAAGGGGATCTACTCTTATTTCACTTGGTGCAATGGAGTATTTAAATTAATGGGAGACACAGCCTTACCCTAACACACATAATAAGGATATAAGCTACTGAACAAGGGTATTATAGTGTCCTTCAATGTATGCTTTATGGAATTAACTACCGGAACGCCCTTTGACCTTTATACAACAGACTGGAGGCAGGAAGGCGATATTTTACAACAATTTACTATACCATAAAAACACAATAAAAAAAAAACACAATCCTCATTTCCGCAACAATATATACATATATATATATATATATATATATATGGAATGGCTTCAGATATATATATATATATATATATATATATATATATATATATATATATATATATATATATATATAAATAAATACAGGGTGTTTCAAAAAGATGGAAGAAGATGGAAGATGGAACCTTGGAGAAAATCTTATAATCAGCACACAATAACAATACAGGCCACCAGTTTTCAACGAATTGAAGGTCATCAGCTTTGGGTATTAAACACACAACTGCTCTCCGACATGGCAATGGCAGTTTTCCAACATGAATGCTTTCCTTGGGGATATCAAGCAACTCAGGTCCAACAAGCTTCCAAAAAGTCTTATAAAATTCTCCAGGTAAGCCATCAATCCCAGAGGCCTTTCCGTCTTTTAGATTTTGCATGGCCGCTTCAAGTTCCTCGGCTAAGATTTAAGAATCAAGCAAGAATCAAGCATTTAAGAATCAATATATATATGCATATATATATATACCTGTTTAATATGCATGCCTGCTGTTCCTGTAGACTAAGAAGATCTGTTGGTCGAAAACTTGCCTGAAAATTGCAGATCGACCGTCTTGAATCTACGTCCACTACTTATATTATTTCTTCCGATTATATATATATATATATATATATATATATATATATATATATATATATATATATATATATATATATATACATACATATATATATATATATTGGTATCTGTAATCTGGTTCTCCAACCTAATGAGCGGACAGCATGACGTCATCGCCATGGCGGTGCTTATCGCTCCCAGCAAGGTGCAGCAGCAGCTATATGGGACACCTTGCTGGCGGTTCTCCACTGATATGAAGGTCGCATAGTGACTGATATATATATATATATATATATATATATATATATATATATATATATATATATATATATATATATATATGTATGTATGTATGTATATATAAAAAAAAAAAAAAAATAAAAAAATAAAATAAAATATATATATATATATATATATATATATACAAGAGGTATGGTTTCAATAGATAGACAGAGGACATTGATTGCAATTAGAATCAGAAAAACGGTTCAATAAAACATTACAAGGTAAAAGCCTTGTATGGGGGAGTAAAAGCCATTACAAGGTAGGTGGGGGGAGTTATGGTTTAGAGATAGAGGGAAAGAAATGCTTAATTAATTATGGTTTGTATGATGTGGTGTACTTTTGTTACCAAGGCACAGACTTTTGCTGCTTGGTCATAGAGACAAGATCATATTGACTTCCCTTCGGGGGATACTGTAAAAGAACAACAGCTCTATGCACCATCGACCTGGTCTGATTTATGGTTTGGCGAGTCTATATAACTATATTTGTTCCCTTTAGCGGATGTTTAAAGATTCATGAAAGCTCCATTGATTGGCTCACTGTTTGGCTTAAGGAATGGCCGATTGACTGCCGATGTATGTTCAGTATGTCCCCACAACCGAGGGGACAAGGCGATTTATCCCAGTGACTCAAAGCCCAGCGGCTTACGGGCAGAGCACCTGTTGCATGGCAATCGGGCCGAGCGGTCCTGCGGGGAATTGCATGACATATGTGCTGTTTTGGAGAATTGGAGTTTGGGGCTGTTGGAGGGGTAAATCGAGTTCCTGCAATCTTGTATGTTGGTACAACAGGCCACTTTAACACGTTCTCCTTTTCATCGTAAAATGTAGTGAACTGTGACATCATAGCAGGTGATACATTCAGCTTTTGAGTGCAAGCCAAAGAAAAAAAAAAAAGAAGGATTTCCTCTGAGGAAGGATCTTTAACAGAGCTAATAGTTGCAAATGATTCTGTGGTTTCTGAATAAACCCATAAGGCTGATAGAAATGTGAAACCCAGCCTTTAATTGTTGTCCATTTGTTACTTTACTTTTTGGGGTTAGTACAAATTTGTTTTCTCTGATTGCTCTTTTTCTTGTTTAAACTGAGATACCTTTGTCTTGCTTGATTCAACTACCTATGGAATTTGATCTCATTATACGTATTGTTCGATGGAGAGGCATCGATGGAGAACATTGTATTTTGAGAAATGTCCTTATGTTGTCTCGACTACTTGAACAAACTTGTGCATGCAAAGATTACAGTACAGGGCTTTCAGAAATTATTCACACACCTTGACTTTTTCACGTTTTGTTGTGTTACAGCCTGAATTTAAAATTGATTCAATTGAGACTTTTTTTCGTCAATGATCTACATATGGTATCGCATAATGTCGAAGTGGAATTTTTTTTTTTTGGAAATGTTTACAAAATAATTGAAAATGAAATGCTGAAATGTCTTGTTTCCTTTGATCATCCTTGAGATGTCTCCACAACTTGATTGGAGTCCACGTGTGGCCAGGTCAATTGATTGGACATTATTTAGAAAGAAACGCACCTTTCTATATGAGGTCCCACAGTTGACAGTGCGTGTCAGAACTGAAACTCTACCATGAAGTCCAAGGAACTGTCTGTAGTACTCCGACATTGAATTGTGAGGAGGCATAGATCTGGAGAAGGGAATTTTTTTCCTACATTGTTGAAAGCTCCCAAGAGCACAGTGAGCTCCATCATTAGGAAATGTAAAGAATATGGAATTACCCAGACTCTTCCTAGAGCTGGCCGTCCAACTAAACTAAGCAACCGGGCAAGAAGGGCCTTGGCCAGGACCTGACAGAATTCTAAGAGAACTACAGATTTCCTTGCTCGAGATGGGAGAACCTGCCGGAAGGACAACAGTCTCTGCAGCACTTCAAAAATCGAGGCTTTATGGGAGAGTGGCCAGATGGAAGCCACTCCTGAGAAAAAAGGCACATGACAGCACAACTCAAGTTTGCAAAATGGCATGTGAAAGACTTTGAGAGCATGAGGCAAAAGATTATTTGATTTGATGAGATGAAAATTGAACCATTTGGCCTGAATGCAGAGCGCTACATCCGGCGGAAACTAAACACAGCTCATTACCCACCTAACAGCATCCCTACCGTAAAGCATGATGGTGGCAGCATCATGGTATGGGGATGCTTTTCAGCGGCATTGACTGGGAAACACGAAAGGATAGAGGGAACAATGAATGGAGCCAAATATAGGCAAATCCAAGAGGAGACCCTTCTTCAGAGTGCAAAAGACCTTAGACTGTGGTGAAGATTTACGTTCCAACATGACAATGACCCCAAGCATACAGCCAAAGCAACACTGGAATGGCTTCAGAACAAGAACGTTAAAGTCCTTGAGTGGCTCAGCCAAAGCCCAGACTTGAATCCCATTGAGAATTTGTGTGAAGACTTGAAGATTGCTGTTCACCGACGCTGCCCATCCAACTTGACAGAGCTTGAGCAAATCTGCAAGGAAGAATGGGAGAAACTCCTCAAATCCAGATGTGCAAAGCTGATACAGACATACCCAAGTAGACTCGAAGCTGTAATCACTGTGAAAGGTGCTTCTAAGAAGTATTGACTCAGGGGTTAAAGACTTATGTAAATTATATATTTCTGTATTTCATTTTTAATTATTTTGTAAAAAATTCTAAAACGGAAAATTCCACTTTGACATTATGGGATATTACGTGTAGAACAGTGATAAAAAAAATCTCAATTCAATCCATTTTAAAACCAGGCTGTAACACAACAAAATGTGGAAAATGTGAAGGAGTGTGAATACTTTCTGAAGGCACTGTAAGTGTAAAAAGACTGTTCTGAAAGCCTTTATGCAAGGAAATGATGAATTGCAAGATACGGTCGAGTGTACGGTTATACAGTTCTGATAATCATCCTTACTTGTCTATGACCAACCAGAGTGAGTTCATTTTGGATGAAATTTAATCTTGCAGAATCAAGTTGCATTATAATATGAACACTTGAAGTCATCATCTATGTAATATTCTCCGTAGGTGATCACATCTATCTGTCTGTGAGTCTGTCTGGGAGAGTGGCTACACCCGGTCTGGGAGGGGCTTCAAAAACAAATATCCACCATTTTGTTTACTTGCATATATTTGAGGCCTCTTTTGTTAGGCGTTTTAGACTCGGTTGAAAAAACGGGAATAAAATTCGATGAAAGTTACCCTTTATAGAACAAAATGCATTTTCAAAGGCCTGTAACATAAAGACCATTGAGACTCTCTCATGGCTTTATCTCGACTCTAATTCACCATCTCATTTCATTTTTATCGATGGTTTTAGACTCGGCTTCAGCAATAATTGAGATAATAATGCACACACGTGAAATTGCTGAGACATTTTAGAAATTCGCGACATGGTATATCATACACCGCCTAAAATAGCAGATGGGGAAATGCTGAGATATATTAAAAATTTGCGGCGGACTTTTCCATTTGATGACAGTCGTCACAATGAAATATTTAATTGAGACATAGTCACAATAAAAAGTCAACAATGTGGGGAGAGGGGTGGAGCTTCGTTCACGTATCGCCACAGATGGGAAATTGCCAACAGATATTTCTTCATTCTTATTTCATTCATCATTATTATACGGAAGTAAAGGTAATCCTGTTTAAACATTCCATTCATTCCATATTTCATTCCCCCACGTGTGACCCACCCCACGTATGTGACCCACCCCCACGTGTGTGACCCACTCCTCCCCCTCCCCCGTTTGTGATCCGATCCCCCCTGGGTCTGTGTGACCCACTCCCCCATGTGTCTGTGACCCACTCTCTCCTGTGTGTGTGACCCACTCTCCACCGTGTGTTACCCGCTCTCCCCCATGTGTGACCCACTCCCCGGTGCAGTGTGCGTGATGTAGGAGGGATGGGGGTGGGGAGGGAGAGGATTTGAGCTCTTGAAGTTACATTTTACATGATATGTAATGACACATTTCAAACTGTATTTCCCATGTGCACACACATTCATTCACATGTTATCAGAAGTAAATACATTGTGGAGATGACATCATGGTCACGCAATGAAGGTTGCAGCAAATACATTTGCCCCCTCCCAGAGGGGTTTTTCTCCACCAAGGGGGGTTTCCCCGCAAATGGGGTTGCATGTTGAGGTGTATATCCGTGTTAAGATAGCTTTATCGTGGCGTTTTTCCAAGGACGCTTCTAATAGCCACACTAATGATTATATTAATGTTATTACAAAACAATATTAAAACTAAGAAGAAGAAGAAAAATACATAAAATGCCATGGCCCCCGCTGTGGTTTTAGTAATTTTGTGGCCAATTTTTTTTATCAGTCAGCCATCTTTGGTCAGATGACAAAACAAAATCTTCTGCATATGTATACTCATGTATTGTCTTTGTACCAAGTTTGAAGAAAATTGGTCCATGCATGTCCGATAAATAGATGGGGACACGTTTAAGTAATAAAATGGCCGCCAGTAGGCGATCTTGGATCTGATCTCGAAAAATAAAAGGATATACATATGTAACCCATCATTCTTTTTATGTATGCAAAATTTGAACAAGATCGGTAAATGCATGTCCGAGAAATGATTGAGGACGTGGTCAATACTGGGGTTTCTACAACTAAAATGGTCGCCAGTCTACTAGTCGGCCATCTTTGATCAATTGCAAAATAGAGTGAACTGCACGTATATGCCGTCATGTGCTGTGCTGTGCCAAGTTTGAACAAAATGGGACCATGCATGTTCAAGAAATGGTTGGGGACACATTACAGTAACAAAATGGCCACCAGTCAGCCATCTTGGATCTGTTCTCAAAAAGAAATGACGTGCATATGTTAGGCAGCATTCATTATCTGTTTGCTAAGATTGAACAACATCTACAAATGCATGACCGAGAAATGGTTGAGGATGTGTTCAACATAAGGTTTTTTTACAACTAAAATGGCCACCAGTCGGCCAAATTTGATCACATCGTGAAACAAAACGATGTGCATATGTATCCCGTTATGTATTGCCTTTGTGCCAAGCAGGAATAAAATTGGTCCAAACATCTCCGAGATATGGTTGCGGATGCATGGAAGTACAGATGGAAAGACGAGACCAAATCCATTAACCCCGTTTCGGACGAAGTCCAACAGGGGCTAATCATATCCCGTCTCCCCAATGGGTTTTCCCGCATGTATTAACGTTTGTGTTAATGTTTCTAAATTACTTATCGAGCCATTTTGTTGGAGAAACAACCCCTACAAGAAGGAAAAAATATGATAAAACACAAGCACATGATCTAATGGTATGATTACCTTTTGGAAAAGTCTCTACTGCTGTTTAACACAAAACTGAAAGGAAGGAAAAGCGGGGTGTGTTCAGTTACCAAGCAGCTGGGTAGCACTTGCCAAGCCAGCCATTCCTTATCAACGGTTTTAAATGGAGTGTTTGATCAAATACTTGAGCCACTTGGCGAGCTCTCTACAAGAAACTTGGTAAATTAACACCTCCTCCCACCCATGTTATTGAGGTCTGGCCGTAGATCTACTATAATCTATATATCCCAGAGAGGAATGACCATGCCTTTCTGCCACCCTGTAGGGAACGGATGTACTAGTAAGATTAAATATTTATTTTTTGAAAGCTTTGGCATTGCTATTGTCGCGCGAATGCCTTCGGTTAATACCGTGGGCTTGCGGATGGCCAAACAAACTTAAATGGAGGCGTTTATTCAATGACGGACATTGACTATACAAGCATGGGAGGAAGAAGAAAGAGGAAAAAGCGGCGAGCTCTTACCTGTAGCGATCTCACCGGCAGTCTTCAACCCTGCAAATTAATCTCACACGAACACGGGAGGTAAAATGTACAAGAAAGAAAGATATATTACGGAACCCGATACAAAGAAACGCGACGGAAGAACTAATTCTAAATTGGGACGTCCCCACACAGATTTCAAATACGAGAATACGAGAATACGAATACGAATACGAATACGAGAATACGTTTCAAATACGAGACAAAGGGAGAATGAATAAAATAAATGTCCCGTCATGTATTTGTGAATGCGGGCTTATCTGTCTGGCAGTGTAACGTCGGGTCGATGTTTGAGGGCGTCGTCCAACGCAACTCCGGTTGGCGCGAAGAAAGGCCTCGATGTGCCCCCGCTCGCCCGCTGCCAGGCCCCGAGCCACCCACTCGCCCCGGTCTTGTCTGCTCAGCGGAACGCCCCGCTCGCCCGGCCATTGGTCGCACGCGAGGTCTCATTTGCTTGTAGCACCAAGCCACGCTCGTACGCTCGCACCAGGAGAATCGATGGCGCTCCAACGTCCGCCGTCAAGCAGGCAAATACGCAGATGGCACAGGATGAAAAGTCCAAACGGGATAAAGAACAAGGGCTGAAGGAAGGTCTGGGAAGGGCAAGAAACCAAAGCAAGAGAGAGAGAGAGAAAATGCCGGCCAGCGAGTCGTCTTGTCACCCGCCGTGTGATGTCAGCTCTCTCCCTCTGATCAACCAGTCCCTCGCTTCTTTGTGGTCTTTCCCGCCTTCCGACGTCACCGGCCCTTGCCCTCTAATCAGCGACCTGCTTTTAAGTAGTGGTTTTGCGCCTTCCGCACTGTTTGGCAGAATGTTCGTGCCTTCCACACTGATTGGCCGAATGTTCGCGCCTTCCACATTGATTGGCCGAGGTGTCAACGGTCGGTGGCCAATCAGTGTGCCGCTTCCTTCCACCTTCCTTTCCCCAATCAGTGGCCAGCTTCTTACCCCAGCCAATCACACGTTCCCTGGGCATGGCTCCAGCCTGCCTTGCACGATGTTTGTCGCTATGCCAGCTGGTGATATGGCTGGCTGCGGCCCCATCGGCGGTGCCCTGATCTGGCTTCCTGCCTGTTCTTCCTGTAAGTCTTATTGTGGTGGAGGGGAATTAATTAATGTGTGCACTAATGGATCTATCTAATGTATATGAGTGTGTTGCCATAAGGGACACTGGGTTGCTCACAGAGGGAACGACACATGAGGGAATTTTACCCATAAACCCTGTACTAATTAGCATGCCCCGCCCCCTCGTGGCGGGGACACAGATTTTTTTTTTTTTTTTTTTTTTTTTTTTTTTTGTATACAAGATCGAGGCTCGTGAAAGAGCGAACATTAATCACACAGAAAGACAAACCGACACATAAAACATATAACATAGGGAGCGGTAGACAAGATGGGGAGAGAGGGGGAAGGACACAAACACAACATTTGAGAGCAGGGACCGAGAGACATGGAGACATCGAGAGATCTGAGAGAGGGTGAGGGCTTTGGGGGGGGGGGGGGCGTGGGAAGGGGGCAGTAGGAGAGGTATAAAACATATGGACACTGCCAGGACTTCCAGGAAAGAAGTTGGAATTTCAAACAAGGTGGATCTGGGGTGAATTAGCGGGGGTAGAAAAGATCAAGGTTTTGGATGGGGGAAGATAAGAGATGGTGGTGAACAGCTGTTTTAAAGACCTGGAGGGAGGAGTGGGATTGAAGGGAGTGAGGGAGTTTGTTCCAGAGGCGGGAGAAAAGAGGAACGAAAGAGTGAAGGTGAGCGGAGAGCCGAGATTTCGGCAGTTTAACCATCAGAGGGTTGCTGGCAGATCTTGTGCGACCTGTAGGAATATTTGGGGGACAGAGCACAGAGAGAGCTGGGGGTGCAAGGCCGGAGAGGAGTCGGTAGAAGACAGAAAGACCACCTACCTGCCTGCGGTGAGTGAGTGAAAGGCCCTCAGAGATAGCTTCATCGCGGGAGATTCCAATAATTCTGAAAGCTTTGGTTTCAACAGCGTGAAGCCGAGCTAGGTGTGAGGCAGGAGCACCGGCCCATAGGGGAGAACAGTATTCCATTGAGCTGCGGATGAAAGCCTTGTATGTGGTGAGGAGCTCAGGTGTGCCGAGGAAGGACTTCGCACGACGGAGGATGCCCAGTCGGCGACTGGCTTTGGAGGCCAGCTTGGAAATGTGGTTTTCCCAAGAAAGATCATGGCAGATAGTGAGACCCAAAATCTTGAGCGACAGAACTTCTTGGAGAGGATTGTTGAGAAAGTAGATGGGAGGGTTGTCCAGTCGATCTTTTCGGAGAGACATAGTAAGAGTGTGAGATTTGTCAGGATTGAAAGACATGTTCCACTTGTTTGACCAGTCTGTGATTTTGTCCAGGTCTTCAGAGAGTGAGGAGGCAGCAGACTGCCGATCTGAGGGAAGAGGGATGGAGCGGCAGAGAGTGGAGTCATCAGCAAAGAGATAGAGAGGATTTTCGAGAGAGTCAGAGAGATCATTGATGAAGACCAGAAAAAGCACGGGGCCCAGAACACTGCCTTGGGGAACTCCAGCCTGAACAGGAAGAGGAGATGAGAGAAACCCATTCAGGGCCACACGTTGACGACGACTAGAGAGGAAGTCCGCCAGCCATGCGTGGAGATTTCCATGGATACCAAAGGAGGAGAGTTTGGTGAGCAGAGCGGGGTGCCAGACCGTGTCGAAGGCACGTGATATGTCGAGGGAGACAGCTCTAATTTCCTGTTTGGCATTGAGGACCTCCATCCATTGTTGAGACAGCAGAAGCAGCATGTCCAGAGTAGAGTGACCTGGTCTGAAACCAAATTGATGATCAGAGATCAAGCCATTGGAGAAGAGGAAAGATTTCATATCAGAAGCAATGATGGATTCCATGACTTTGCTGATAATTGGGAGAAGGCTGATTGGTCTGTAGTTGCTAGGATCTGTTTTTGCACCTTTTTTGTGCAAAGCGGTGATGTTGGCTGATTTCCAAGCAGATGGCAGTTGACCTTGAGCAAAAGAGAGGGTGAAGAGAACAGAGAGAGGGTGAGATAGAGCAGCAGAGCAGGATTTTAGGACCCGTGGGCTGATGCCGTCGGGTCCAGTTGCAGAATCAGAGTCGAGGGTTGACAGAAACTTTTCCACCTTGTCAGGAGGAAAGGACACGGAGTCCAGGAGCAGCAGGGTATGACTGGGTATGGTGGGTACAGAGAGGGATGGGTTTGGGACACAAGATTTAGAGGCAAACACAGAGTTGAGGCATTCAGCTTTTTCACGTGCGGAGTCAGCTGTGTAGCCGTTTGAGGTAAGGGAGGGGATGGAGGGGGAACAAACACCAGAAACGGATTTGACCAGACGCCACCAGGATTTGGAAGAGGGAGACAGATAAGAGAGTTCGGTCTTGAGAACGGAGAGATATTGTTTCCTGGCTCTCCTGAGGGTGGACACACACTTGTTTCGGGCTTTGTGAAAGGAAATGAGATTTCCTTCCGTTGGATTTGCTTTCCAGGAGACGAAGGCAAGTTGTTTCTGGGCAACAGCCTCACCACAAGATTCCGTGTACCATGGACGGGAGGAAGGGTATGACAACTGAAGACGAGATGGGATAAATCTGTGCATGAGAGAGAGCAATTTACTTTGGAAGAATTCCCAGGATGAGTTGATGTCAGAGGTGGTAGAGATGGGAGACCAGTCCAGATGATTGATGGCTGCTTGAAGACCGTGCCAGTTGGCCTGAGTGAAATGCCAGACTCGTCGACGCTGAGCAGGCTCCCTGAGGATGGTCAGAGAGATGTCCACTTTAACAAGGACATGATCAGATGATCCGATCGGAGCAGAAGAAGAGCAGCAGACATTTTCAGGGAAGTTAGTCATAACCAAGTCCAGAAGAGAAGATGTTCCGTTGACTGAGATCCGGGTCGGGAAATTGACAGATTGTGTCAGTCCCAGTGAGTCGCAGAAGTCCTTTGCTGAGGAGCCATGGCTGGTGAGAAAGGTACCCACACCCAGCCAACTGGCATGATGACAGTTGAAATCACCACATATGAGGAAGAGAGAGTTGGGATGAGTGGATAGAAGTTGGTCCATATCATCAGACAGCGAGATGTAGATGGAGTCATCACTGTTTGGTGGACGGTACAACACACATATGAACAAGAGGTGGGAGCGAAGGGGAAGCCGTAGCCAGAGGTATTCCTGGGGGTGAGGTGGAGAGAGTGCAGTGCAGGGCGAGTGAGGAAGAGAGTTTTTGATAAAGATAGCAACCCCGCCTCCAGGACGAGGCTCAGGTCTATCATACCGGAGGAGGGAGTAGCCCGGGAGAGATACTATGGAATCAGAGACATCATAAAGGAGGAAAGTTTCTGTTAAGCAGATCACGTCTGGTTTGACAGAAGCAACCTGTATGGAGAGATCAGTTAAGTTTGAACGAAGGCCCCGGATGTTTGAGGTCCATACCGTTAATGAAGAGGAAGGGGGAGCATCAGATACAGAACAGGGGGGAGGAGGGGTAGGGTAAGATGTGGAAGAGGTGGAAGAGGTAGGGAGAGCTGTTGAAGGTGTGTCAGAGATTTCAGAATAGCTCGGAGAAAGGGAAGGATGGGGCGGACAAAAGGTTTGATGGTGATTGGGTGAGCCACAATGAGGTGTTATTTGAGGAGGGGGAAGAGCGAGGCAGAAGGTTGGGGGAGATGGAGGTGAGAGTTTGAAGGGGGAAGAAGCGGGGAGGACGCTTTGAGGAGGGGGAGTGAGAGGGGGGGAATTGAGAAGCAATGAGGGTGGGGAGATTTGAAGGGGAGGGGTGAGGGGGGAGTTTGGGAGGGAAGGGACAAGGGGAGGGATTTGAAAGGGATGGGATATGGGGGAGATTTGGAGGGGAGGGGTGAGGCAGGAGTCTAGGAGGGGAGGGGCGAGGGGGCGTCTTGGCGGGGAGGGGTGAGGGGGTAGTTTAGGAGGGAGGGGGCAAGGGGGGAGATTTGAAAGGGATGGGTGATGGGGAAGATTTGGAGGGGAGGGGTGATGGGGAAGATTTGGAGGGGAGGGGTTATGGGGAAGATTTGGAGGGGAGGGGTGAGATTGGATTTTTGAAAGTGTACGATTTATGGGAAACGAACATTTATTGCAAAATGAGTTTCTTGTGGCCTTCGAGTTAAAAATACGTTTAAGGACGCTGGATGGAGGATGGAGTGCAGGAGAGTTTAGGGAATGTAGAAAAAAGGCACTATAGGAGATGGATATTTTTTTGGGGATGAATTGATTTGGTGAGCAAGTCGAAAGCAGCCTTTTAAAGAAGAAGAAGAAAAAGGTGTTATAAAATATGACGGAATACATAACTTGAGGGGAAAGTGTAAACATTGAAGGTTAATGAGTGAAAACTATCTGGGGAAATGGGGGAGAAACACGTGGTCGAAGAACGAACGAACGAATAAGAATGAATAAACGAATGAGAACAGAGAAGGAAATGTTTTTTTTGTTTGTTTTTTTTTTTTGAGTTGAGATTTACACAAGGAAGTAGGCTATGGGTGAAACTATGGTGAACAGATACAACTTATTCCGACATTCGGGCTACACACAGAACTTATTACAGGTAGATTCCCTATCACAACAGTCGAGCACCTACCTATGCAGATATACCTGGATCTAGATATTCCTCTACCCCTAATTCATAACAATATTATGAAATAGAAAATAAATTATTTATCAGGGGTTTAATCTGGACAACTAAAGGTTAAAAATATATATTACGGACGAGATGGTTGTTATGTTGGATCCATTTTATATGAGGATGTTCATTCACTGCATAAAGGCAACTGACGGACTAATATGGCTGCAGCTGGATTACAAAAAGTGAAAAAGATTCCATTTAATTGCCTGTTGTTGCTTTGTCAATTGTTATATTTTGTCATTGACCTTGATAGTAATAACTAATAACGTACAACTTCCTTCGCACAGAGAATAAAAATATTCACCGAGTTCCCTATGGATGCTCAGGATATACATTTCATTGCTCTGAAAACTCAACAGCTCAAGGTGATTATATAAACTCAAAGGGTCCTCATGCAGCGTGACGGATTCGGACCTGCGAAACATGGCTTCGGAAACAATGATGACTTTCACAGGTGAGACAAAGGCACCACCATTAGCAAGTTTAAAATGTATAGTCCATCATTACTTACTAAGATAGCAAGGCCTGGATTGTAGCAAGCTTGCACTATAGGCGACAGCAAGGTCACCTGATTTATCATTGCCGAGGTTCTGGCTAGCAGGAGAACAAAACCCTTGATAAAGCAGAAACAATAACAGAAACCTCACCGAGAGGAAAATTTCAAACTCCACATGAACGATGTACCAAGATCTGCAGGATGGAGGGCGGCTCACTCATAATGTGGAGTCAATATATATATATATATATATATATATATATATATTGTTACAGACGCGGTTTTAGATGTTAGTTTACCGAGCGGTTTGGTATTACCGCGTCCGCACAGTTACTCCCCGATTAGAACCCTATCCCGCCCGATTCCACTCGACGTTGACCAAGTGTATATATATATATATAGTCTATGCTAAATCAATGAAGGAAAGGACACAACGGCGGGGATAAATGCAACGACACAAGGGGTACAGTTCTCAAGACCTCCGGAGGAGGATATAATATTGGTGATGCAGAAACGGGTAGATTACACGGTAAGAGGTAAAGCACAGAAAGATGGGCACTTAGACACAGTCTTATCTTAGCCCCGACAGACCACAGACAAACGGGACAAGACTGACTTACACAGGGATTGATGGCAAGGAAGGGCAGGCAGTCGATAGCACAAGGTGCACCTTGGCTCAGGGGCAGAATCGACCCGGTCCGGTCCAGAGATGCGGGGAGGTATTGTCGCGCTCAGAGGTGGCGTCCTTTTCTCTCCAAGCTGAGGCGCATCTGACGTCACCTCCCTCTTTCTGCGCATGCCCAGCGGGGAGTGACACGCCCTCGGCTCGTTAGCTCCGCCCCAGATGGAATCGGTCCGCCACTTCTATTGGGTGCGGGGGGTTACCGGGCTCCGCCCTTGACGAGGAGCTGACAGCGAGCCCCTGCGTGGTAACCCCGTCGGAGCACATGTTCAATGGCGGCTAACCAAGCCGGAGTGAGGACGCACACTCCCCGCGCCGCCGCCGCTGTTGTTGTTGTTGTTGTTGTTGTACCATGAGGAAGAGCTGCGGGGAGGTATTTGGAGGTCCTAAACTTTCTAACGGTGCCATACAATCACATTCTGGTGCAACGAAGAGTCAGAATTAATGGAAACGAGTCCTTAACTGACATAGACTAAGAATAACTAGCAAGATGTCCTATAGTTGTCTACGTGAGATGCGGTGGACCTGGATGCGACATTTAATGGGGGAAAAAGGGGGAGGTCGGGTCTACAGAGTGGTGTTTACAGAAAATGGGACTAGGGAATGGGGGATTGGGGATAGTTGGGAAGTATTGGGGAAATAGGGGAATGTTTACAAGCGGATATGGATGGATCCAAATCCCATATCCGCAACATTATATATATATATGTATATGTATATATATGTATATATATGTATATATATATATATATATATATATATATATATATATATATATATATACATATATATATATATATATATATATATATATATATATATATATATATATATATATATATATATATAAAACACAGTTTGTGTGTGTGTGTGTGTGTGTCTACAAATTAATGTTGCTAGGAATCAGTGGTTGCTAGGATATGGCAGCATGCCAAAAATCGTTATAAATGACAGTTTGAACATTCGAAATAGAGTTTGATCGAGAGGTAGGTGCTGTGGTCATGCTGTTTGGTCGATTGATGTGTTTAAGGGTAAGATGTGAATGATTTAATGATATTATCATATTATCTAGAGCAGGGGTCGGCAACCTTTTTGACATGAAGTGCCAGTTTGAAATGTTCTTGTTAATTAGTGTGCCATATCAACATTAAGTTTAACATTAAGTTTAATTTTGACACCACATCAAAAAAATATTTCCAACAGACATGGAATTTTATTCCATCCATATCGGCTACATGCATAGCAACAACATTTTAAAGAAACATTTACCGAACATCTACCGAACCTGAACCGCTTCACTGCAATTCCTGTGGGAAATGTGAGCGGGAGGCCGTACCGTCAATCAAACTAAACAAGCATTCTGAGTATTGCACTGCAATACATGTCCCCTACCGGCATTGGTAGCACTGTCATAGAAGACAGCATTATGACTCACCGCACTCCAAATTATAGTCCGGAAAACTGTTGAGGAAATTCCCAAAGTTCAAAGTGCCATAACTTTGTCAAAAATGATCGAAACGTCGTGAAGTTGGAACTTGATCTGTAACTTGTCATGACGAAACCATGTACCAAGTTTGAAATCATTAGCATTAAGAGTTTAGAAAAAAAAGTCCGGAAAGCTGTTCTTTGCGTGATGGACTGACGGATCGACAGACTGACAGACGGAGGGACGGAGTGCAAACCGATAGTCCCCTACGGTGTACACCGGTAGGGGACTAATAAGACAGGCCACGTGTTACGAGAAAAACTACTACCCCCATTTTCCTTACTACCACCCCATAAAAAACTCAAAATAATGACGAGATCAATATTAAAACGCAGAAGGCAGCCTGAATGATAACAAAGAGTGGAGATGCAACCGCTGACCACCGGATGTTAACAGCACAGCCGCTCTTACAGCACCTCAGGTTGCCGCGAACGGCATATCAGAAGGCACCAAGCCTGCATCTCCTGTTTTATATCTGCGATTATTATACAATTCAGAATAATGATGATTAATAATATTAAAACTCAGAAACCAGTCCAAATAATAATAATGAGTGGAGATGCAGCCTCGGACCATCTGCTGTGAACAACACCACTGTTCTTACAGCACATCCGGTTGCCGCGAATATTGTGTTTGAATGCGCCAGGCCGGCATCTCATGTTGTGCATCTTTGATTATTATTCCAGTAATAGAATTTGGAATTGGAATGGTGACTCTGCTCTGATCCATCTACCTCATCACCCTGCACATTCACACCGGGATACTGTTATAGTGCAACACGCACAACAGCCAATGGCTGTTCAATAGGTGATTTGGCATGCAGCGGAGAGGGCACTGCTTTCGCCAGTGCGCCAATGACTACGCTGCCGCGTGCCAATGGTGGCACGCGTGCCTAAGGTTGCCGACCCCTGATCTAGAGTGTGTAAGGAAAGTTATAAATATATGATAACACATTAAATCCTATTGCAAGTAAAGTTGGGATAAGTGATGTTGCATTGATGGGTTGACTGACTGCCTGGACGCAACTGAGGTTGTGGATCCACTGATTTACCATCAATTGATGTGGATCCATGATCGAGGTTGTGGATCCGCCGTTTGGAGAGGTCCTGGGCTGAAAGGATCCAAACCTCGAGGAAGAACGGTGCCCAGCTGATGATCCATGCAGTCGGGAAACTAGTCAATTGCTTACGGGTTAAAGTTCTTGCTTTAGGTGGAGAAATATGTTTGAGGTTTACAATTTAAATAAAGTTGAATATGGGATGTTGTAAAATTAACATCATTTACAACAATCCTTTAAATTATTTAAGTTTAGGAACAACCGATACTGTACAATTGATTAAGTGTGTGTGTGTGTGTGTGTGTGTGTGTGTGTGTGTGTGTGTGTGTGTGTGTGTGTGTGTGTGTGTGAGTGTGTGTGTGTGAAAGAGAGGGATGGAATTGTAAGGAACAGAAATGAAAAAACGAGATGTGTGTGTGTGTGTGTGTGTAATGTTACCGATAGACTCCTAAATGGAGAGGCTCACATGCTTGATATTTGGCATAGACATGGCCATTGAGCCTGGGAAGAACATGGCCGACCTAAAAAAAATGATTTCATAATATTTTTGAATCATATTTTTACCTCAGCGCATTTCAGCGAGGACTATTATGCACGGAATCTGAGGCGGAGGCAGAGCAGCGCGCTGATTCGCTCAGAGCGATCACATGATGTTCCTTGCCACCATTAACTCAGTTACGCGTTCGCACATATTTCAGAGCGAAAAGCGATTGCGTTTTTTCACATTTCAGCGAGGAACATTGCCAGTCACACCACATAGGTTTTTTTTTTCTTTCATCTTTACGAGATCCATATTTTTTATTCATATTTACCTCAGCGCATTTCAGCGAGGAATATTATACACGGAATATGATCAGGTGACAGAGCAGCGCACTGATTTGCTCAGAGCGATCACATGATGCTCCTTGCTGCCATAAACTCACAGTTACGCGTTTGCACGTAATTCACACGTTCAAAACAAGCGAGATCCGCGAAGTGAGTTGGTCGAGTCGTGCTAACCAAGATGGCGACACGGCGGCTTCACTTTTCACGGAGTATGAGCGTTCTATATATTTTCAATTCAGTGCGCCCGACTCACTCACATACTTGATTTGTGGCATAGCCATGGCCATTGGGCCTTCACGGTGTAATTTGTGCGAGGCTTTTGTCCGAGTGAGCTTGAGTCGAGAGGGCGAATGTACGGGTCTCCCTTCCCCCGCCCGGCAACGCCGGTACTGGAGGGCGTCACAGGATCGGTGAGTCTCCAAAATCCGCTTCGTGCTGTTGCAAAGATGCAGGACGATGTCGCGATTGTTGTGCTGCTCTCCGACCATGAGAACTGCAACGTCATTGTTGACTAGCCCTCCCCTTCCCTCCCCCCTCTCCCCTCCCCCTCCACCCCATCCCCTTCTCCCCTCCCCCTCCCTTTTTCCCCACCCCCTCCCTTTCCCCCCTCCCCCTCCATTTTCCCCCTCCCCCTCCCTTTCCCCCTCCCCTTCCCTTTTCCCCCTCCTCCTTCCCCCTACCCCTTCCCCCTCCCCTCCCCCCTCCCCCCAACGGCAACCGTTGGTCCATGACGTCATAATTCGACAAATACAACACTTATTCTTTCGATCATTATTTTCAAAATTTCAGCAACAGTTGGTCTGATGGACACGAAATTTTCACCATAGAAGCGCCTCCCCCTGTAGAATATTGTAATGATAATCATGACGTCATAGGTCATGTGTTACAGGCGCCATCTTGGAAAAACCGAAAAGTGTTGCACCTCTATATCTCCAAAACCGCTGCATGTGAAAAATTGAAACATGGCTCACTGTAAAGAACTCCATATGGGGAATAGGTGTTGTTAACGATGACGTCATTGGTGCCATAATTATGACGTCATAATTCGACAGGGGCCATGCTTAGTCTGATCAGTTTGAAATGTATTGAGCCTGATCTATGCAACAATTATATTCGAGAATATAAATTTATGATGTCATCGCTCACGTGGTCTAACAGCCATATTGGATCAAAGGAAAAAAAATGTTCAAAAACAGAAGAGTTGGCTCGCAACAAGTTGACTGCGCAAGGTAAGTATTCTATGAATACCATCTAGTTGAGTCTGGATTCAAATCCAGGCGAGACAATTAAAAGGTAAGTGCGCTATTTGTGAACATGCAGACAAAAAATACATTGTATATATCTCAATAATTCTATTTATATGTACAATAGTCCCTGTCTTCTACAACCCTGACATTAGCAGTAAGAACTCAAGTAACTGTAGTAAAATGAGCTGTACTCTCATAAAACGTTAGCACTTAATGCTTTGGTATACATACAGGGTGTTTCAAAAAGACCTGAACAACTGTGGTTGTTAATATATTTAGTACCACAAATGATACAACGATACCCTTTGCTTTTTATGACACAGAAACTCATAAAGTTTTCTTTATTTCCAGATCTGATGGTTTAATGTAAAATTAAATGGCGACTCCACAGGAGAAAGCTCAGTTTGTCGAATGGTTCATCGAGACGAGATCAGACACGCAGGTTCAGCGTAATGTCTGTACAAGGTATGGAAGGAATCCGCCATCGTGGACTAGTATCAGAGAGTGGTACAGTAGGTTTAAGGAGACTCAAAGTTGTCACAAACAGAAAAGTACCAGTCGACCAAGCACAGGTGCGGCAGACATTGAATGAGTGCGTGAATCATTTTAACAAAGTCCCACAAAATTAATCCGACGAGTATCCAGAGAACAGGGACGACCAACCATCACTGTACACAGGATTTTGCATAAAAGACTGAAGCTTCATGCCTACAGGTACAGATTCTGTAGGAACTCAAACCAAATGATAGACCAAAACACAAGGCGTTTGCCTTGGAAATGCTCAGTCGCATAGAGGATGACAAAGATTACCTGATAAAGGTCATGTTCACAGACAAAGCTTGATTTCATGTATCACGGAAGGTCAACCAGCATAATTTGAGGATCTACGGCTCTGAAATCACTCGCATGGTCATTGAACTCATTACGTGACAGTCCTCAGGTCAATGTGTGGTGTGGCCTTCTCCATGACCGCTTGGTGGGTCACTTTTTCTTTGCGGATGATACAGTGACCTCAACAATTTACATTAACATGTTGGAAGGATTCACCTTCCCACACATTGAAGACCTGCAACCCGATATCATTTTTCAACAGGACGGCGCTACCCCTCATTGGGCCTTAGTCGTTCAAGCCGCTCTGAATAAAAAATTTCCATGTGGCTGGATTGGTTGAGATGGACCAATCGTCTGGTTCCCACGATCACCTGACATAACCCCCCCTTGATTTTTTTTCTGGGGGGATTTATCAGAGATGTCGACAACACCTAGGTGGCAAATCTGCAGGATCTTCGTTCTTGGATTGTAGCAAACTAAATACTCTACTTTAACCCAGCAAGTATCTTAACAATGTATAGGTAATTGCTGTATTTATTGATTGTACTTGTAGGTGGTTGACTAGTAATTTGCTAGATGTGGGTTCGGCTACTCAAATGCATTTGAAAATGAGCAACTGCCTTGTGTAAAAAGCAAGCGCTTTGCAAACAGATTCAAATGCGGTGTACATGTCTTGATCACACATAGACGCTTGGCGAAGTTGGAATGAGAATCAAGTTCACGAGCAAATGCACCTGCAAGTCTCCATGTCATTGTGTTCACGGGCATCCAGGTAGCCAATGACGTCTGGTCGACTCTGGCTAGACACCCTGGCAGCTGTACAGAGAGCTAAAGCACATTCGGTCTGGAGTCATTAGCTACCTGGGTTAGAGATCAATGTGAGAAGTTCGGTGAGAAACAGCTCAACTTCGTTGCTGTTTAAGCAAGTTAGGGTAATGGAACTTTTGAAACACCTTGCACAGTGTTTACCCTGCTATAGGTGTAGTGACATTCCAAAATGACCTTGTTTTGGTGGATAACTTGGCAGCAAGTGGTTGCCTTCTGCACAAGGAGAGCTTTAATGAGGGCAAACATGCAAATAAACTGTGCTTCATCCTTGACTGTCGGGGCAGTGGGTTTTCGATACCGATAGGGACACAGACAGCATTAACATCTACTATCGTTCATCTTATTCTTATTATTCCTCTTCTTTCATATTCAGAACATGGCTGTTGGTAGCATAATTTGCGAGGGGTGCAGCAACGTCTTCTAAAGTCAGGTGAAGCCAGTATTCATATCCTGAACATATATGCAGTACATATTAAAAGTTTAAAATTTTTCTAAAAAATGGAAGATGATGTTGGGCTGAAGAAACAGGAGATACTGTAGTGATGTAGGAAATTGATAGCACAACAAAGAGGAAGTACAAAAATATGGAGGATCTTAAATTTACAAGGCGGTAAAAGTTTGGGAAGTAATTGGAGCCAAATCAAAACAATGAGCACATCCTTAATACCACCAGACATACGGCACACAAACTTTTAGAAAGATGCACTAAAGATTCTGTGAAGGGTACCTTATGATACCGACAGGTGACGAAATCTGGGAAAATGACAAACCACAGTCGGCTCTGCATCATTGGTTACCTGGGAATAAAATGCCAGACGGATGTAGCCTACAATGGGCATCCCTCCTATATTTCACGTCGTGTAATCAAAGTACAGGTAATCATATATGTACAGTTGTGGCCAAAAATATTGGCACCCTTGCACTTTTTTAAAATAACAAACAATTTTCTCCAAAAATAAGTCGAAATTGACAAAAGTATTTGCTTTTCACAATTCTTTATTTCACTGTTAATATTACAGAACCTTTGTTTTTGATTCAGACCTTAATATATCCTTTTAAATCACAAAATCAAAAGAAATGACATTGACAAAATTATTGACACCCTAGACTTAATATTTGGAATAATATTAGGAAGCACAGCCTTTTGACAAAATAACTGCAGCCAAGCGCTTACTCTAGCCATGAATGAGCTTCCTACACCTCTCCACTGCCAATTTGGACCACTCTGCTTGTGAAAACTGATCCAGTAATCCCAGGTTTGAAGGGTGCCATCTCCCAACTGCTGTTTTCAGATCTCCCCACAAGTGTTCAATGGGATTTCGATCTCGACTCATCGCTGGCCACATCAGAACAGTCCAGCGTTTTGTCTTGAACCATTCCTGGGTGCTTTTTGAAGTGTGTCTGGGGCCTTTTTCCTGCTACAAGACCCATGACCTTCGATGGAGACCCAACTTTCTGACACTGGGTTGAACATTGTGCTCCAAAATGCCTTGGTAATCTCCTGATTTCATGATGCCATGCACACATTCAAGACACCCAGTGCCTGTGGCAGCACAGCAACCCCCAAAACATCACTGAACCTCCTCCATGTTTGATTGTAGGGAAGGTGTTCTCTTCTTTGAAGGCTTCAGTTTGTTTTCTGTAAACATAGAGATGATGTGCTTTACCAAAAAGCTCTAATTTGGTCTCATCTGTCCACAGGACATTCCCCCAGTAGGATTTTGACTTGTTCAGGTGTGTTCTGGCAAACTCCAGTCGGGCTTTCTTTTGTCTCTCTCTCAGCAGTGGGATCCTCCTGGGTCTCCTACCATAGAAGCCCCTTTCATTGAGTTGGAGAAGGATGGTGTGAGTTGAAACTGTCCTACCTTGTGTCTGTAGGTCAGCTTGAATCTGCTTGGCAGTCGATCAAGGTGCTTTCTCCACCATTCAAACAATCCTACGCTGCAATCTTCGATCAAGTTTTCACTTGCGGCTATGTCCAGGGAGGTTGGCTACAGTTCCATGGGCCTTAAACTTCCTGATAACATTGCGTACAGTGGATACAGGAACATCAAGGTCTCTGGAGATGGACTTGCAGCCTTGAGATTGTCCATGCTTGGCTACAATCTTGTGTCTCACCCCCTCAGACAATTCTCTGGTTTTCTTTATTTTCTCCATATCATTCTGGTACACACAGTGACACAAAACAGCAGAATGACTCCTTTTCTCTATTCAAACTGGTTGATTGAGTGATTTTTATATTGCAGGCACCTGCAACTCACCGCAGTTGAGTTCAATTCCAAAGTAAAGGAGAATCACCTGCTTGAAATCTAACTATTTCTATCTACTTCTGAAAGGTGCCAATAATATTGTCCGGGCCATTTCAGTTTTTATGTGTGGAATAAGCTAAGATTTTTAATTTCGAAGCTAAGATTTCGTAATTTTTCAGCTTTTTTTGTTTAATTCCACTGCAAACCAAAGAAATACAAATGTGGATACCAAAATAATTTTTAATTTCAACAATTTTCTGGAAGAAATGGTGCATTATTTGAAAAAAGTGCAAGGGTGCCTATATTTTCACCAACACTGTGTGTAATTATCGTCAGCAACAACAACCATGTACAAGTGCAAAACTTCAGTTGTCTATGCACAGGACAATGATGAAGAAGTGTGTATAACGCTCATTGTAAGTACTGCCCAGTGAAATTGAGCTTCACCAGAAGAGCTATTTCAAACCTAAATAAAGGACATGTAAGAATATATGAGGCCATTTGGCCAATCATGCCAGCACTAAATTACACGTCAGGGTAAATTAATTCCATCATTTCATACAATAACATAAACCTTTCTTTTACCTACCTTAAAGCAGATTAAGAACATCGATATGCACCGTAAAATATTTATGCACCGTAAAAGATCACACGTGTAAAATATAGTGGAGCCACACCTCCAACAATCGGTGGTTAGTTACACCAGGCAGTTATAAACACATCATCATAAGCAATTTGGTGTAACCGCATTTGACTGCATTTTGACCGTCTCTTCGATACATTTGGTCGTTATTTATCCAATCTCAACCAAACTTAAGAGGAGGACAAAGGTTCACACGATGCAGGTTGGATCGACTTCATCCCCCTCTCACCCCTCCCCAAGGGGATTTTCTGCTTTGGGTGAAATCCGTGTTGAGGTGTATATCCGTGTTAAGATAGCTAAGCATGGCATTTTTCCAAGGCTGCTTCTAATAAAATTAATAACAACACAAGGACAAATTGACAAGTACGAATTGATGAGATTTTGGTGAAAATCCAAATCCGGACACTATCATTTCGTGATTCTTTGTCATTGAGAGATAGGGTCAAAAATAATATATAGCATGATATCCCAAAACGTTGTGGACGGATTCAGCCGAAACATGTTGGACACGTTGAGTGTGTGATAATAACACTTATAATAACAGCATAATACAATATTGATGTTATTGCAAAACAATAGTAAAACTAATAATATCCCCTCTTCCAAAGGGGGTTTTACTCCTTGATCAAACGCCGTGCTAATGTGTATAAATATTGTTACGTTTATGAGGGTAGCTCATGAAATACCTTAGTCCAGGTAGAATTGTATAGATTACCATGCTCCAAATGTCGTGTAGAAACCCTCTTGTGACTACGTCAGCCCGCATGTCTGGTAAGGTCGTATATTTGTCTCCATGGCGAGGGGTGGAGCTATGCTAATTAGTTAGGGTATAATGGTAATTCCCTGTATGTAAATTGCCACTGTGGTTTTCCCTTTGTTCCTTATGACACATGCAACACCAGCCATGCATTCCGCACCTAAATTAAATAACGTAACTGCTGACATTCAGACATTAGAACACTACCACTGACGCCACCAGTCAAGTCATCACAAGGGCCGGCAAGAAGGGCCGTGAGGCCCCGCCCCGAGAGGTGATGATTGGTCGTGGCCGTGGAGCGATGCAATGGCACTCGCTGATTGGAGCGCGCGCGGATGTCATCATCGAATGTTCCAGCACGAGGGACAAAAAGGACACGTCCCGTCATTTTCCCTCTCTTGAATCTGACATTCACTGCGTGCAATCGCATGTCTGGCTCCTGGTTCCAACATTGGCATTACGAGCGGTCGCAGATACTCCCTCTTGGTTCCAACATTGACCATAGGCGCGGACGCATTGTGCTCCTTCACTCTTGGCTCTGGGTTTCATAGCATGCGGTCGCAGTTACTCTCTTGGTCCTGGCTTTGATCGCAAGCAGTCACATTTTTCTCTCTCTTGGTTCGTGGCTGGCATCGCAGGCAGTCGCAGTTCGTGCACTTTCTTGGTCCTGGCTTTGATCGCAATTGGTCGCATTTTGCACTCTCTCTCATGCTGGCATTCACTGCGAGCAGTCGCCTTTTCTATCTCTCTGTTCCTGGCTGCGGGGAAAAGCAGACGCATCCTTCTCTCTAATCCCGGTGGTGTTGGCTTCGTGATGGCGGTGTTCCATGGCGTGTGCGCCTAAGAGACCTCGGCGCTTTGTGAAGCATGGGACGGCAGAGGGGAGAGCTTCGGCTGCCTCGCGTGGGCGTCTGGCAGAATGCGACTTAGTGCCATTAGGCCTTTTCCCGCGCAAGGACTCGGGGACCCGTGCAGTGGCCGGCAGGGTTTGAGGACCGCTCGAGGAGACCACGGAGTAGCAGGCAAATGCACCGCACACATTTTTACTTTCATTATTTTATTTCTCCCTGTGTCTGTTTCATGAGACCTTGTGGAGACGTCTCAATTTAGGAATTTTAGTTTACTGCACATTTTCTGTTATCCTGGCATTTCTTTTTATTAAACCCATTGTTTGTTGAATTTTAATTTCTCATCTGTCTTGTTCAATTGTCGTGGGTTCAAGGACGCCCAAGTGGAACGCGTGCAGGTAAGCCTCGTCACCCTCCACCCTCGCACATGCTGAAGAGATAACACCACCATAGTTTGGATATGCGTCGGAGTTAAAGCTTGATTGGTCATCCGTCACCTAGGGGTGTTAATTTTGGCGGGTGAACACGACAATATGTTACAATGGCGTTTCGTGGGGGCACTCCTACCGGAGTGACATGATTCCAACCCTTTTGGTTATTTAACAGATTTTCCTCTAATCCGGGTGGCGGCCATTTAGTATTTCGCCAATATGGGGCCCCCGGGGTGGGGGGGGGGGGGGCGCCCGTCTTGGCGCCCGTCAAAAATCGAAAGAGTATGGCATGGGCAACATCTGCACCAAATTTGATGCTTTTGGAAGAATTTGAACCAAAATATCCCTAAGGGCCCTGACTAGCTGGGATGGATCACTGAATCATGCTCTAAGTTGCAATTTGCAATTATACACGTCATGGCAATTTGTGCGTGCAGTGTGCAGTATATCTCCCCACAAGGGATATATACATTCACTGCGTGCAATTTTGCACGTGCAAATTCCGGATAATCACGGATAAACTGGGGACATGTCAAGGCACATGTTGGCTGACCATTATATTGGTAGGGTACATGTCAGTATATTTTGTGTAATTTTTCCCGTTATTAATATATATATATATATATATATATATATATATATATATATATATATATATATATATTGTTACGGATCTCTCCGTCGGCCTTTTCCCCTTAAGAAGGGGGGATTAGTCCCCTTGTCCGCGACTGACCGACATGAGTCCTGGGGGTCCCAACGCTCCT
The DNA here is from genome assembly GCF_964187855.1 of Myxine glutinosa. Taxonomy (NCBI): domain Eukaryota; kingdom Metazoa; phylum Chordata; class Myxini; order Myxiniformes; family Myxinidae; genus Myxine; species Myxine glutinosa. Next base: position 44,496,126 of record NC_136274.1, read on the forward strand.
CCCGGTCGGGAGCAGCCAGGGTATTCGGTCTACAAAAAGTCCCAAGGACCTGAGTGCCACTCCTGACCACGAGCAAGGGAGGGACTCCCACTCGAACCCCGGTTTGGATGGTCTAGTTGCCTAGCGGTTTTTAGCAACCCGAAGTTCGAGTCATTAGCAAAGACTAAACCCGATCCTGAAACGTTGGCCAAATCGTGCCACAGGTGTCCAATGAGGGAAATCACAACGACGATGGATGTAAGGGAAAGAAAGGCAAGGTAGGAAGAACAAATCTAATTTATGATTATTATTTACAAATCATCAAAATAACCAAGGAGAAAGAAGGATAAGAAAATAATGACAGAAAGGAGCAAGGAGACACAGTGCAATTATTAGCTTATATATTACAGTCTTACTTAACCCCAAGGACAAGACAAAGACAGACAACGAACACACTTACACGGGGAATGATGGCAGGAACGAATGCAGGAGGTGGATAGCTGGAGGGAGAGGGAGGTCCACGGGACTGGGTCATGGTCGGGCCGGGAGCGGCAGCTCCGTTCCTCCGCGGCCACGGTCGGCACCGCCGTCAACGCCCAAGCTGCGGTCATGCGAGCTGCCGCGGGACGAGCTCCGCCGGTTGAGTTAAAGCTGCCTGGTGGAGCCAACGCTGCTTGGTGGAGTCAAAGCTGCTTGGTGGAGTCAAAGCTGCGTGGTACTGCTCGTGGTACTGCTTCTGGCCTCATCTGCCGCGTCTCTCTCTCTCACTCTTCACCGCAGCACTTGACCGCCTGGATGCTCTCTCGACGACTCCCACTCTAAATGCTTGATCTCAGGACTCTTCCAAAGGCTTCCGCACGCGTTTATATGATGCCTCGGGCGATCAAGCCGCCGGCCTCCAGGACATGCCCATCGGTGAGCTCGCCTCGGCCCTGATTGGTCGCGAGGGCTCACCGATCCCACCCTTAGAGGAGGCGTTGGCAAGGCCACGCCTTGTTCCCGGCGCTGGGCCGACTCCTCCCACCTTCTACTCTGAGATGACCTCGTGGCTAATGGAGTCTTGCAGCGAAAAACCACAACCCACAGCAGCAGCAGAATGCAGCAAACCGCCCAATGCAGTTGGCAATTGACGAAAGGGGAATGTGAAGGGAATCTACCTTGTTTGAATTCAGTGCAATGGAGTGGTTAATTAATGGAAGACACAGCCTTAATCTAATACACATAATAAGGAGATAAACTACTGAACAAGGAGGAAATCTATGATTTGCTACGTGATTGTATATGGCATAACTACGGGCATGACCTTTGACCTTTATACACCAAATGGAGGAAGGAGGGTGATATTTTACAACAATAAAAAAAAACCATTCTCATATCCACAACACTGCACCCTCCTCCTCTTAGGCACTTCCCGGGCCTATTACTTTTACCTTTAGTGTGGCACGTAGGTGTAGTTCCCTCTACATTTAACCTGACCCTGAGTGTGACAGTTTTAAAACACAATTAAATATGTCCCGCTGCTCCATTGCACCCTGCCTAACAGACTCACGCCCACAGCTAACCGAATTGCGGAATGGTTTTCAAACTACAACATGAACGATGGGGGAGCATTATTTACAGTTACTCTACTTGTATTTACAAAACGCAACCCAGGACCTGTGATTGTTCTTTTGGGGGGGAGACAGCCTGTGCTGCATCGACGCACCAGAAAGCACCAAAACGCACCAAAGCACCATCAAGCACCAATCGGTGCACAGTTACAACAGTTCATTAATAAAAAGAACCCAACAAACCCCTGGTGCTGGTCTTCCTCTTTGGCTCCCTCTGCTGGCCATTGTCGTTATTCCAGATGTTGTCAACTTCGTCTTCTTGCTGGCGGCCTATTTGGTGGAAATAAAACTTGCACAAAACGTGTCCATTGTTGTTATTTACGGCCCACAGGGCCGACTAGGGGTGGTTCACCTGTGTGGCATAGGTGCCCTGTGACCAATGTCCGCCAGCAATATCTCGGGCCATCATGGCCGGTAATTAATGGAAGACACAGCCTTAATCTATGAAGACACACATAATAAGGAGATAACTACTGAACAAGAAGGAAACCTATGATTTGCTACGTGATTGTATATGGCATAACTACGGGCACGACCTTTGACCTTTATACACCAAATGGAGGAAGGAGGGTGATATTTTACAACAATAAAAAAAAACCATTCTCATATCCACAACAATATATGTATGTATATATATATATATATATATATATATATATATATATATATATATATATATATATATATATATATATATCTATATATATATATATATATATATACACATACATATTAACTTGAACTAGTGTTTTGAGACATGAGTCCATTCATTCATTATGGAATCTACATCTGGCCCATATTTTTTGATTTATCATGAATTAATTAATTAATATTAATTAGTTATTAATTATTAATATACATATATATATATTAATATGAAAAAAAAAAAAATTATTACTATTAATAACAATAATAATTATTATAATAACAATATTCTTATTGTTATTATTTAAATTCATATTATTACTAATGATATTAAAATAATATTAATATATATCGATATATATTTCATATACATTTCACTTGAACTGGTGTAATATATTGTTACCGATCGCGGTTTAGGATGTTGTTTGCCGAGCGAAGGCTCCGCGACCGAACAGTTGTTCCCCGACTCACCCGATTCACCCAGAACTTTGGCCGTATCGCACCGCAGCTGCCCAATCTGGAAAAGACTAAAACGACGAAATGCAAAGAGGAAAAGGAATAAGACGAGAAGACGGACAGAAGAGTAATTGGATTTATTATACACACAAGCAAAAAGAAAGCAGTCACGTTTATTTACCACACATAAGACGCAGGTGACACAGTGCAAATACTAGCTTATACAGACTTAATTAACCCCGGGACAGAACACACAGAACAAACTCACATACACAAGAAGGGTGGAAAGGCAGGAGGTGGATGGCTGGAGGGAGAGGAAGGTCCAAGGGGGTCCTGCAGCACGATCGGCACGTTTAGCAGCCGCCGTTTCTTCGCGGCCCTGCTCAAAACCGCCGTCCAGGCCCCAAGCAGCTGTTGGGTGTTGTTGCTGCTGTGGCCGCCGCTTGCTTTGCCAGGACTCGTCTGACTCGTCTGGTCCAAACCCTCAACTCAACAACACTCTTGCACGTCTCCCTGTCCAACCACTCTTTCTCTCTTGGTCCAACCACTCTTTCTCTTTCTTGGTCCAACCACTCTTTCTCTCTCTTGGTCCACTCACTCCTCACCACCGACCTCCCCACGCTTCTTGCGCGCGCGCCTTTATAGCGCCTCCGGCGATCAAGCCGCCGGCCTTCAGGACACGCCCATCGGTGTGCTCACCTCGGCCCTGGTTGGTCACGCGACCCTCTGGCTCCGCCCTTGATGACGACGGGCGGGCACGCCCCTCTTCCCCGACCCGAGCACATGTTCAATGGTGGTTTTGGAGGGGATGTAATTGGCAATCGAGGCTTGGCAATGACGAAAGGGGATGTGAAAGGAAATGGAGATTTTGGGGAGGGGAATGAAAGGGGATCTATTCTCTTTCACTGGTGCAATGGAGTACTTCAATTAATGGGAGACACAGCCTTACCCTAAAACACAGAATAAGATATAACTATCGAACAGGGGTATTCTATTATTATTGGCTGACGTGTATGCTTGTGGACTAATTATGGGATGCCCTTTCACCTTTACACAGCTCCGGGGGCAGGAGGCGCAGAATAAACAATAATAATAATAATAAAGCACACAATCAAAAAAATACAGTCCTCATATCCGCAACACTGCACCCTCCTCCTCTTAGGCACGTCCCGGGCCTACAACTTTTATTTAGTGTGACACGTAGGTGTAGTTCCCTCTACTTTTAACCTGACCCTGGTTGCGACAGTTTTAAAACATAAATAAATGTGTCCCGCTGCTCCATTGCACCCTGCCTAACAGACTTACGCCCACAGTTAACCGAATTGCGGAATGGTCTTCAAACTATACACTGACGGTGGGGAGCATTATTTACAATGACGCTATTTTTATTTACAAAACTAACCCAGGACCTGTGATTGTTCTTTCTGGGGGGGAGACAGTCTGCTCTGTATCAATGCACCATGAAAGCACCCAAAAACGCACCAATACACACCCAAGCACCAATCGGTGCAGTCACCATTGTTCAAGAATAAAAAATAAATCAACAACCCCTAACCCTGCAGGTGATCTCTTGCTCTTCGGCTCCCTCTGCTGGTTATTATTATTTGTTCTTCCAGATGTTGTCATTCCTTTGCTTTGCTTACTGGTGGCCTATTTGTATTAAAACTTGCACCCAATGTGTCCATTTTTATTTATTTTATTTATGGCCCACAGGGCCGACTACGTGTGGTTCACCTGTGGGGCATCGGTGCCCTGTGGCCAAGGTCCGCCAGCAAGATGTCGAGCCCTCATGGCCGGTTCCAGCAGAGGGGCCATGCCCCAACCCATGGGGTCCATAAGTGGTGCTTGGCCACAGACATGTGGTCCATAATGTGGTGCATCGATGCAGACAGCTGGTTCTGGGAATTCCGGGCGCACAATGGAGGACTCACGCACGCTCCCCTCGGCACCCAATGGCGCACAGGTCATGTGGGAGACAAAAGGGGGACAAGAGAAATGAGCGAGGGGTAAGGTCACAAGGGTACACGTCAATAAGGCAATGCAAGGCGAAATGCGTACGGAGGGCGAAGTGAGAAAGCTCGTCCCTACCGTACGTCACCCCCCTGTCACCTACACTACCCTTGCCCTTACCCCATATTTACAAAATCTACCCATTTACAAATTCGTCACTACTGTCACGTCTTCCCCATATTTCTCCTATACCAAATTCGTCTCCACAATCCCTCACTATCCAAATTTTGCCATCACCCAATTCGTCATCAATCCTCATAAGGAGGAAGAGATGGAACAACAAAGCACAATGTCACACCCACGTCATGATGCGTCTCACAATCCAAACATTTGCATCATAAAAAATAATCAAAACATGGCATGGTGTGGAGTACCTGTCACCTCAGGTGAGTGGATGCAGATGGTGCGAGGAGACTTCATCCTAACTACTTTCTAAATGACATTAACACACTTTACACTACCCGGGGTCTTTCCCCGCCAATCCATTGGCCAACTTACACTATGGGTTCTAAAAACCAATTCCCATTGACCAAACTGTGGTGCTTCTCAATTTGGGGTCTCACTCCCCCGATTCATCTCCCGGTGCCCTTGCACAATTTCTGGGCTGTGACGTGTAGCTCTCCCAGCAGGTCTACCCACCTGCACACCTCCACCACTGCAGTTGCCACCCGAGCTTACCTAGCTCCTCACCCTAACCTAACTAACTGGGGAAAGCCCCTCCTGGCTCTGTCACCCCACTCGGTGCCCTCTGGCACTGGGCTACCCGGGTCCGTCCTCCGGATCCTCGGGCCCCATCCACAACAACTACTACCGGCTCCCAGATCCCACCTGCGGCCTCACCTGGCCGACATCCTCACAGTGGTGGAGTGCCCAAACCAACTACACACACTAACAGGCTACACACCCAGCCATTTCCACAACACTAATGCACCCATCCAAAGACCATTCTTTCACCCGCACCACAGATGCCAATATCCAACCACAATTTACCTGTACCCTCTACCTAACACTTACACTACCCGCCCCGGGTATCCGTGATGGGGGTCCACTCTTCCCCCATTCACACCTTCGCACCATCCACTCCACTCCACAATTTCCACCATACTCACTCCACGACCATCCATTCCAATACTCCATACCATTTATTCCATACACCTGTCCTCCATTCACCTGTCGTTGCACACCTGTGCAATCATACCTGGTGCCACCTGCACCCTCCTCCTCTTCCTAGACCATTTGGTCAGCACAATACACAATCACCTTCACTCACTCATACACTGCTCCACACACCTGTTCAGTTGCACACCTGTGCAATCACACCTGTTCAATCCTCACACACACGGCATCATCTCATCTAACTACTCCCCTCTGAAACTTGCGCTCCCCAGTCGTCCCTTTAAACTATTGCGCTCCCACGTCATTATCATCCATGCTAATCTACCTGCGTCCCCACTACAAGTATCCTTGTCACTAACTAACCTTAACGTTACCTAATGTCATCTTCGCTAGATCCCTACACACAATATCCTAACCCACCCGGGCTAGTTTTCACTGCCATCAACCCCATAATCTATAGCACATTTGCCCCACCGCGCTGTGAGGGATGGTGGATTTGCCATCCCACCACATCAGGGAGGTCCTATCAATTTCGCTCGTCCAAATCCCAACCAATTCAAAAATTTTCCATTTACTGCCAATTCTACCCACTATTATAAATTTCGTATCAAATCACTACCATCATCATCACAGTCCGCTATATCCTAGCCTCGGTGCGTCATGACATCATTAAACTCGGTTCGTAAAGCCGAGCAATGAATTTGGGTGGTTTGGTCGCCTGCAGGTTGAATCCGTCCGGCTTTCGGTTCAAGGGAGGTGGTTTGGTTGGACCGAGGTTCCACGCACCATCTCGGCGCGGCACCTTGCGGTCCCGGGCCCGCTGGCTCAATCTCCCCCGGTCGGAACCCCGTCCCCACGAGGGGGCACCGTTCCGCTTCCTCCCACTCGCCCTTGAACCGGACCGGTCGCCTCGCCCGCCAAGGCCCGGACTCGACCGTGCGGGGCGGGGCTAAGCCCGATTCGGCAACGACGCTTCGAAGAGAAACGACGCAGCTTCGATCCGCGCCGGGCCCTGCATCCAACAAAGCACGCCGCGCCCTGAGCGCTCACATCGGCTATCCGTCGCCCTAACCGCTAACCCAGTTACCGTCGATGCTTCACTTGCATGCTCACACGCATACGCTACCCCTTTCACCCTCACAAAACCCGGCGTTCCAACGCCGTCCGTACATTCCACCAACACACTCCCTGTTACAAACCACACCTCTCGCGCACACTCTTGCGCACACTCGCCGCTCGCACACCTCGGTCCACACCTCTCCTCCGTTACATCCTCCGTAACACTCACCATGGGCGTGCACTCTTGCATCCACCCACTAACGCGCTCGGATGGGCTCTCCCACACTCGTGCTACCACCAACCCAGGTGTGCTTCCTCGCACACCCTCTACCATTCCAAGCGTGCATTCTCGCACCCGCTCCACCACCAACTCACTCTCCGGGTCACTCTCACCCTCGCACGTACACTCCGTACACCCCGACGTGCATTCTCGCTCGCACTCGGTTTCACTCCCACACTTTATAACACACCCACTCGCCGACGCACACTTTTTCCTCACACGCGTGCCATTTCCACTCACACGGGACCCTTTACCAACGCCCGGGTGCCATATCGATCCCAATCGCGCGACAATTCTTTTGTCGCCAAACATCCTCCTGCAAAATCTACCCGCACAATATACAGCACGACTCACCTGGGGGATCCTTTTCTCCACGCGAACCTGCAAACTTCCATTCGGGTTAAGCACAGCATCGTGATGTGAGCAGGGACTTTGTACATAATCCATTTCTCCCTGCAATTCCCGGGCTACCTCCGTCATCTCTTCAATTTTAATTCCCAGCACTGCTTTTTCTTTATTAACCTCGGCGACCGCTGGCTTTAAAACCCCGGGTCGCGATTTCTACCCCTGTCATTGTACCCGTGCTTTCCTCCGCTTCGCTCAACCAGCGCTTTTCGACCCGCGTTACCTCCTCGTGCACCCCTGGGACCCTTTCGCCCAACTTGCGGTCTCTGTCCCTCTGCTCCCTTTCCTCCCTATCGGCCCTCATTCCGTTCGTTATTTCTTCAATTTGGTTACTCCATTTCTCCCCCTCTATTCTCAGCATCTCGGTGAATTGCGCCATGAAGTCCCCCACATCAAAGCCCGCTGCTACGGTCACGGGCGCGGCAAAATTTGGTGCCGCTGTAACCACGTGCGCGAGAGCGCCATTTTGTGCACCTGATACCCCCTCAACCACATTGCCAATGTTCTCCTCCTCTCTTTCATCCACATACATTTCCCCGAGGTCCTGGGTCGATTCTACCCCGTCTATCTCTCCCACCGGCATCCCGTCGCCTTGACCAGCCATGGCGCGATTTCAAAATTCGGGTTTTGTAAAACAAAAGCAATTTCGGTACTTTGTAATTTTGAGCGCGTTAAGCGCGCTTCGGGTCCAATCTCACTTCCTGACACCAATTGTTACTGTAATAACACAATTGGTGTCCAAAATTTGGGCTAAATAAATTTAGTCCCAGGTTCGAATCCCAACTCCTGACTACCAATTGTTACTGATCGCGGTTTAGGATGTTGTTTGCCGAGCGAAGGCTCCGCGACCGAACAGTTGTTCCCCGACTCACCCGATTCACCCAGAACTTTGGCTGTATCGCACCGCAGCTGCCCAATCTGGAAAAGACTAAAACGACGAAATGCAAAGAGGAAAAGGAATAAGACGAGAAGACGGACAGAAGAGTAATTGGATTTATTATACACACAAGCAAAAAGAAAGCAGTCACGTTTATTTACCACACATAAGACGCAGGTGACACAGTGCAAATACTAGCTTATACAGACTTAATTAACCCCGGGACAGAACACACAGAACAAACTCACGTACACAAGAAGGGTGGAAAGGCAGGAGGTGGATGGCTGGAGGGAGAGGAAGGTCCAAGGGGGTCCTGCAGCACGATCGGCGCGTTTAGCAGCCGCCGTTCCTTCGCGGCCCTGCTCAAAACCGCCGTCCAGGCCCCAAGCGGCTGTTGGGTGTTGTTGCTGCTGTGGCCGCCGCTTGCTTTGCCAGGACTCGTCTGACTCGTCTGGTCCAAACCCTCAACTCAACAACACTCTTGCACGTCTCCCTGTCCAACCACTCTTTCTCTCTTGGTCCAACCACTCTTTCTCTTTCTTGGTCCAACCACTCTTTCTCTCTCTTGGTCCACTCACTCCTCACCACCGACCTCCCCACGCTTCTTGCGCGCGCGCCTTTATAGCGCCTCCGGCGATCAAGCCGCCGGCCTTCAGGACACGCCCATCGGTGTGCTCACCTCGGCCCTGGTTGGTCACGCGACCCTCTGGCTCCGCCCTTGATGACGACGGGCGGGCACGCCCCTCTTCCCCGACCCGAGCACATGTTCAATGGTGGTTTTGGAGGGGATGTAATTGGCAATCGAGGCTTGGCAATGACGAAAGGGGATGTGAAAGGAAATGGAGATTTTGGGGAGGGGAATGAAAGGGGATCTATTCTCTTTCACTGGTGCAATGGAGTACTTCAATTAATGGGAGACACAGCCTTACCCTAAAACACAGAATAAGATATAACTATCGAACAGGGGTATTCTATTATTGGCTGACGTGTATGCTTGTGGACTAATTATGGGATGCCCTTTCACCTTTACACAGCTCCGGGGGCAGGAGGCGCAGAATAAACAATAATAATAATAAAATAAAGCACACAATCAAAAAAATACAGTCCTCATATCCGCAACAATATATATATATTGTTGTGGTTTTGCAATAAAGACCACCCCCCTCTAGTTAATTACACGACAACATGTAGCCTGCATTAGTCAGTTATTTCTTATTAAATTGAAAGATTAGCTCCCTTCCCATTGTGTATCCATTAAAGCAAATATGCATTGAGTTTAGGCAAGATTACAAACCTTCGTATATTGGAAGGAAGACGCTGGTTCATGTGCAAGGAGGCATGGCTACAAGCACAGTCCACGTGATCAACCCGACTGTGGTAGGCGTGGCTAAAATAACTGCCCACGTCAACAGCAGGTAACCAATGAGAGGTCATGGACACATAAACGACCAATGAGAGATTGTGGACATGCAAACAACCAATGAGAGGTCGTGGACACGTAAAGCAACCAATCAGGTCTGGACTCTCCGCCAGCAAACTCCACCAGCAAGCCTCGGCCAATGAGAGGTCATGGACACGTAAAACAACCAATCAGGTCTGGACTCTTCGCCGGCAATCTACCAGTATTGCCTCGGCCAATGGGAGCCTGTGGAACATTCTAGGGAGGTTTTCGACATGATATAGTCCCATGTCCATCGCACTTCGAGTTCTCTCTGCTCTCTCTCACTGCCCTCTCATTGTGTTACTTCGAGCTGGCTGTCCTCTATGCTGGTTCGTCCTTCCTGCACTGAATTCACCCGTCCTGGATCGTCGTTCGTGCTGAATTTGAAGCGGTGGTTTGTTCTTTTTTTTTTTTTTTTTTTTGTATACAAGATCGAGCCTCGTGAAAGAGCGAACATTAATCACACAGAAAGACAAACCGACACATAAAACATATAACATCGGGAGCGGTAGACAAGATGGGGAGAGAGGGGGAAGGACACAAACACAACATTTGAGAGCAGGGACCGAGAGACATGGAGACATCGAGAGATCTGAGAGAGGGCGAGGGCTTTGGGGGGGGGGGGGCATGGGAAGGGGGCGGTGGGAGAGGTATAAAACATATGGACACTGCCAGGACTTCCAGGAAAGAAGTTGGAATTTCAAACAAGGTGGATCTGGGGTGAATTAGCGGGGGTAGAAAAGATCAAGGTTTTGGATGGGGGAAGATAAGAGATGGTGGTGAACAGCTGTTTTAAAGACCTGGAGGGAGGAGTGGGATTGAAGGGAGTGAGGGAGTTTGTTCCAGAGGCGGGAGAAAATAGGAATGAAAGAGTGAAGGTGAGCAGAGAGCCGAGATTTCGGCAGTTTAACCATCAGAGGGTTGCTGGCAGATCTTGTGCGACCTGTAGGAATATTTGGGGGACAGAGCACAGAGAGAGCTGGGGGTGCAAGGCCGGAGAGGAGTCGGTAGAAGACAGAAAGACCACCTACCTGCCTGCGGTGAGTGAGTGAAAGGCCCTCAGAGATAGCTTCATCGTGGGAGATTCCAATAATTCTGAAAGTTCTGCAGACCTTCTTCAAGCTGCGCATACTGAACGGGCCGTGAGCTGTGCGCAGAAGCGGTAACCCTCGAGTCCGCGTCAGCACATAGATCGGTACGAGTTTAACCTGTGTGCTTCATCCCCAATGTGTGCGTGTAAGGAACCTGTTGGGATGTAGATAGGTAAGAATTGATAAGTCTGCCTCTCGTCCTTGTTCTGTAAATAATAAATAAAAGACGTGTACATTTTTGTTCCTTTCATCCTGTTCGTGTACGTCTTTTCCTCCATTGGTCCAGCATAGTCCGAACCGAGTTGACTTTAATCAGGCAAATAAATCACGCAGGATAACGCCACGACCCACACCGTGCGATCCGCTCGGCACACTATAAGGTGTGGGAATGCGAAGGTTCATTTCCCGGTCTTTCTAACCATGTGGTCTTGAAGGTATTTGGGTAGTGACCAATAACCCTTCACCAGTGGTTAGGGGATTGGCATTTCAAGTTGCTTAGCAACCCATCAACCGCGAGTTTAGTCGTGGCCAGCGGCCTGTGGACCGGTGTCTGAGGGGAACCGGGGAATTCACCCCCCTCCCCCCTTAGTACGTCGACAGAACCGGGGATCCGCAATAATATATATATATATATATATATTGTTACGGAAACGGAGAGGGCTTCCCTCGTTGCCCTGCGGAGATTAACCCGCCGTTCCTTCTACTAACCACTCTCCGTTCCTGGTCGTCCCAACGCTCCCTCCCGCCCGCAGCGCCGCCAGGGTATTCGGGCCAGAAAGTCGGAATGGGCCTTCCCGGGACCTGAGTGCAACGCTCGGTCGTGAGACAGGAAAGAGACGGCCGTTCGAGCTACGGTTTTAGGTTACCGAGCGGGTTTAGTAACCCGTAGTTCGAACCATTAACAAACTACACCCGATTATAACGTTGGCCAAATCGCGCTATGCTAAATCAATGATAGAAAGGACACGACGACTGGGAAAGATGAAACGACGCAAGGGGGTACAGTTCTCAAGACCTCCGGAGGAGGGTGTAATTACAGTGGTGGAGAAAAGGGGTAGATTACAAGGCAGAGTGAGGTAAAGGACACAGAAGAGATGGGCACTTAAATACAGGCTTCTTTAAGCCCAGACAGACCACGGACAAACGGACAAGGTAGACTCACACAGGGGTTGATGGCAGGAATGGACAGGTAGATCGAGGGCACAAGGTGCACCTTGGCTCGGGGACAGGATAAAGCACAGTCCAAAGATGCAGGGAGGTCTCACAGCGCTCGGAGGGTACGTCTTCCTTGCTTCAAGCTCAGTGCGCATCTGACGTCACCTCTCTCTCTACTGCGCATGCTCACAGTGCCTCACCTCCTCGCGCACTCCTCCGACCTCCTCACTCACACCTCTTCTGATCTCGTCTCCCATCACTTGCATCTCCTGCCCAGATGCCACCCTCATCTGCTCCATTTCCTCCCTGTGAGCATCCAATTTAGTTTCTACCCCCATTCTGACCCCCTCTATCTGCTGCCCCATTTGTTTAACTTCCCTTTCCGTTTGGTCCCTCATGTCCCTCAATTTGCCTTCCATACTGTTTTCTAACCCCTCTAACCCCTTTTTCATCCCTTCCATTTGATTCTCTTGAGCGGCCATTCTGTTTTCTACCCCCGTTAACCCCTCCTGTATTTCCCCTAATATATTGTCTAACCCCCCAAATTTGTTGTCTAGTCCCTCAAATTTGTTTCCTAATCCCTCTATTCTACTCCCTAACCCTCCGATCTGGGCCCCCATGTCCTCCCTCAATTTCTCGCTATTGGACCCCATGTCCTCCCTCAATTTCTCGCTATTGGACCCCATGTCCTCCCTCAATTTCTCGCTATTGGATCCCATGTCCTCCCTCAATTTATCGCTATTCTGGGCCAACAGGGCCCCTATTTGCGCCATGAGGACTTGCATGTCCATCGGCGGCACGGGTACCGCTACCGCAATCCCCTGCGCGGCGCCGACCTGTTGTTCGCGCTCCCCTTCCCCATGCCTAGCGCCACCATTTTGCGAACCTGCCGCCCTCACTGCTTCGCTCTCCTCATGTCCTTCAATTTGGTCCTGGATCGACCCTGCCTCACTTTCCTCTTCCGGAACCCAGCCGTCTTGATCTCCCATAGCGCGACTTTCAAATTTTATTATTATTATTATTATTATTATTATTTTTTTCAACTAAATATCGGGTGCTCCAATTTCGACCAAATTTTCCACAAAAAGCACAAATTTTTTAGTGCGGGACTCGAAATTCCACTCCCAGACACCAATTGTTACGGAACCGGAGAGGGCTTCCCTCGTTGCCCTGCGGAGATTAACCCGCCGTTCCTTCTACTAACCACTCTCCGTTCCTGGTCGTCCCAACGCTCCCTCCCGCCCGCAGCGCTGCCAGGGTATTCGGGCCAGAAAGTCGGAATGGCCTTCCCGGGACCTGAGTGCAACGCTCGGTCGTGAGACAGGGAAGAGACGGCCGTTCGAGCTACGGTTTTAGGTTACCGAGCGGGTTTAGTAACCCGTAGTTCGAACCATTAACAAACTACACCCGATTATAACGTTGGCCAAATCGCGCTATGCTAAATCAATGATAGAAAGGACACGACGACTGGGAAAGATGAAACGACGCAAGGGGGTACAGTTCTCAAGACCTCCGGAGGAGGGTGTAATTACAGTGGTGGAGAAAAGGGGTAGATTACAAGGCAGAGTGAGGTAAAGACACAGAAGAGATTAGGCACTTTAATACAGGCTTCTTTAAGCCCAGACAGACCACGGACAAACGGACAAGGTAGACTCACACAGGCGTTGATGGCAGGAATGGACAGGTAGGTCGAGGGCACAAGGTGCACCTTGGCTCGGGGACAGGATAAAGCACAGTCCAAAGATGCAGGGAGGTCTCACAGCGCTCGGAGGGTACGTCTTCCTTGCTTCCAGCTCAGCGCGCATCTGACGTCACCTCTCTCTCACTGCGCATGCTCAACGGGGAGTGACACGCCCTCGGCTGGTTGGTTCCGCCCCAACTGGGGCCGGTCCACCGCTTCCATTGGGTGCGGGGGTTACCGGGCTCCGCCCTTGACGAGGAGCCGACAGGGAGCCATGTTCTGCCCCTGTTGGGTAACCCCGTCGAGCACATGTCCGATGGCGGCTCGTTGGGAAGGCCTCGTGCCCTCCCACCACTCCTACCAACCAAGCCGGAGTGAGGACGCGCACTCCCTGCGCTCGTTGTTGTTGTTGTTGTTGTTGTTGCTGCTGCTGAAGAGAACTGTGAGGAAGAGCTGCGGGGAGGTATTGGGAGGTCCTAAACTTCCTAACGGTGCCATACAATCACATTCTGGTGCAACGAAGGGTCAGAATTAATGGAAACGACTCCTTAACTGACATAGACTAAGAATAACTAGCAAGATGTCCTATAGTTGTCTACATGAGATGCGGTGGACCTGGATGCGACATTTAATGGGGGAAATAGGGGGAGGTCGGGTCTACAGAGTGTTGTTTACAGAAAATGGGACTAGGGAATGGGGGATTGGGGAGAGTTGGGAAGTATTGAGGAAATAGGGGAATATTTACAAGCGGATATGGATGGATGCAAATCCCATATCCATATCCACAACACTGCACCCTTCTCGACCTCGGGGCGGCCCGACCCGATAAATTTTTACCTACTTTAGTGTGACACTCAGATGTAGTTCCCTCTACTATTAACTCAACCCTGAGTGCGACAGTTTTACAGATGTTCACAAATGAGTAAATATGGCCCCCCTGCGACGTTGCACCCTTCTCCTAACAGAAACACACCCACAGGATAACCAAATCGCGGAAAGCATCCTCAAACTAAACATACAGCCGGTAGGGAGCATCATTTATACAAGACTACACTGATATTTACACTACGATCCACGACCTGTTCTTTGAGGAACACATGCAGATGTTATGCATAGGGAGAGCACGCATGCCAGCATCGATACACCAACCCACGAGTGCCCTGTGGCCCTACGGCCTTTAATAATGTGCAGAGCACCCCTTCCAAGCACCAAAAGCACCACCCCATTATGCACAGTCAGCACCATCCGGTGCACCAATAAAGTGTTCAATAAAAAATGCACAATCAAGTGTCCATGGTCACCGGTGGTGTCGCAGCCGGCCCATGTTCTGCCGCTGGTCTTGTCTTCATGGAGTGCACTTGGCCTTCTGGCTTCTGGCCTATTTAGAAATAAAGAAAGGTGCCAACCACGTCCATTTCTTAATTGTGGCCGCCAGGGGGGGCCAACTAAAAGTGGTTCACCTGTATGGCATAGGTGCCACGTTGACCCAGAGGTCCATCAACGGGTGGTGCTTGACCGCAAAAGAACTGCGGTCCATTGTGGGCGGCCACAAAAATTGCGGTCCATATGGTGTATCGATCCAGGCAGCAAGCAGCGGAAGTACAGGCCCACAACTGCGGAGCCAGCACCTCTCTCTCCTCTCTCTCTGCCCCAAAGCCAGATCCTCGGAGGTGGGAGACAAAAGAAGACAGGTGAGTAAGGTGGTAAGGGCGCAAAAGTGCATGCAATATAAGATAATGCACACTGGGGGCACATGGGAACCAGGTGAGACAGGTACGTTCCTACCGTACGCCCCCCCCCCCCACCCACCAGGTAACCTACATTGCCCCTCCCTTACCCCTTACTGCATCCACAAAACACAACACTACCCATAAACATCTACTTTACACATCAACAAACGTCCCTACTGTCTTCCCCGTTCCTCCCATAAACCAAATTCGTCTTCTCTCCCTCCTAACCAATCAAATTTGCCATTTCCGACTCTCATCAAAATTTGCCATCACCAATTCATCATCAGTCCCTCCTAAGGAGGGAGAGATGGAATCACCCCAATGTCTCATCCACATCGTGATGCGTCTCACAAATCCAAACAGCAATTCTCATTTCCTGCAACACAAAACAAAGAAAACACAGGTGTGGAGTCATCATCATCACCTCAGGTAAGTGGCTGCGTATGGTGCGACAGGTTCATCAATCCTAACTATTTCCTAAATGACTAACAACTTTACATTACCCGGGGTCTTTCTCCTGCCAAACCATTGGCCCTCATTACTCTATGTGGTTCGAAGAACCAAAATCCCATTGACCATCTGTGGTGCACACCATCAATTTGGGTCTCACTCCCCGATTCAACACTCGGTGCTCCCGCACAATTTCGGTGGCTGGGTCGTGTGACGCTCCCAGCTGGTCCGCCCACCTGCACACCTCCACCACTGTTGTTGCCTACCGAGCTCACCTGCTCCTCACCCTGACCTAACTAACTGGGGAAGGCCCTCTCGCACTCTCACCCCCTCGGTGCCCTCTGCACGGGCTGCCCGATCCACACCCGGGATCCTCAGGCACCCACTGACACTAACGGCTCCCAGAGCCCACCTGCGGCCTCACCTGGCCGACATCTAACAGTGGCGGAGTGCCCAACCATTCACACTCATACTAACAGGCCACACGACCAGCCAATTTCACCACACCAATGCACCCATCCACAATACCATTCTGCAACCGCACCACAAATGCCAATATCCAACCACAATTTACCTATACCTTCTAACTACTCTTTAAACTACCCTCCCCGGGTACTCGTGAAAAGGGGTCCACTCTTCCCCCATCCACACCTTCGCACCATGCACACCACTCCGTACCACTTACTCCAACTCTCTCCACACCACTCATTCTCTGCTCCATATATTCCACACACCTGTACTTGCACACCTGTGCTCTCATACTTGGTGCCGCCTGCACCCTTCTCTCCCTCAAAGCTCCTTCAATCATTCAATACAATGCACAACCACAATCGTTCCTCATGCACTGCTCCATACACTTCCACGCTCAAAACCATTCACAATCACCTTCTCAAGCATTGCCTAGCAATTCCTCATTACACCAAGCCCGAGAGGCACCCATCGGCTGCACCACGGACGCACCCATCGGCTGCACCACGGACGCACCCACGGGCTGCACCACGGACACACGCACCGGCGGCACCACGGACACACGCACCGGCGGCACCACGGACACACGCACCGGCTGCACCACGGACACACGCACCGGCGGCACCATGGACAAACCCATCGGCTGCACCACGGACACGCGCACCAGCGGCACCACGGACACACCCACCGGCTGCACCACGGACACGCGCACCGGCGGCACCATGGACACACCCATCAGCTGCACCACGGACACGCGCACCGGCGGCACCACGGACACACCCACCGGCTGCACCACGGACACACGCACCGGCGGCACTATGGACAAACCCATCGGCTGCACCATGGACACGCGCACCGGCGGCACCACGGACACACCCACCGGCTGCACCACGGACACGCGCACCGGCGGAACCATGGACACACCCATCAGCTGCACCACGGACACGCGCACCGGTTGCACCACGGACACATGCACCGGCTGCACCACGGACACACGCACCGGCGGCAGCATGGACAAACCCATCGGCTGCACCACGGACATACCCAACAGCTGCACCACGGACACACCCCCCGGCTGCCCCTCGGACGTACCCACCAAGCGTTCCACACACCTGTTCGTCACTTGCACCCCATGCAAGCTCATTCACTCAACACAATGTCACTCATCTCACACTTCTCACAATACGCTTCTGAATACACCTCCAACACTCACACGGCATCATTTGATCTAACTACTCCCTTCTAAAACTCGCGCTCCTCCGTCTTCCCTTACACTCAGCGCCCCCACGTCATTATCAAACACTAAGCTACTACGTCCCCACTACAGGTACCAAGTCTCCTACTTAAATCTTGTCACCTATAGTCACCTCTAGTCCCTATCAATATAACCAAGCCCCCCCTGGCTCGGTTGTCATAGCCACCCCATAAACTATAGCGCATTTGCTCCCATCATGGGAAGGGTGGCAGGGATGCCACCCTTACCCACCCAGGTACGCTCGTAGATCAATCACCCTTGCCGTCATACGGCGCGAGTGGGACCTTGTGGGACCACCTCGTATGTCAGTCGTTGCCCGCCTGCCGGACCCCGTGCGTCGCCCCTTGCGGGGTCAGCGCGGGGCCGAACCGGCCGGGCCCCCACAGTACATTACCCCCAAGGGGCTCCCGTGCCTCCCCTGTCCCTCTAAAAACTACCCCTGTTGGTGTCGATGCATGTGTCATGCTTCCGCAACCCTCTACTCATTCCATACCACCACAACCTTGCTCACTCACACCTCGCACCTCTCCCATCACCGGACCCTCTCGCTCGCACCCTCGTTCCATACACTCCGGACCAGCCATACACCTCTCTTGGCCTCTCACGAACATCCGGGTCCATCTCGACCCCCAAGCTTATTAAATCACCTGGCGCACCATACGCACGACCATATTGGTCACCACTTACACCGGGTCCTCTTTCTCTTCGCTTCTCCTCCATCACCTGCGAATCCCTCATCCGGTTAATGAGCACATCATCACGATCCGAACACAGACTTTGGACCAATTATTTTACTTCCTCTTTTATCTCTTTCTTATCCCCTCTCCGTCGCTTCTTAATTTCGCTCACCCCTTCTTCCACTTCTTCTAATTTCTGCTTCACCTCCTTCATCTCCTCGTGCGCCCCTTAAGTTCTTCCTCTAACTCCACCTTATTTTTTTCTATGTGCTCCCGCACCTCCCGCTCTTTAACCTCCATCACCTCTACCACCTCGTTCATTTTCCTCGTCAGGTCCTCATGTACCGTCTGACACTCTTTTTTAATTACCCCTACGTCCTTTTTCATCTCCTTCTGTGTTGATTTTAAACCCTCTATTACCGCTGTGTTCTTCTTTACCTGGCCCTCAACTCCTTTTGTCCCACTGTCAGCTGTTCTACTCCCAGCGTCAACTCCTCTATACCACCTTGCAATTTTACAGTCCCCTTTCTCACCTCCTTCTCCATGCACTCCACAGTGCCTCACCTCCTCGCGCACTCCTCCGACCTCCTCACTCACACCTCTTCTGATCTCCCCTCCCATCACTTGCATCTCCTGCCCAGATGCCACCCTCATCTGCTCCATTTCCTCCCTGTGAGCATCCAATTTAGTTTCTACCCCCATTCTGACCCCCTCTATCTGCTGCCCCATTTGTTTAACTTCCCTTTCCGCTTGGTCCCTCATGTCCCTCAATTTGCCTTCCATACTGTTTTCTAACCCCTCTAACCCCATTTTCATCCCTTCCATTTGATTCTCTTGAGCGGCCATTCTGTTTTCTACCCCCGTTAACCCCTCCTGTATTTCCCCTAATCTATTGTCTAACCCCTCAAATTTGTCTAGTCCCTCAAATTTGTTTCCTAATCCCTCTATTCTACTCCCTAACCCTCCGATCTGGGCCCCCATGTCCTCCCTCAATTTCTCGCTATTGGACCCCATCCTTTGTTCTAACCGTTGACTATTGGCCCCCATATCCTCCCTCAATTTCTCGCTATTGGACCCCATCCTTTTTCTAACCGTTGGCTATTGGCCCCCATGTCCTCCCTCAATTTCTCGCTATTCTGGGCCAACAGGGCCCCTATTTGCGCCATGAGGACTTGCATGTCCATCGGCGGCACGGGTACCGCTACCGCAATCCCCTGCGCGGCGCCGACCTGTTGTTCGCGCTCCTCTTCCCCATGCCTAGCACCGCCATTTTGCGAACCTGCCGCCCTCACTGCTTCGCTCTCCTCATGTCCCTCAATTTGGTCCTGGATCGACCCTGCCTCACTCTCCTCTACCGGAACCCAGCCGTCTTGATCTCCCATAGCGCGACTTTCAAATTTTATTATTATTATTATTATTATTATTTTTTTCAACTAAATATCGGGTGCTCCAATTTTGACCTAATTTTCCACAAAAAGCACAAATTTTTTAGTGCGGGACTCGAAATTCCACTCCCAGACACCAATTGTTACGGAACCGGAGAGGGCTTCCCTCGTTGCCCTGTGGAGATTAACCCGCCGTTCCTTCTACTAACCACTCTCCGTTCCTGGTTATCCCAATGCTCCCTCCCGCCCGCAGCGCCGCCAGGGTATTCGGGCCACAAAGTCGGAATGGCCTTCCCGGGACCTGAGTGCAACGCTCGGTCGTGAGACAGGGAAGAGACGGCCGTTCGAGCTACGGTTTTAGGTTACCGAGCGGGTTTAGTAACCCGTAGTTCGAACCATTAACAAACTACACCCGATTATAACGTTGGCCAAATCGCGCTGTGCTAAATCAATGATAGAAAGGACACGACGACTGGGAAAGATGAAACGACGCAAGGGGGTACAGTTCTCAAGACCTCCGGAGGAGGGTGTAATTACAGTGGTGGAGAAAAGGGGTAGATTACAAGGCAGAGTGAGGTAAAGACACAGAAGAGATGGGCACTTAAATACAGGCTTATTTATACCCAGACAGACCACGGACAAACGGACAAGGTAGACTCACACAGGGGTTGATGGCAGGAATGGACAGGTAGGTCGATGGCACAAGGTGCACCTTGGCTCGGGGACAGGATAAAGCACGGTCCAAAGATGCAGGGAGGTCTCACAGCGCTCGGAGGGTACGTCTTTCTTTCTTTAAGCTTAGCGCGCATCTGACGTCACCTCTCTCTCACTGCGCATGCTCAACGGGGAGTGACACGCCCTCGGCTGGTTGGTTCCGCCCCAACTGGGGCCGGTCCGCCGCTTCCGTTGGGTGCGGGGGTTACCGGGCTCCGCCCTTGACGGGGAGCCGACAGGGAGCCATGTTCTGCCCCTGTTGGGTAACCCCGTCGAGCACATGTCCGATGGCGGCTCGTTGGGAAGGCCTGGTGCCCTCCCACCATTCCTACCAACCAAGCCGGAGTGAGGACGCGCACTCCCTGCGCTCGTTGTTGTTGTTGTTGCTGCTGCTGAAGAGAACTGTGAGGAAGAGCTGCGGGGAGGTATTGGGAGGTCCTAAACTTCCTAACGGTGCCATACAATCACATTCTGGTGCAACGAAGGGTCAGAATTAATAGAAACGAATCCTTAACTGACATAGACTAAGAATAACTAGCAAGATGTCCTATTGTTGTCTACATGAGATGCGGTGGACCTGGATGCGACATTTAATGGGGGAAATAGGGGGAGGTCGGGTCTACAGAGTGTTGTTTACAGAAAATGGGACTAGTGAATGGGGGATTGGGGAGAGTTGGGAAGTATTGAGGAAATAGGGGAATATTTACAAGCGGATATGGATGGATGCAAATCCCATATCCGCAACAATATATATATATATATATATATATATATATATATATATATATATATATATATATATATATATATATATATATATTGTTACGGATCGCGGATTAGATGTTATTTACCGAGCGGTGGTATTGCCGTGACCTAACAGTTCCCCCGATTCTTCCCCAACTCACCCGATTCCACCCGAACGCTGGCCAAATCGCGCTACGCTAAATCAATGATTGGAAAGGACACAACGACTGGGATAGATGAAACGACGCAAGGGGTACAGTTCTCAAGACCTCCGGAGGAGGGTATAATTAGTGGTGGAGAAAAGGGGTAGATTACAAGGTAGAGTGAGGTAAAAGACACAGAAGAGATAGGCACTTAGATACAATCTTATTTTATGCCAGACAGACCACAGACAAACGGGACAAGGCTGACTTACACAGGGATTGATGGCAGGAAGGGACAGGTAGTTCGATGGCACAAGGTGCACCTTGGCTCGGGGACAGGATCAAGCACGGTCCAAGAGATGCAGGGAGGTCTCACAGCACTCGGAGGTGGCGTCTTTCTTTCTCCAAGCTCAGCGCGCATCTGACGTCACCACTCCCTCGGCTGCGCATGCTCAACGGGGAGTGACACGCCCTCGGCTGGTTGGCTCCGCCCCAGATGGGACCGGTCCGCCGCTTCCATTGGGTGCGGGGGTTACCGGGCTCCGCCCTTGATGAGGAGCTGACAGGGAGCCCCTATGTGGTAACCCCGTCGAGCACATGTTCGATGGCGGCTCGCTGGGAAGGCCTCATGCCCTCCCAACACCCCCTACCAACCAAGCCGGAGTGAGGACGCGCACTCCCTGTGCATGCCGCCGCCGTGCTGTTGTTGTTGTTGTTGTTGTTGTTGCTGAACCGTGAGGAAGAGCTGCGGGGAGGTATTGGGAGGTCCTAAACTTCCTAACGGTGCCATACAATCACATTCTGGTGCAACGAAGGGTCAGAATTAATGGAAACGAGTCCTTAACTGACAGACTAAGAATAACTAGCAAGATGTCCTATAGTTGTCTTACATGAGATGCGGTGAACCTGGGCATGACATTTAATGGGGGAAATAGGGGGAGGTCGGGTCTACAGAGTGTTTACAGAAAATGGGACTAGGGAATGGGGGATTGGGGATAGTTGGGAAGTATTGAGGAAATAGGGGAATATTTACAAGCGGATATGGATGGATGCAAATCCCATATCCGCAACATTGCACCCTTCTCTACCTCGGGGCTTCCCGACCCGATAAATTTTTACCTACTTTAGTGTGGCACTCAGATGTAGTTCCCTCTACTATTAACTCAACCCTGAGTGCGACAGTTTTACAGATGTTCACAAATGAGTAAATATGTCCCCCTGCGACGTTGCACCCTTCTCCTAACAGAAACACACCCACAGGATAACCGAATCGCGGAAAGCATCCTCAAACTAAACATACAGCCGGTAGGGAGCATCATTTACACAAGACTACACTGATATTTACACTACGATCCAGGACCTGTTCTTTGAGGAACACATGCAGATGTTATGCATAGAGAGAGCACGCATGCCAGCATCGATACACCAACCCACGAGTGCCCTGTGGCCCTACGGCCTTTAATAATGTGCAGAGCACCCCGTCCAAGCACCAAAAGCACCACCCCATTACGCACAGTCAGCACCATCCGGTGCACCAATAAAGTGTTCAATAAAAAATGCACAATCAAGTGTCCATGGTCACCGGTGGTGTCGCGGCCGGCCGATGTTCTGCCGCTGGTCTTGCCTTCATGGAGTGCACTTGGCCTTCTGGCTTCTTTAGAAATAAAGAAATGTGCCAACCGCGTCCATTTCTAAATTGTGGCCGTCAGGGGGGCCAACTAAAAGTGGTTCACCTGTATGGCATAGGTGCCACGTTGACCCAGAGGTCCATCAACGGGTGGTGCTTGCCCGCAAAAGAACTGCGGTCCATGGTGGGCGGCCACAAAAATTGCGGTCCATATGGTGTATCGATCCAGGCAGCAAGCAGCGGAAGTACAGGCCCACAACTGCGGAGCCAGCACCTCTCTCTCCTCTCTTTCTGCCCCAAAGCCAGATCCTCGGAGGTGGGAGACAAAAGAAGACAAGTGAGTAAGGTGGTAAGGGCGCAAAAGTGCACGCAATTCAAGGTAATGCACACTGGGGGCACATGGGAACCAGGTGAGACAGGTACGTTCCTACCGTACGCCCCCCCCCCCCACCAGGTAACCTACATTGCCCCTCCCTTACCCCTTACTGTATCCACAAAACACAACACTACCCATAAACATCTACTTTACACATCAACAAACGTCCCTACTGTCTTCCCCGTTCCTCCCATCAACCAAATTCGTCTTCTCTCCCTCCTAACCAATCAAATTTGCCATTTCCAACTCTCATCAAAATTTGCCATCACCAATTCATCATCAGTCCCTCCTAAGGAGGGAGAGATGGAATCACCCCAATGTCTTATCCACGTCGTGATGCGTCTCACAAATCCAAACAGCAATTCTCCTTTCCTGCAACACAGAACAAAGGAACACAGGTGTGGAGTCATCATCACCACCTCACGTAAGTGGCTGCGTATGGTGCGACAGGTTCATCAATCCTAACTATTTCCTAAATGACTTTAACAACTTTACATTACCCGGGGTCTTTCCCTGCCAATCCATTGGCCAACTTACACTATGGGTTCTAAAAACCAATTCCCATTGACCAAACTGTGGTGCTTCTCAAGCTGGGGTCTCACTCCCCCGATTCATCACTCGGTGCCCCCGCACAGTTTCGGTGGCTGGGTCGTGTGACGCTCCCAGCTGGTCCGCCCACCTGCACACCTCCACCACTGTTGTTGCCTACCGAGCTCACCTGCTCCTCACCCTAACCTAACTAACTGGGGAAGGCCCTCTCGCACTCTCACCCCCTCAGTGCCCTCTCTGGCACGGGCTGCCCGATCCACACCCGGGATCCTCAGGCACCCACTGACACTAACGGCTCCCAGAGCCCACCTGCGGCCTCACCTGGCCGACATCTAACAGTGGCGGAGTGCCCAACCATTCACACTCATACTAACAGGCCACACGACCAGCCAATTTCACCACACCAATGCACCCATCCACAATACCATTCTGCAACCGCACCACAAATGCCAATATCCAACCACAATTTACCTATACCCTCTACCTAACACTTACACTACCCGCCCCGGGTACTCGTGAAAGGGGTCCACTCTTCCCCCATCCACACCTTCGCACCATGCACACCACTCTGTACCACTTACTCCAACTCTCTCCACACCACTCATTCCAATACTCCATGTATTCCACACACCTGTACTTGCACACCTGTGCTCTCATACTTGGTGCCGCCTGCACCCTTCTCTCCCCCAAGCGCATTTGCGCTGATCCACAACACTCACTACTCATACACTGCTCCACACACCTGTCCAGTTCTCACACAGCATCATCTCATCTAACTACTCCCCTCTGAAACATGCGCTTCCCAGTCGTCCCTTTAAACTATTGCGCTCCCTCGTCATTATCATCCACTCTAATCTACCTGCGTCCCCACTACAGGTATCATTGTCACTATCTAAACCTTAACGTTACCTAATGTCATCTTCGCTAGATCCCTACACACAATATCCTAACCCACCCGGGCTAGTTTTCACTGCCATAAACCCCATAAACTATAGCGCATCTGCCCCCTATCATGGGAAGGGTGGCAGGGATGCCACCCTTACCCACCGTCATACGGCGCGAGTGGGACCTTGTGGGACCACCTCGTATGTGAGCCGTTGCCCGCCTGCCGGACCCCGTGCGTCGCCCCTTGCGGGGTCAGCGCGGGGCCGAACCGGCCGGGCCCCCACAGTACATTACCCCCAAGGGGCTCCCGTGCCTCCCCTGTCCCTCTAAAAACTACCCCTGTTGGTGTCGATGCATGGGTCACACTTCCGCAACCCGCTACCCATTCCATACCACCACAACCTTGCTCACTCACACCTCGCACCTCTCCCATCACCGGACCCTCTCGCTCGCACCCTCGCTCCATACCCTCCGGACCAGCCATACACCTCACTCTTGGCCTCTCACGAACATCCGGGTCTATCTCGACCCCCAAGCTTATTAAATCACCTGGCGCATCATACGCACGACCATATTGGTCACCACTTACACCGGGTCCTATTTCTCTTCGCTTCTCCTCCATCACCTGCGAATCCCTCATCCGGTTAATGAGCACATCATCACGATCCAAACACAGACTTTGGACCAATTCTTTTACTTCCTCCTTTATCTCTTTCTTATCCTCTCTCCGTCGCTTCTTAATTTCGCTCACCCCTTCTTCCACTTCTTCTAATTTCTGCTTCACCTCCTTCATCTCCTCGTGCGCCCCCTTAAGTTCTTCCTCTAACTCCACCTTATTTTTTTCTATGTGCTCCCGCACCTCCCGCTCTTTAACCTCCATCACCTCTACCACCTTGTTCATTTTCCTCGTCAGGTCCTCATGTACCGTCTGACACTCTTTTTTTAATTGCCCCTACGTCCTTTTTCATCTCCTTCTGTGTCGATTTAAAACCCTCTATTACCGCTGTGTTCTTCTTTACCTGGTCCCCCAACTCCTTTTGTCCCACTGTCAGTTGTTCTACTCCCAGCGTCAACTCCTATATACCACCTTGCAATTTTACAGTCCCCTTTCTCACCTCCTTCTCCATGCGCTCCTTACAGTGCCTCACCTCCTCGCGCACTCCTCCGACCTCCTCACTCACACCTCTTCTGATCTCTTCTCCCATCACTTGCATCTCCTGCCCAGATGCCACCCTCATCTGCTCCATTTCCTCCCTGTGAGCATCCAATTTAGTTTCTACCCCCATTCTGACCCCCTCTATCTGCTGCCCCATTTTTTAAACTTCCCTTTCCGCTTGGTCCCTCATGTCCCTCAATTTGCCTTCCATACTGTTTTCTAACCCCTCTAACCCCTTTTTCATCCCTTCCATTTGATTCTCTTGAGCGGCCATTCTGTTTTCTACCACCGTTAACCCCTTTTTCACCTCTTTTATCCCATTGTCTAACCCCTCAAATTTCTTGTCTAATCCCTCACCGGTACCCCTCGCTTCGTCCCTCATTACCCCCATTTGGTCCTCCAATCGCTCACCCTGAGCATCCATCCGGTTCCCCATTACCCCCATTTGGCCCTCCAATCGCTCACTCTGAGCATCCATCCGGTTCCCCATTTGTCCCATTTGTCCCATTCGCTCACCCTGAGCATCCATTTTTGCTTCTAGCCCCATATTTGCCATTAGTATGGTTGCATTAATCTGCGCCATGAGGTCCCGCACATCAATTCCCGCTATTTGCGCAGCGGGCGCGGCTACCCCGCGCTCGTGCGAGCCGCCACTTTGTGCGTCTGATACCACGTGCGCGAGGACGCCATTTTGCGAACCTGCCGCCCTCACTGCTTCGCTCTCCTCTTGTCCCTCAATTTGGTCCTGGATCGACCCTGCCTCACTCTCCTCTACCGGAACCCAGCCGTCTTGATCTGCCATAGCGCGACTTTCAAAATTCGGGTTTTCCTTTAAAAACAAAACAATTTCCAACTGCTTGTAATTTTGAGCGCGTTAAGCGCGCTTCGGGCCTCGTATCTCACTCCTCGACACCAATTGTTACGGTAATAACACAATTGGTGTCCAAAATTTGGGCTAAATAAATTTAGTCCCAGGTTCGAATCCCAACTCCTGACAACCAATTGTTACGGATCGCGGATTAGATGTTATTTTCCGAGCGGTGGTATTGCCGCGACCTAACAGTTCCCCCGATTCTTCCCCAACTCACCCGATTCCACCCGAACGTTGGCCAAATCGCGCTACGCTAAATCAACGATTGGAAAGGACACAACGACTGGGATAAATGAAACGACGCCAGGGGTACAGTTCTCAAGACCTCCGGAGGAGGGTATAATTAGTGGTGGAGAAAAGGGGTAGATTACAAGGTAGAGTGAGGTAGAAGACACAGAAGAGATAGGCACTTGGATACAATCTTATTTTATCCCAGACAGACCACAGACAAACGGGACTAGGCTGACTTACACAGGGATTGATGGCAGGAAGGGACAGGTAGTTCGATGGCACAAGGTGCACCTTGGCTCGGGGACAGGATCAAGCACGGTCCAAGAGATGCAAGGAGGTCTCACAGCGCTCGGAGGTGGCGTCTTTCTTTCTCCAAGCTCAGCGCGCATCTGACGTCACCACTCCCTCGGCTGCGCATGCTCAACGGGGAGTGACAAGCCCTCGGCTGGTTGGCTCCGCCCCAGATGGGACCGGTCCGCCGCTTCCATTGGGTGCGGGGGTTACCGGGCTCCGCCCTTGACGAGGAGCTGACAGGGAGCCCCTATGTGGTAACCCCGTCGAGCACATGTTCGATGGCGGCTCGCTGGGAAGGCCTCATGCCCTCCCAACACCCCCTACCAACCAAGCCGGAGTGAGGACGCGCACTCCCTGTGCACGCCGCCGCCGTGCTGTTGTTGTTGTTGCTGAACCGTGAGGAAGAGCTGCGGGGAGGTATTGGGAGGTCCTAAACTTCCTAACGGTGCCATACAATCATATTCTGGTGCAAGGAAGTGTCAGAATTAATGGAAACGAGTCCTTAACTGACATAGACTAAGAATAACTAGCAAGATGTCCTATAGTTGTCTTACATGAGATGCGGTGAACCTGGGCACGACATTTAATGGGGGAAATAGGGGGAGGTCGGGTCTACAGAGTGTTGTTTACAGAAAATGGGACTAGGGAATGGGGGATTGGGGATAGTTGGGAAGTATTGAGGAAATAGGGGAATATTTACAAGCGGATATGGATGGATGCAAATCCCATATCCGCAACAATATATATATATACATATTGTTACGCAACCGTGATTAACATCACAGTTACGGATGGCCGATTGCGAGACTTTACACTCCCGAGGCGAAAACTCAATGGCGGATTCAAACTCAACACAAAGTTAAACGCGCGGAAGGGCAGACACAGCAAGCTCCGCAGCCCTATCTATTAAAATGAAACACCCAGGAAACTGCGTTCAGATATATACAGAAAATAATATAAGGATTTATTATTTATAAGTAAAGACAGTGAAAAAGCCCGCGCCGGTAATACTAATAACTCGAATAAGCCTAAATTGGGATCCCACACACAACAGATATCAAACACGATACGAGGGAGGTGAATACGAAAATAACACGTCTTTTAGTTTTATGCAGAGTGTATTCGCGGGTACGGCCTTATCTCGTCCTTGTCGTCTTGGTGACCGCCGTCCAACACCCGGCTCCTTTCGTCCCGCGGCACGCCTCACTCCAAGTTCCACGGCCCCGCGGCCCTCTCCGTCCGCCTCCAAGCGCCACCAGGCCTCGTCGGTTCAACGGCCCACCCACACCACGAGCTCCTTTGCTCCAACGGTCCAACGCAGGGCTGCACAAAGCAAACGAACTCCACTTGACTCGACTCGACTCTCTTCGGGAGTGCTGGCAGCCAAGTGCCAACTGTTCAGTGCCAACTGCCAACTCCAACGAACTCTCCCTCAAATGGCGTCCGACCGTCGAATCTATCTCTCGCCGTTTTCGTCCCATTCGCGCACTCCTCAGCCAATAAAATAGCCTCCCAACTCGCCGGCTCGCCCAGGTCACGCCCTCTGCGGCATCGCTCCACGCTCCCATCCCCGACCCCGCGGTCCTTGTCTTATAACACGTGCCAGGCGAGGTTTGTAGGCCTTGGAGGTGTAAATGGTGGCGGCCAATTGTGGCGGTGTTTTTTTGGCCTGGTTTCCCGTCCATTTGTTCCGAAGTCATTGTCAGGGAAAGGAATTATTTAATGTTGCGCTAAGGACCTAACTAATGTTTATGTGGTTTGCAGTGCCATAATGGACAAAGGTTTGACTACTAGGTGAAACTCACAGGGGCGTTACCTTTAATCCCTCACTATTTAACACTCGAACCTCCAGGTAGATCCACAATCATACATCTTCCCCCGACAAACGCCTAAACATCAAGAACTTATTACATGTAGAGTCCCTGTCACGGCAGCCGAATACCTACCTATTCAGATCTACCTAGCTCTAGATGTTGCTCTACCAAATTCATAACAATATATATATATATATATATATATATATATATATATATATATATATATATATATATATATATATATATATATACTGAAACGCAAAAGAAACTTACCACTTGTTTGAAATGTAATAAAATTGTAACAGTTCAAAATAAAACAAACCAACAATTGCTAATTGAAACATTGGTATTTTATTGATGACATGTCAAGTTTTTGACCAAGATACACCATCTCATCAGTTTGTTCTACAGTACAGAACAGCACAGGGTGCAATGTCAGTCCCCTTTCAATAGTGTGTGTGGCCACCATTGTTTTGGATACAGATACAGGCAGTGCATCGTCGGCGTATACTGCCTACCAGTCTTTGGATGGATTGCTGCTGGATTCTGTCCCACTCAGGCCTCAATGTCTGAAGCAGCTCTGCCCGTGTCCTGGCCCTGCCAACTACGCGTCTCCCAAGCTCATCCCACAGGTGCTCTATGGGATTCAGGTCAGGGGAGAGCGCAGGCCACTGCATGGTGTTGATGTTCTCGCCTTGGAGAAATGCAGTGGTAAAGCGAGCAGCATGGGGACGAGCGTTGTCATGCTGAAAGGATTCTCAGTTCTGGGTGGTCTAGCAGGAATGGCAGCAGATGAGGTCGCAGGATGTTATCCACATACCGCTGGGCGTTAAGATTCCCATCCACATCCACCAGTGGCGTCCTGTACCGGCCTGATATGGCGGCCCACACCATCACACTTGGGCACCCCACCTGTTGGCTTGACGCACGCAACAATCGGCATATCGCTCGCCAGTTCTTCTCCAGACACGCTCACGCCCATCAGGACTGTCCACACAGAACCCTTGACTCATCGCTGAAAGCGACCTCGTTCCACTGCGCCAAGGTCCACCGCTGAAGCTGCTGGCACCATCTCTGTCGGTTGCGGCGATGGGTAGCCGTCATCACGGGGCCTCTGTATGGTCTTCTGGCAGTCAGACCATAGTCATGCAGTCGTCGTGCAGTATCATTGGAGATCCGTGGGTT